>NC_092877.1:17366420-17679670 GCF_028372415.1 Notamacropus eugenii
TGATGTTCAATATTTTGGGACAAAGTTAATTTAAACACGTTAAAACATGACAAAGCTAAAAAACTAACCGAGAGTATTAAGATTCCATTGGGATTCATAAAATTTAGATTTGTACCAGTCTTGATTGTAGCTACAAGTTTGCCAAACCATTAATAGCAAGGTTCCCATTAAGTATATTAAAATACTCTAGAAGGACAAATGCCAACTATCACAATATAAAATTAAGTGATCACACTCATAAGTTTATCTTTGCTCTAAGTAAAAAACATAACACTAACACTTCAAGTAATTTTTTTTTAAATCCTAAGAGCTAGAAAAAATACAAAAGCATAGAAAACACAATTCCTAAATGGAGACAAAAAGACAAATTATAGGCACCTCAAACAACTAATAAGGTTACAATCCATAAGGAATGCTCCTGCCTAATCAATCAAAACATTCAGCAAGATGAAACAGGATTGGGCAACAAGTTCTACAAGAATACTTTTTTAAGGTGCTACAATTGGACCATCAACCAAGTTTTGAAACTTTCTGGTGTGGTTTGAGTCTAATATAATAACAATATCTTGTAAAACAGCAAAAATCAGGACAACTTAAAAAGAGTTCCCTATATGATAAATATAGTTCACTGTATCTTATAAAGTGTTAAATTTAAATACACTAGCGATTGAAAAAAAGGGAAATAAAAAAGAAATTCACTAATAAGCTGCTACAGACACTTAAAAGTAGTTTCATTTAATGTGTGAATAGCTGCAAATGTACGTTTTACTGAGGCTTGAAAATGTGTATTTTTAAACAATTAACTTATAGAAGGAAAAAATCAAAGTGCAAAATTATATGGTATAAGCAATTAGAGAATAGGTCAGTGGACTGACTTGTTTCATACAGAGACAATAAACATAAAAGGAGTTAAAGAAGAGGGATTACTATGGGCTGATATCCTCAGACTATATTGAGGAAGTGGGATTTGCACTGGAATTAGAAGCATTTGCAAAAATGAAATACTAACATAAGCTCTACATCTATATTTATCGTCATCTGTATAATACTGAACTGGCCTTTCCCGAGACCCAAAGAATGGAGAAGGATGTGCCTCAGGTTGTTCTCAGGAGACAGCCCTCCTCCCTCCCTCCCAGACTAACCTCACTGCTCATCTGGCCCACAAAGACCAGTCATTTCTGGTTTCAGGTTCCTCCCTACCCCCATCTAGAGATGATTTAAGAACAAGAAATAGAGTTTGATATTTTAAAATTCACCCTTTCACAGTTAGAATTCATTCATTTAGAAACTATATCTAAATAATGAAAAGGAAAAAGCCTTAAAATTCAGAATATAAAGTTATTGACATAGTGATCAATTCTGAGTTAGGTGTCAGACTGAACTCATCTCCACACCACTATTTAAAAATATTCCCAGAAAAATGAATAAAAAAATAAGGGTGGAGCACCTCAACCATGGCTCCAAATTGTTTCTTGAGGCCAACTCAAACAATATTCTTATCTATAAAGCCCAGAAAACATCTCTCCAATCCTTAATAATCTCTACACCTTACTGGCATTGTTTGTATCTCTTCCACATTTATTATTTCATGTGAGAATTACTGGCATCATTGTGTACCAACAGTCAAACATTTCATTTTTAAAAATTCTGAGCTCCAAATTCTCTCCCTTTCTCAGGTCCTCTCCCATCCACTGAGAAGGCAAATCATGTCATGCAAAACCTATTTCTAGATTCCGCTGAAAAACACTATGCTTCAATCTTCACTCAAGAGTTCATCAGTCCTCTCTCTCAAGATAGATAACAGCAGTTAGCCTGGTAGGGGTACATGAGGTACACACAGTTCTATGTTCCTACTACACACAACATAAGCAATCAAGCACCCAGGTCTTGCTCTAGGCTCACAGTACTCTACACTTATGAGGCCTGTATACCAAACAGAGCTAATATTACACTGAAGTCTGTACTAGGTAACAGGTCCAAAGTGAGGTTTTAAAACTGGAAAAAGCAAAAGCAGCTCCTCTTAAGCACCTATGAAATTATTTTTGATGTTCAGTCATTTCAGTCACGTCTAACTCTATGGGACCCCATTTGGGGTTTTCTTGGAAGAGATACAGGAGTGGTTTGCCATTTCCTTCTCCAGCTCATTTTACAGATGAGGAAACTGAGGCCAATAGAGTGAAGTGACTCACTAGTAAGTGTCTGAGGCCAGATATAAACTCACAAAGAGTTCCTGAGTTCAGGCTCGGCCTCTATACACTGTGCCACCTAGCTGCTCGGGTGAGATACGACTAGGTCCCACAAAAGGTCATTTAACCCCTAAGAGACATTCTAAGTCACCAAAACGGAGCTAAGAAGAATCTGAGGGCCTGCCAATTTCATCCCAGTACCTAATGCCCAGTACCTAAGTAGAATGGAACAGTGAGATCCATGATGCTGGAATTTAGAATCAGAGGTCTGACCATTTCATCCCCATTCAACCACTCCTGAAGCTCCTCCCTATTATCACCTCCAGGATCAAATACAAAATCCTCTGCTTGACTTTTAGAGCCCTTCCTACTTTTCCATTCTTCTCACACCTTGCTCCTCTCCATATAACTCTACAATCCAGGGACACTGTCATGGCACACTCCTCATCTTGGCCTCCTGGCTTCCACCAATTATCAGCCAATGTCCCACCTTCTGCAAGAAGCTTTTCTCAATACTCCTTCATCTTAGGGTCTTCCCCAATATTTCTTTTTGCTACGTAGTTGTGTGCAATAGTGGAACAGAAAGCAGGAAGAAATGAATTCAAAATCCCACACCTGACAGCCAACTGCATGTAACTCTGGACAAATCACAACCTCTCTGAACCTCAGGCAAGTCTTTACAACTGAGATATAGAAAGTTTGTAAATAATTAAGACAAACTGGATGAAAAGGAGATATGTAGGTGGTTTATATCCTTTGATTTAGTAATCCCTATGGGGAACATGCCTCCAATGTCAGAGATGGAAATCTTCAAGTATAAACACACACCACCCCACCCCCTAAAATCAGTATTTTGTGATGGCAAAAACTACAAAGTGAGCATTGACATGCTAAAGAATGGCTGTACAAATTGTGGAATATGAACTAACATCACATAACAAACAAGGCATGCAGAGAAATTTGGGAAGATTTAATCAAACTAACTCAAAATAAGAACCAAGAAACAAATATAATGATTACAGTGTAAAGAAAAATTGGTGAGTTACAGGAGGATGGTCTAACTGGGGAGGGATGTTGATATTTTTAATTTGGCACCAATGAATGTTTAAAAGGATAGGTATATAACAAGAAAATAGCATAAAACCAAAGTTATGTAGGTATATAACTCCTCCCACCACAAAACAGGAGAAACTATTTTGTTAAAGGAAGGAGGTATATGTGTGTGTGTGTATACACACACACACACACACACACACACACACACACACACACACACACACACACACACGGTAGAGAGGTAAGGTTAGTGTTTCTACTTCTAGGTTGGGTGGAGAAAATGACTAGTAGCTTTAGAATTAGGCTAGCACCAGGGTTTCTATCACTGTCCTTAGAGATTACAGTCTAATTCCTTCATCTGATAGATTAAGAAACTATGACCCTTGGGCAAATTACTTAGCAAGGCTGGGCCTGTTACTTCATCTGTAAACCCTCTCTGCAACAGCCTCAAGTTTCCCTTCCCTCTAAGACTTGCAGAGCAGTAACTCTCTACACCTCATAAGTCAACCTATTCCACATCTATGCACTCTCATTTTTCTCATATTTGTTAAAGCTCAGAAAGGTTCACAAGTAGCAGAAAGCTACTTAATTTAAGCTGCTTTAATAATTGTGACTCAACAGAACTGTATTTCTAACCTTTTATTCTCTTGAATAGATGCCTTGGTGAAACGAAATGGAGATATAAAGATTAAAAATTAAGCCTTGCCCTTAGAAACCTATAACATATAAGTATGAAAATAGACTATGATAAGGGGAAAAGAGAGTTCTTATAGCTGGGAATGGCATATGAGGTAGGACTAGAAATATAGTTTTAATAGGTAGATGGAATAAATTTAGATGAGAGAGTACACCATAAACTAAGAGAATAGATTGTATTTGGGGAATAGTAAATTATTTGTGTGAGAATCTTAGTAGTGTGAAATGAG
This sequence comes from Notamacropus eugenii, assembly GCF_028372415.1. Taxonomy (NCBI): domain Eukaryota; kingdom Metazoa; phylum Chordata; class Mammalia; order Diprotodontia; family Macropodidae; genus Notamacropus; species Notamacropus eugenii. The sequence continues at coordinate 17,370,589 of NC_092877.1, forward strand.
GGTAGAAAAGAGAGGTGGGAATCCGATTATAAAGAGTCTTAAATACTAGACTCAGAAGTTCGTATATTGTATTCATTCTATAGACCTTAGGAAGCCATTGAAGGTTCTGGCACAAGGTAAGGACACAGTTACACCTGGGAAGATTATTTTAACAACTACATGAAGACTGGAAAGGAAAGGAAGGGAAACAGGAAGAAAAGTTAGGAGGCTATTACAGTAATTCAAAAGAAGAGACGCTAAATAAGGGTCTAACTAAATCAAGGGTTGTTCAGAATAGCTAAGAACCTCTCTCAAAAGGTTTTTAAATGAATAAAAATAAAATGCCTTAAGATTGCCAAGAAAACCAACTATGCTGAAACAATTAAAAGAATACTTAAAAAAAACAAGTTCAAATCTCTAGGTTAAAGAACCCTGATGTAGAGTATCATGAAATTGTATTACATCATGAGGGATTGGGGGGGTGGGGGGAAGAGGAGAGGTGTGACTGTTAAGGAATTTCTTGTGAAGTTTTTCCCCTTGCTCCTAAAAGCACATCATAACTGAAATGTCTTGGCAAGCAAAGGGTCTTATCAGAGACTAGAATGAAGGTGAGATAAGGAGGGAACTCTTGGGGAATGGTTTCAATGTCTTCAGTGAAGGTGATGACCTGGATTTCTTTCTGGAACCTCACAATAAAAACTCAACACATCCCCTCCATACTTTCCCCAGGCCTGCTTCTCTTCCCAATCTCGAAGTGTTTTTGGACGCCTCCAATTCTCCCAAGCCACTGGGGCTTGTAATTTCTGGGTCATCTCTTCCGTATTCCCCATGCACTTGGAGTCTTCCCCAAGCCTGTCATCCTCCCCACCCTCAGTATCACACCCTTTCATGACAATGTTCAATCTTTCTATCCACTTATCAGATGCCCAACCTTTTGAGAGGTATTACCAGTCTGCCAAAGAGGAGAGAGAGGCTCACAAACAACCCTTGATTCAGTTAGACTCTTATTTAGCATCTCTTCCTTTGAATTATTGTAATAACCTCCCAACATGTCTTCCTGTTTCCCTTCCCCTCCCTTCCAGTCTTCATGTAGTTGTTTGCCTACAAACATACCCACCTTTAAAACCCTTCGCTAGACCCTCCTGTGACTGCTTTCCTCTCCTCAGCTCAATTGTTTGAAAAAGGCAGTGCCTTCACTTCTCCTCTCATTCTCTTTTGAACCCCATGCAATCTGGTCTCCATCTTCATTCAATGGAAACTGCTTTTGGGGAAAGAGAGACATTAACACGCTGCTGCTGGAGCTATGAACTAGTCCAATCATTCTATGTCCAAAATGCTATTAAATTGTGTATACCCTTTGACCTAGCAATACTACTACTAGGTTCTGTATTCCAAATAGGTCATAGAAAGAAAAGGATCCATATGTACAAAAATAACTATACCAGCTCTTTTTGTGGTGGCAAAGGATAGAAAACTGAGAGGATAGGGAATGCCTATCATCTGGCGAATGGCTGAATAAGTCATGATACTTGATGTAACTGAAATTCTGTTGTGCTGTAAGAAATGATGAAAAGGATGGTTTCAGAAAAATGCAAACTAATGCCAAAGTGAAGTGAGCTGGATGAGCTGAAGCAGGAGAACAATTTATACAATAACAGCAGTATTATAAAGATAATCAACTTTTAAAGACAAAAAACTTCCTTTTTTTTGTACATGGCTAAATGCAAGACTTTGTTTTCATCACTATACAGTCTAAGATGGGTTTTATTTTTCTTGCCTTTTCAATGAGGGGGGGGGAAGAGGGAGAAGAAAGAGGTAAGTATATTTGGAACTGAAAATCAAATAAAACTGATATATTTTTTAAACAGGAGTCACCCAAGATCTCTAAACTGGCAAATCTAATGGTCTTTTTATCAGCCTTCATGTTTCTTGACATCTCCATAGCCTTTAACATATTTGCCCACCTTCTTCACCTGGATACTCTAGCTCTTTTTGAGTTTTCATAACTGCTCTCTCTTGTTTCTTCTCCCAGCTTGGCCACCTCAGTTCTTTTGCAAGATCTTCATCCACATCAACTCCCCAAAATGGGAAGGATACCCAAGGCTCTGTCCTTTTATTTCAGTACTCTCATCAACTCCCATGGGTTCAATTATAACCTCTATGCAGATGATTCCCAGATTCAACTTGAAGTCTGAGCTCCAATGCCACATCACCAACTGTCTATTGGGTATTTCAAACTGGATGTGCTTGGGCATCTCAAGCTCAACATGTCCAAGAGGACTCATTATCTTTCCCCTGATCCTCCCCATCTTCCAAACATCCCAATTACTGCCAAGAGCATCACCATCCTCACCATCATCCAGGTTCACAACTCCATTGCCATTCAATTCAGCACTCTTCCAATCCATTGCCAGATCTTTTTTCATCATGTTCTAGCCACATTAGTCTATTTCTTGTTCCTTAAAGAGGGCACTTAATCTCCATGACTTTGCAAGTGCTATTCCCTACACTTGGAACGCTCCCTCATGTCCACCACTTAAAATCCCTAGCTTCCTTCCTTTAAGACTCAGCTCAAGCATTCTTTCCTCCAGGAGATGAGGTCTTTCCTGGAGCCATTCCCTCCTCTGCCACCCCCTTTCCACTTGCTAATGCCTCATCTACTCTGTAGCTGGCATTTCATGCACATTTGGTATCCTCCATTTAAATTTAAGTTCCTTGAAGGCACAACTTGTTTGGCTTTTACTTCATAGCTGAGCACTTGACACAGTGCCTGAAGCAGAGTGCCTTAAGAAATGCCTGTTGATGGACTGCATAGTCCCTTCAAGTGCAGATTCCAAGTCACCCTTAACTGCACTGCCCAGGCTATGTGGCCTTTTCCACATCTTCCAACATAGAGGGCCCCATGCAATATCAGGGCTACACATGGGACTCTACCCATATGACCAGACCACTTTTTTTTTTAATTCAGAAGTTTGATGACTTTATTAAACTCTAATTCTTCTTCCTAATTCTGTCCTTATTTGGTGCCTTGCTCATATCCACTATGTGCCTCTATTATAATTATCTTTAATTCTTCCATTCTAAGACTCACAAAGCCACATACCAGTAGAATATTGACATTAAAAAGATAAGCCTTTGTTTCTGACAACCGAAAATAATTCTGAAGTTAAAAGAAAAAGCATGTATCTCCCTAATTATTAAAACACTAATAATACTTTTTTACCCATTCTTACTGAATTGTGTAAATACTGTATCCCTCCAATAGAATGTGCACTCCTTGATGGTAGGAATCATTATTATTATTTTTAATTTCCAGCATTTGTTTATAGTAAATACTTAATAAAACAATTGTTATTCAAGCAATAAACCATTTTAAAGAGAAAAGAACCTCAGAGAAAAGGAAAAAAAATATGGTAGTACAAAATTTGCTAGTGAGTCTAATCTTAAAAGTGCATTAATTAACAAAAGCTAGAAGCAGCAGAAAAGCATGAGTGGATACAGAATAATAATGTAAATGTACACCAATAGTGTCACAAGAAAATAAGTCTGGAATGAACAAAGACCTTAAAAATTTAAAGGAATAAAAATGTCTTTTTAAAGTTATGTTCAGAGTGATAAAATGAAGAAGGGAATGAAACACGGTTTAGAGATTACAGCATAAAAACAAACAATTCAAGGTCTATCTTGCTTCTCTTTTCTAAACCAGAGATTAGTGATGTCAATTTGGAACTTTCAGCTGAGGAAATAAATTTAGAGCTATTAGAGCTGTCCAACAATAAAAGCCCACCTTTAGATAGTGGGCCTAAAGGCATTCAAGCAGACATTGGTCTCCAGCTCCACAGACGTATAAATGTGTGCATTCCCAGGTGATTATTGCTTACACACACACAAAAAACCTTTATTGATTCCTATATGAAATTAAGGAAAAATTCAAATGTGCATCTACGTAAGCACAGTGAATCTATAAGGTAAAACAGAATACCAACTACTCTAGCAAAGGTATCATTGTACAGTCTTGGCACTAGATAACAACTGGAAAATAATGGAACTACATGATTCTAGCAAGAAACAGATGTGGGCATTATTAAAAATTAAGCTGAATCCCTTTAGTTAACAATCATTATTGTCCTGAAATAACTGTTAACCTTTCTACAGTTTAAAAGGTACAATTGGTAAATAATCTGAAAAAATATATCTTCTGAATTATTCAGGTATTTTCAGAGCAATATCCATTACAATAAAATTCCAGGAAAATCAAAGGGATCTAGATAGTTCTTTTGAAAATCAAAAGGTTTGATCTGTAATTAAAAATGGAAACCAAGTATCTTTAAAAGGGTAATCTTGAATTCAGAATTAGCAAAGCTTGAATCACCTTCAAAATTTGTGGATCCATTAGTTTGCTTAACAGTAACATAGAATGTAATAAATCTCCAAAATGCTTCTAGGAACAGTTTAAGATGCTTTTTATGTTAGTAAGAATTCTATGTGATCCTATGTCATAAGCCGGAAGACCTGAGTCTAATACCTTTACTAACTGTGTAACACCCTGGACAATTCACTCAACATGATCACCTCAGTTTCCTCAACTATAAAATGGGGATAATAACAGTATCTACTTATCTAACAGGATCAAATGAGATAATATTTGTGAAACTTTTAGCACAGTGCCTGGCAAATAGGTGCTATATAAATGCTTATTCACTTTCTTTCTGCTGCTAACCTTTAAATGACACTATTACACTTTGTAAAATCGGTTGGCCTACTACTCCTCAAATCTCAAAACTGCAACAGAAAAGTCCCATTACACTGCGATCTACCCTAGTAAACACCAGTAGAATAAGCTGCTCCTTGCAACAGTTCTGCTGTCCCAGAAAAAGTTCACTTGCTTTCTTGATCCAATTATTAAAATGAAATTTCACAATGACTCAATTAACTTATTCAATCTACTGTGTGCAAGGTACTGTACGGCATACATGGATAGGGTCCCTTGTCCTAACCACACTTGGGAAGAAGACACCAAGAAATCATTATTTCTTTGTATCCCTAGTCTAAGTATTAAACAGAGTGGTAGAACTGCCACAGAAGTAAAGGAAGGGAGAATCCTTCTAGTTGAGAGAGTGGAATGAAAAGCTTAATCTTTCTCAAGGAATAGATTAGAGAATCTAAAGAAGCAGGTGAGCTAATACACTTTGAAAAATAGGGAAATGTGGAAATGTTTTCTTTTAAATTAAAAGCCAGTAGATGAACCATACTGTAATTGCCATACAAAACAGCCTCCACAACCTTTTAAATTAAAATTTAAAACTCCATTCTCTGACAATAGAAAAAACCCAAATAGAACAAACATGAATCAAGACATCCAAAACTGAGAGGGAGAGAAAATTCACATACCCCATACTCCCCAACTCAACAATGCTTTTCCCCACCCCTTTTCTATCATTCATATACCACTATGTAAAAATTAATTTGAGGCCTGCCACAGTGCTAAGAAAGCTTCCATTTAAAGCTTTAAAAAGTTGTCATTCCTAGCAATTTCATTACAAGACACTGATATTTCAATCTCATATAATCACCATGAAGACTTAAAACTTCCATTACAGATCTCTTTCTTTATAAGAATAGCTGTAACAATGAGCTTTTATTTGCATTCTTATCCTCTGGAACTTTTCTCTGGGAAGACTAACAAAAAACAAATTTGAAGACAAAGCCAATTATAGGTCGAGTTTGACTTGGATTCTTTTCAGATTTTTACGACACCATACTAAAGAGATGGTTAGTGCATATTCAGAAAAGGAAGCAGTGCTAACAGTCAGCCAACATGACTTTGAAAATCAGTCTAAGCAGACTAACCATTATTTCCTTTTCTAATAGAGCTGCTTGATTCGTTTGATAAAGGTAGCTTACCTAGACTTTACTGATGCTTCCCATACTATTCCTGCAGACAAGATGAAAAGATGGGAGCCTGACAGATAAGTGTATTTTGAACTGGTTGCAAACAACCATTTTCTACTAACTTAGTGAGCACTCTAGTCAAGTTCTCCAAGGAACTATGCTTGACCCAGTACTGTCTAACACATTTTTTTAATCAAACTTAGATATAGGCATAGATGGCCTGCTATCAAATTAGATGACAGAATCAGGCTTCAGAAAATACCTTAAGATGCTAAAACAGTGGCCAAAACATAATGTGAACCCTATACTCAGCTTCAACATGCAGAAAACGAGTCTAGATGAGGGAGACATGTCTAAGTAGCTCACCCAACCCCCCTAAAAAATAGGTGTTTTAGTGATCTGCAAGCTTAGTGAACTGTGGGAGGACAGGCACCTTACTGCAATATTGAAGGGGTTGTGAATTGGTGCAATCATTCTGAAAAGCAATTTGGAACTGTACCAAAAAGTCACGACACAGCATACCCTTTGGCCCAGTGATACCACTATGCACACAACCCAAAGACATCAGCAACACAAAAAGAAAAAGTCTCATAAGTACAAAAAAGTAAGGGGTTTTGTTGTTGTAGCAAATAACTGGAAACAAAGTGAACAACCACAAATTGGAAAATGGGTAAAACAATGACAAAATACGAATGTAAGGCATTCTAAGAAATGACACAGAGGGAAAGAAGCAGAGAAACCTTAAGAAGACCTGAAAAAACTGATGCAAAGTGAGCACAGCCAGGAGGATTACTAAAACAATACCTCCAATACCTTAAAGGAAAATAACTTTTAAAGACTTAACAATTCTGACAGTGCAATGATCAATTATCACAACCTCAGGAAAAAGATGAATAGGTGCAAAATGAGTCCTACATTTTCAGACATAGTGAGGAAATAGGAGGGAGAATGGTGATAGTGACACCAAAAAAAGCAAAAAAATTTTTAAAAAATACACACGACCCATCTTCTAGTTCAGAAGGCACACTTTAAAAACTTAGTTGTTCAGTTTCATATATAATCCTTTTTTATTCTTTATGCATAAAAAGGTTCGTGTTTGTCAAATTTGTAACAAAAAAGGAAATTTTTTCGAGAATAAACAGACTAATACAGCCACAACAACCTAACATAATCTTAACACACATCAAGGTAGAGTATCCCAGTTTCAAGATGCCAGAGAACTGTTACACTCTGCCCTGGTCAGACATATGGAGTATTATTAATAGTCACCTATTAGGAAGGAAGGTAGGGAACTCAGGAGAGCAAGCAAAATGAAAGACCTATATAATTCATGCCATATGGGAATTAGTCCAAGTGAGAGGGGATGTTTGGCCTAAAGAACACTCGGGTAATATATGTAAAAGAGACTGACTTACTCTGCTTAGCCCCTATGAGCAAAACTACGAAGGAATGAGCAGAAGTTGCAAATGGACAATCTCCAAGTAGAACAGGCTGCCCTGGAGACCACCCGTCAAGGGGGTTGCCGACAAGCTTGGGGATGTGGGGTTTGCACTAGATGACCTCCAATCTTCCACACTAAGATTCTGAAGATGGGACAGTTTTTCTCATTGTTCCCCATGTCTGACTTCAAACAATGCATATTAATGTGATGGATCACTGCACTCTCCAACTTCTATAGGGTTTTATATGGTCTGTTTGTCATGCAAGTGGACAGTAATATAACTATACCTGCATTCCATAATGAAGTGAATTAGCTCCAAAGATCACGAAACTTTAATTTAGACCTAGATGGACCCCTAGAAGTTACCTAATCCAGCCTTGAGTTCAAAGATAAGAGAATACTAAGACCAGATGGCATGCCACTTCTAGAATTTTAGGAATCCATACTCTCATATCTTTTAAAAGTTAGCAAACTGTTATAAATTAACCACAGGCAGTGTTGCATAGTGGAAATAAAACTGGATTTGGAGTCCATGGTCCTGGTGTACGTGAGAGTCACTGTCATGACAAAAACCAGGAGAGCTGCCACAACTAAAGAATCACTTCTACCAACCCAAGCTGCTATCATTCCCACTCCCTTTCAAAGAAAGAGTACTGGCACTTGTTGAGAATTCAGAGACGGAGTCAAACATCCTAAAGGTTGTCCACTAACAGTCGGTGGGGAGGGGTGTGTGTGTTTGTGTGTGTGTGTGTGTGTGTGTCTGTGTGTGTACTTCATCTGGGGTTTGTCATTAGACACTATGGTATACAAGACTATACGTGGGAGTACAACTGACCTGATGGGTTCAAATCCTCTGATCTTTACTATCCCTGTGCATAACCTTGGGCAAGTCCTTAACCATTCTGGTGCGGTTTTCTCATCTATAAGATGTGGAGAATATCTCTTACTTCTTATCTACCTCGTAGGGTGACTGTGAGGATCTAATGAAAATGTACCATAAAGCACTCTGCAAACCTTAAAGCCCACTATAAATGTCAGTAATTATTTATTTCTATGACATAACCTTTTTTCTACTTCAGCCATGAAAAAGTTGACAGGAATCACTAAAAGATAATCTTAATCCTTGGTCAAATATGTAAAAGCACATTTTTCACACGTAAAAACTCATCACCACTGTCAAATATTTTAGAAAAAACTTTGTCTACTTCTTTAAAAAAAAAATCTGTATTAAAGATTCTTTCCTTTATGCCAAGGTGAATGCAAGACATGAAGGAAGGCACCTTGTCCTCTGCAATGCAGTGAAAAAGCTATACTAACTAAATGCACATGTTAATAAACCAGAGACTTAAAGGAGCAAACAAATTTCATCTCTTGGCCCCAAGAATTGATTATCCTATGACATGTCTACAGAGAAAAAGAAAAGCACATTCACGATTTTATTTTGTGTCACCTAAACAAGAGAGAGCACTGTTGAAAAAAATAAAGCAAGAATAGTGCTTAGCAGCACCCCATCACGTTCTGGAATAAGAAGAGACTATCTTTTCCCCCTGATTAGTGCTAATAAAAACAGAAATATTTAATGCAATAAGAAATTCTTGCCAACTATACTGTGGAGTGACTTTCTGAAAGGGTCTCATCTTAATTACAAAGCTGTCAATTTCTGCATTTCCAGAAAGGTTATAATGGTTAATGTTTTACCTACTGCAGTCATTGCCAAATTTCCCTAAGTTACACTGGTGTTACCCCGCAAATTCAACATCAAAACATTTTAAAATGTTACTTGCTCTGTTTTTCCTCACCTCTGAACCTGTCAGAACTTTAAAATAAAAAAACTTCCAGTTTCAGTTCTCAGATGCTTTAAAATTCATATTTTTCAAAGAGGTCTTTTAAAAGGCAAACTATTATGTCATACCTAAGAAAAAAACAATGCAGAGGGAAAAAAATTCTTTCATCCAACTAGGTGAAACTTTTATTGAACAAACCCTTAGTTTTCCTAAGATTGAAACTAGAAAATCACTGGAAAAAAAAAATTTCCTCATAGTAACTAGTTACACAGGAACAAAGAGTCTGACCAAAATGTAGGGAAAAGTTCTTAGGCCTCCATGTGGAAGAGCTCCCTTACACGGAGTTTTAATAGTGAAAGTAAAAAGAATCTAAATATGATAAAATGTTTGATTTTACATCAAAATCATCAACACTTCCGTCTAGTCATCTAATTTTATTTCATCAATTTTCCTAATTCTGTACTAGCAAACTGATAGCTAAGAAAGTTAGCCAGTAAGAATTTTTTTTTAACTGCAGCCAGATGATTTAGGGGGGAAAAGCAAGTTTTATGTTCAGTTCACCCAAATTATAAATGCTTACCTAGCTTTTGAGAAAGCTGTTAATCGTCTCAGAACATTCTACAATAAGCTATTCATTTAATAACCAAAAGGAATAAGTGCTTGGGCCATCACTAAAATCATTCAAATTTTACCTTTAACAACTTAATTCTTTGTCTTAAATAGCTCACTGCATCCGTCACCTCAGTCTCCAAAGACTGCTACTGAAAGCGACACGGCATTCCCACTCTCATTCCCAGCCTGGTCCGTGTCACCACGTTGTGCTATTACATAACCCGCACACCAGCAACGTCCCGCAAGCAGCTCCATGGCCAAGGACTCCGGGAAAAACACCTGCAGGCGCGGTGCAGCGCCCGTCCGCGGGACTCAGTGGCCCCGCTCTAAGAACCACCGCCCCGGCCCAAACTCTGGGCTCGGGTCAGGTCCTGCACGCACAGACGCGCCCGAGCACGGTGCCAGGGCCGGGCACAGGCACACCTGGGGCGCAGACCTTCCCGGGCAGGGGCCCCTCCCGCCAGGTCAGGCGGCAGCGAGTAACGCTACTGGGCTACCAGCACATTCGGAACCCAGACCGGCCCGGCTGCACAGCCTGGAAGCATCGAGGCGCTGCTCTCGACACAGGCCTTGCCGTGCGGGCTTCCCCGGGCCAGCCACAACGGCCTCAGAACATTTCTGCTACTTACAAGCAAACCGCATTCCCGGGCCTTTCAGTGCCATTACTCTGCCCAGGTCAGCCGCTCCTCCGCAAGAGGGAAGCCGGCCCTCCTGGAGCCCGAGCCGGCCAGCGGAGAGGGGGGCTTCCCCTGACAGAACCGCCCCCGGCACAGAACCCCAGGGTGAAGCCCAGACAAAGAACTGGCTGCCGGGAACCCAGCACCGGACCGGGCCTCAAGGTCTAAACCGCCGTCCGGGTCAGCAGGGTTCGGAGGACTAGCGGTAAACCAGGAATGTAAATTTCCGGGGCTGCGTCTGTCAGACCTCAGGCGCCGGCCAGTCGTGGGCGGCCCTCTCTGCCTCAGTTTCCTCCTCTGTAAAATGGGGCCACCCGAGCTGCGCCCGGCCCCGGGGGGGGCCCCTCTACCGGAGCTGCGTCCGGCCCCCCCGGCCCGAGGGCGGGCGGAGACAAAAGGGCCCCCCGCGGGCGTGGCCGCGGCCCCCGGCCCCCCCGCGCTTTGTGCTCACAGGCGGCGGCGGCCCCGAAGCGCTCCCCTCCCTCCCTCCCTCCCTCCCTCCCTCCCGGCCGCCGCCATGTTCGCCGCCTCCTCCATGTGCCCCGCCGGCCCCTCCCCCGCCCGCCCCGGGGGTCGCGGGCCCCAGACAAAAGGCCCGGGGGGCCGCGGGCCCCAGCAGTTGGGAGGCGGGCGGCGCGGCCCGGCCCGTTGGGCCCCCTCCCCCTCCCGCCCCCCCTCCCGCGGGCACCTTTTTCTTCTCCAGGTTGCGGAGCTTCTTGTCGATCACGCCCAGGATCTGCTTCATGGCCTCGGTCTGCACCGAGCTGGTGCCGCCGCTCGCGGCCTGCTGCGACCCCGCCGCCGCCGCGCCCGCGGGCCCCGAGGCGCTGCCCGCCGCCTCGGCCCCGGAGGAGGAGCCCGGGGGCGGCCCGGACGCCTTGCCGCTGCTGCTGGGGTTGGTGGCCGAGGGCATCTTGGACACCGACAGGGCGAGAAGACAAGAGGGCCGGGTTAGGAGGGAGAGCGAGAGCGAGCGACCAGAGGGCGGACGGGGGCAGGCGCGGGACAAAACGCGACGCACCGGGCGGGCCGCCGAGCCCGCCCTACTGGGGGCGCGCGCGCGACGCTCGGGGGTCGGGGCGGGGGAAGGGAAAGCGGGGCCGGGGGCGCGCGCGCGAGGAGCCGGGGGTGCGCGCGCAGGCCGGACGGGAGGCGCGCGCCGGGCCCGCTCTCCGGACCCTGCCCCCCCACCCCCACGCGGGCCTCTTCCCTGGGCCTCGGCCGCCCCGGGGCCCGCGGCTCGCGCCGGGGGCGGGGCCTCGCAGCGCCCGCCGCCAACGGCCACCGAGCAACGGTCCCCGCTGGGGTGGGGGCGGGGAGCAGCCGGCCCTCAGCCGCTGCCTCCCGAGCGAGCGGGAGGGGGACGGGCGGAGCGAGGGGGGCCGGAGGCTGCCCCCTTCCTGGCCGAGGCCGCGGGCCCCGCCGCCGCGCCGGGGCCGGGCTCACCGTGCGTGCGCGGAGGCCGCTAAGGATCCGGAGTGGGGCGGCCGAGCGGGGGGGAGGGTGGCGGTGCGTGCCGGGCTGTATTGTACTGTCTGCCGGTGGGCTCAGGCCGCGCCGCGCCGCTCTGCCCCGTCCCTGCTGCTGCACCGAGAGCTGCCGCTAGTGAGGCAGAGGGAGGCGAGCGGGAGGGACTTAGCGAGCCCGGGGGGAGGGGAGCCCGGCGAGGGGAGGGGAGGGAAGCAGGAGGGAGGGGAGGGCGCCGACGAGCGGAACGAGCCGGGGGCCTGCGCGGCGCCGCGGCTTGCCCGCCGCGAACGCCTGCCCGCCTGCGTGCCCGCCGCGCCGCCACCCGGGCCCGGGGGCCCGCGCCGCCGAGCCGCCCTACCCTCGGGCCGGGGAAGGCTCCGCGGGCGGCGGCGGAGCGGGCGCCGCCGATCCGGGCCTCCGGACCGCCGCGGGTCCTTCAGGCGAACTCGAGGGCTGCCCAGCCGGGGACAATAGGCGTCTAGAGGCGGAGGCCCGGCACATCCCTTATATGGAGGGGCGGGGCTGCGGAGCTGGGGAGAGCGGCGCCCCCCCTCCCCCATCTCCACCCCACCTACGCCCCGGGCCTGTAGGAGAAGGTGGGGCGAGCGTGCGGAGCCGGGCCCGAAAACCGGGCCGCTAGCTCCGCAGGCCTTCCTCCCGAGGGGCAGCGATTACCCGATACCCAGAGTATGCAAAATGGGAAGAAGGGGACGAGGACGCGGCGCCTCGTGTTCGCCGCCGCAGCGCGGCTGCCCTCGAGAGCCTTGTTCCCGGGGGCGGCCCTGGAGCCGCAGCGAAATAAATGTAGAATTAACGGGAGGGGGCGGGGTGCCTCGGGCTCGAGCCGGCCCTGCCGCTGAGCTCCCCGGCCGGGCACTGAAGGGAGGGCGAGGCCTTCCGGGCCGGGCCTGCCCAGGGACCCCGAGGACCGACGGCGCCGCCGCCCCCTCGGAGGAGGCGGGGACCCCGGGCTGTGCTCGGTGCGGGAGAGATCCGAGGGGCTGTGCCGCCGGTACCCCGGAGGCGTCGGGGTGGGCCATGCCTTTGCGCAGTGCCGGAGAAGACGCGGTTTGTAGCGTGGGGGGGATAGCACGTGCTCCCACGGGAGGCCGGGAAGGGCGGTGCTGCTGTGGGCGCCCCGCGGAGGGGGCGCTCGGGCCTCAGAGGCCGGCTCCGCGCGGCCGGTCAGCACGGGGTTCTGAGGACTGGGAGGGTCCAGCGGCAGCCCGGGTGGTAGGCTGGCGGACGCTGAAGGGTCTTGTACCAGTGGCGATGGGCCGAGGCCGGTACCCGCCCTGGGGAGCCCCCCGAAGTGCCGGGGCGGCCTCCACGGGCCGGTGTATCCCGGCCATTGTTAGTTCAAGCTTCGAGCAGGTAACCTGTCCCGGCGCTGAGCGCGGCCACCTGACGTTCTTGGTGGGCCCTGCCCGCCGCGCCCTGAACAGGAGGCCCTTCTTAGACGTTGGGCTTGCACCTGTGCCCGTGCTGTGCGTCTCCTGGTCTGACCCTCGTGCTGCCGTCAGCACCTCGCGGGGTTCTGCGGGGACCAGTAAGTGTCCGTGCCGCGGAGTCCTCGGCTCCGGGCCGCTGTACCTTCGTTAGGGGGCTAGACCTCCTCCCCCTGGTTCTGGTTAGCAGGCCAAGGACGGCTCCTAAGGCCCCTGGGTCCTGCCGTCGGACCCGTGACGTCACCCGATCGAGGCAGAGTCCGGCCACGGGGCACCTCGGATTGCCGCGGCCCACGTCCGTCCTGGGGTGACCTCTAAACCAGCGCTGTCTGGGCCTCCGCTTGCCCACCCGGAGTCCGTGTGCAGTCTGGTCCGGTGACAGGTGCTGTTGGGGAGCCTGAGATGGGCTCTGCCCGCAGCGAAGGCTCAGACTAGACCAGAGAACCCAGGTTCTGACAGAACCTCGGACCCAGCGGCTCTGTAACAGGAGCTTGGGCTGGATGGCACCCGAGGTCCCGCCGGGATCCGACGATACCGCCATCCACACTGAATGTTTGCCCTCCCTGCTTGTGTATTTTATCCGCCGTAGCCCCGTGCTTCTCCCAGCATTGTCCTTCCCGTCCCTCTAAGTTGGACGATCGGGGCTCCCACGTACGGAATTCTGTCCTGTTTGCAGGTTTTGTCCAGCCACAACTCAATGAAACGGGCCAAGCCGGTGTGGCCATCGTGTGCCTCAGGGAGGCCAAGCGTCTGCTCCGGTCACAGCCGTCGGGATTGAGAAACGATAGGAGCCTGTCCCTGCTGTTGGGGAAGGGCTGAGGCAGAAGGAAAAGGGGCGGCAGAGGGTGAAGTGGGCGGATGGGGTCGTGGAGACAGCGGAGGAGGACGGGCGGATGGACCTGGGGCCTGTGACAGCCGGAGTCACCGGGAGGAGGAGGCAGGCCTCGGTAAAGGCCTGCCCTGTGCTGCACGCTGCAGCCCTGGCGATAGGCGTGATCTCCCATCCTACAGCAGAGAGCACTCGGAGGGCGCACAGCTAGCAAAGTGTCTCAGCCTGCCTTTAAAAAAAGACTTTTCACAAAAGCAGCCAATGGGAGCTAAAGCCAATGGCAAGGAAGGACACCCCCATCCCTCAGTGTCGAGGTACCCTAAAGTCCATATGTAGCCTGCCTGGCTCTGGGAGAGGGAGCCAGAGTTAACCTAGGGAAACATACGCACTATAGCGCAGGAAGAGTTCACGAAGGAGATCATGGTATACAAGGGAGGTTTTTAAATAAAATATAATGCTAATTTGCAGGTAGGGGTTAGTGGAAAAGATGTAAATTTTCTTTCCCATGAAAGTACATGGATCCCCTGAAATCTGCTTACACACTTGAAGGTGAGAAGCTCTTGTGTAAAGGAATTCATTCCTTCTCCAAAGCCTCATGCTGGCATGAAAGTAACCCAGGGTTACCAGACTAGAGTAGGAGCCCTGACTGGCTCTGCCAAGCTGCTGTGCAAGGAGCCTGCGTTCTAAGTGCGGCCTACCTCAGGCAGGAGGTCTGAGGAGGAGGAGAGGTTGCCACAGGGCATTCCCTTTGGCCAGGTCCCCTCTGGGTGACGTGAACATCTGGAGGCGTGACCTGTGCTCCGAGTCAGTTTCACATGTCCTCCACTATTCGCAGAAATAAAGCTTTTCAGTCCAGACGTATTATCTATGATGATAAACACTGCAGTCAGATTGACCCAAAATGGCCTGCTTCGGCGTAAGAGACAGCTCGAAGTATGAAATGCCTAAAACATGCCGGTTAGCCTGTCATTCATGACCAGCCAGATGTGAATTGGAGTCTCTTCTGGGTTACCTTACACCTGCCCCAAGTTTTAGTTAAAAAAGGAGCTCACCCAGCGTCTGGGGTCTGCTGTTCTCAATTGGATCATCACAGATTTCTCACTTAA
The DNA here is from genome assembly GCF_028372415.1 of Notamacropus eugenii. Classification (NCBI taxonomy): domain Eukaryota; kingdom Metazoa; phylum Chordata; class Mammalia; order Diprotodontia; family Macropodidae; genus Notamacropus; species Notamacropus eugenii. The sequence goes on from NC_092877.1 coordinate 17,385,827, forward strand.
AGCTGTTGAATGTATAGTATCTTTCATTCAACATGATTTGAAGCCCTTTACAAACTGATTCTCAAAGTCTTGCTTCAGAACCCCTAATTATCTGACTTCTTGTCAGCTGAAGCATAGCCTTGTTTTCTCAGTAGGTAATGCATAGTCTATAATACCTCTTTCCCATTGATGAGAAATGTGCATTGTATTTGGCAGTTTCCCTTGAAATGCCCATCTCCTTGATCCCAGTGGTTGCGTAGATATTTGAGAGATACAGCCTCAGGAACATGATCTCCTGGGACAGTTCACTGAAATTTGGGTATGTTGGGAATATTTCCACAAGCAGTCAGGCCTTAAATTAATTTGTCAATTAAAGCGTTCACTAGCACAGCTCCACCCTGTATTAATGGTTTACTGTTTAAGTATTGCTATCTTGTTCCTTATCTCTGGGTTCTAAGAATCTAGTTTAAAGGTCTGCTGAATTGATCGACTGGAGATGGGAACCATGCTGTTGATAATTTTCTTCTCGTGTCCTAAAATGAATTTGTTGGACTTGGAGGTTGGGATACGAAGGCTATCTTGATAACGTCTAAGGTCCCCTTCAACTCTAAATCTGTGACCCTCTGACCCATCCGTGTCCCTAATGTTTAGATACGCAGGTATATAATGTGCTCAGGAAACCAGTTTATACAGGCTATGGTATGCCATGCTGTTGTTCATTTTCCCCAAAACAAAATTTTTGGTAGCAAAAATGCAATCTTTGACCGACTAGATGTTATCTTTTGGAAAGCTCAGAGGGAATGCTGGGAGGCTTTCCTAGTAAGGCAGAATGATTATAGGTAGAGCGGGTAAGAGGGTTTGGCATTGGAGCTGCAGTGGCAGGAAGGAAAATGTGGAAAACAGCATGGCCCTGTAAAAGCCAGGCAGAGTGAGCTAAGAGAGGAAGGAAGAACGATGACTCAGCAAGCATGTCGGGCCTGGGGAAGGCGTAGTGTACTGGAGAAAGAAGGGTGGACTTGAGGCATAAAGGAAAAATAGTGAGAAAAAAGATAAGGGATAAAACACTACAGGACATTTTTGTTTTTAATGCTAGTTCTTGACTTCTGATTGTTCCTAGCCAGGAAGATAGATAGGCCCTCTGTGCTGGTTTGGGCACACTCCTGGGTTAAAAGATTCTGGGGAAAGCAAGCAGCATTCCTGCCTGAACCTAACCGAGGTACCCTGTCTCACCCCCCCAGGATCAATGCTCTGGGAATTCTCAGGTGTTAGAGTTATATACTCAGATTTCAGTAAACTGTGTGGTCTCAGATTCAAATAGAAGCAGGGCCACTATACCATACCTAAGGGTCCCTGTCACAAGGGCTCCTTATTAACTTAATTTTAAAATGGAATATTATCTGTGTTTTATTTTTGTTAAATGCTTCTCAATTGCATTTTAATCTGTTTCAAGGCCCTCTGCTGTGAGCTGCTTGAGGCACCTTTGGTCTAAGAGGGCTTGGATCCAAGGAGATTCTCTGTGTGCCTTAGGTGTTTTTTTACTCATCTGTTTATTGGGTTAGAATACTCTTAGTCCCTACCTTACAGAGTTAGGAAGCCAGAGTGAGACTTTATACACACACATACGTAGGTATATATATATATGTTTGTCTGTAGCTTTACAAGCCTTAAATAATGTGTCAGCAAGGTTCATAGGTGCATAGATTTATAGGAGAAAGGCCCCTTAGAAGCTGTCTAGCCCAGCCCCCTCATTTTGCAGATGAGGAAACTGAGGAACAAGACTCAGGCAGACACAGCTGAATGATTTGCCCAGGGTCACACAGCTCGTATGCGTCTGAGACTCAGGTCTTCCTGATTCCAGACCTAACGCTGTCCACTGGGCCATCTAGCTTCCTGGTATGGCGCTGTGTGTGTGTGCGTGTGCCCAAATTCATGCAGTTGGCACATGGCAAACATTTAATAAACATGTTTTTCATTCATTCTTTGACCAAAGAGAAGCAGAGAATGACAATATAAGTACTTGCAGTTCTACCACTGAAACGCATCTCTTCTGATTAAGGTATCTTTCCTTATTAAAATGGAGATATAAGATTTTCAACTTAAGTATAACCATAGTCATTGAAATCTTGTGTAAATTAGTTTTCAGATGATTTTCAAAGTGCCATATAGCTAAGACCGTATCCATTCAGGAATGAGACACACAATGGGTACGTTTTCATGTGAGTAGGATGGAAATAGTGAGGCCTACATCAGGGCTGGAGGGCAGCAGGAGATCATTTTGTGATTTGTGCCTTGAAGGGCACCAAGAATGGGCAAGAAGAGAGCCTTGTCCTCCCATGGTGGAGAGGCCCAGAGGTTCTGCTTCCACCCACCTTTATCAATCAAATCCAATGCAACATGCATTTATAAAGCACCTGTTACATACAAGGCACTACTCTGGATGCATCAACCCAGCACTCAAGGGGCTCACATGCTATTAGGGGAAAACATGTAAACGGGTGAGTAAGTGTACGTTCTTATATGTATAGGTGAACAAACATAAACTATTTATCTGAATGAACATAAGGAGGCATTAACCCATGATATTCAGAGGGATGAATGAATTAACTAAAGCTTTGTATTTATGAAGAAACAGAAGATTGGTTTCTTTACCAAATGGTCAATAAAGAAACAGTTGACCAATGACTCCTTTCCCATTTCTGGTCTTCATTGACCCGCCTATAATATGGAATTAGACTATATGGTCTCCAAGATCTCTTCCAGCTTTAATATTCTAGGATTGATCGAATCTTTTCATAAATTCAGTTTTCTCATTAGGAAAATAGGTTAGGCCAGATGGCCTCTGAGATCCCATCCACAGTTTGCACAAATATATAGGAGCCTTCCTTTTTATTTAACCAATGGAATTCTCAGTGTTAGTTTTGAGGGTACAGTGGTTGCCTGGTTTCCAGAAATCAGTTCATTTTTATGACAGATTGGAATATGCCAGAATCTGAGATTGCCCTCTGTTTAGAAACATGCCATAGGAAATATGCCAAAATTCCTCTGGCCCTAGTTAAGAAAGTGTGACTTACAGGTGATTGGGATAGCTAGGCAGTCAATTAGCATTTCAAAAGGGGACCTGCCTTTATGACTAGGGTTTGGGGTTCTGCTTTTTGAGAGCTGTCCCTTGGTTGGAAACACCACCCTAGGGGGTGGTCCTTGAATTTTAAAAAAGACCTTTAAATAAGTATTTCAAATAGAATTGATTTCCTTTCTAATCCTATGTATTTTATACATTTATACATTACTCAGAGAAGGGGTCCATCAGCTTCATCAGACTACCAAAGGGGTCCATGATGCCAAAAAGGTCTGCAATCTCGGTCCCAGACGCTTAAGGGAAGCTATTTTTAGGTGCAAACAAGGATAAGGGAGCTGAGCGGAGCCCTATGGCTCTTATGGAATGTAAACTTGGGCTGATTTCTGACCATAGGTGCCACCAGTGGATTCAAGACATACCTGGGGCATTTGTGTTGTTAAGGTTTAATGTGAGTTTTTATGGTCCAAATATGCTCCAGCATAAACATCCTGACTGTCCCCTGAGATTGTTCTCTACCTGACCTTTGTTTCTAGCTTCCCATCATTTGAAGCCAGCATGTAGAGCTATACTTACCAAATGTTTTGGGTTCTTTCCCCACTAATCTCCCCAATTTTCACCTCCCTTCTTCCTTCATGGCAAATCTATTTACTTGCTCCCACAAGGGATCAGTCCCTTTTGCCATCTGAATATTTAAAAGCATTAAACAATAAGTAAATGAAAAGCAAAAAGGCAATGCAAAGAAACATGAGGTATTCAGAAATAAAATTGCACATGCTGAAATGCTTTTAAGCCTGAAAGAGTGCGAATAAACACAAGTCAGTCCTCCACTATCAGGAATCTAGCCAAGAACGTGAAAGTGGCGACAAAAACACACACACACACACACACACACACACACACCCACCTGAGCATTTAGGAAAGGGATTGCCTGCAAACTCAGGACCCTTACTCCGCCCTTACACCTAAGTTACTGACTCTCAGTTGATTCCGGAATGTGCTAATCTAACACCTGAGCAGAGGTGGCCGGGGTGGATGCCCATGGAAACGGACATCTATTTCCAAAGTTACACTTCTCAACACCAAAACCCGTAGGTGTGAGACCATCGGTGCTGCCCGAGGCATCGCTGTAAAGCAGTAAGAACTGAGCCAGCAAGAAGAGATCATGTTACTTTCCATGTACTCAATTTAAAAAGGGCATTTAAAAAACCACTCTGGTATTTTGCTCTTGATAAAAATTCCAAGACCAGGCCTAATCCTTTGTTGGGCATCCTTATCTTGAGTATATAACTATATTAAGTGATACCTTGATCTCACTCTTAAACAAAGGCTCAGAGAATTTTTTTTTGGTAACGCAAAGTTAAGGAAGACTTCTTGAAAATTCAGTTCCACTCAATTCCATGGTTATTGAGTCCTTGCCATATACAAGGCCCTGCAACAAATAGCTGAGAGAGATAAACAAGTCATTGTATGTGCCCTCAAGGAGTTTGCAGTACATCCATAATCATTTTATTAAGTGACTGATAGTGTGCCAGGCACTATTCCTGCTCCTGGGGACACAAATACAAAGAATGAAACCCTGCTGCAAGATAATTGGCACTCTAATTAGGGAAGGGAAGCCCCTACTGTGTGCCAGCCACTGTACTAAGAATTTTACAGTTATCTAATTTGATCAAGTTGGGGAAACTGAGGCAGATGGCAGTTAAATGACATGGCCAGGTTCACACAGCTAGTAAGTGTCACAGGCAGTATTTGAACTTGGGTCGTCTTGACTCTGGGTCTAGTATTGTGTTCGCCAAGCCACCTCGCTGCCTCTTCAACATGACTGGGAAGCATAAGTACACAAACCAACTACAAAGTCATAGAGAAGAGGAGACTGGAGTATAGTGGGAAGGTCGAGGTCAGAGGTCCTGGGTTCAAGTCCCATCTATGAGACTACCCATGTGGCCTTGGACAAGTCACATAATATCTATGGGCCTCTGTTTTCTCATTTGTAAAATGAGGGGATTGGACTAGGCGCCCTCTAATATCCTTTCGGAACTATGTTCCTATTGAATAAAAAGTAATGGGAATTAAAAGGACAAGAGATGGCTTCTGGATGAAAGTTTTATGGAAGCTATATTACTTGATCTAGACCTTGAAGTATGGATAGTATCCTGATAGTCAACAAGCACATAGTAGGTGTTTAATAACTGCCTGTAGGCTGATTGATTGACAGATGGAGAATGCACTCCCTGCCCTCATGGGGAATAGGTGGGACCAAGGCACAGGAGGAGAAGGCAGGATGTTCAGTAACTGACCAACAGCCATTTGGGAAAGATGAGAGCTTTTCAAGAAAATTAGAGATAGCAAGGGAAACTTTTATGTACATATGGGCATGATAAAAGACAAAAATAATAGGGACTTAAAAGAAGCAGGAAAAAATAACAAGAAGCAGCAAAAATACCCCAAAGAACTATACAAAAAAGATCTTAACATCTCGACTTACCATGATGGTGCAGTCACTGATGGAGCCAAAAACTGGGAGAATGAAATCACATTGCTAATGCTAAGGCTAATGGAGGTGATGGGGTTCCATCCTAAAAGATGATGCTGTTAAAGTGCCTCACTCACTATGCCAGCAAATTTGGAAAACTCAACAGTGGCCACTGGATTGGAAAAGATCGGTTTATGCCCCAGTCCTAAAGAAGGGCAATGCCAAATTACATTCAAATTACCCAACAGCTGCTCTCATCTCACATGCCATCAAGGTTGTGAAAGCTAGGGCTTCATAACATGTGAACTGAGAATTACCAGAAGAGCAGGCTGGTTTTCAGAGGCAGAAGAACTAGAGACCAAATTGCCAACATTAAGTGGATTATGGAGAAAGCAAGGGTGTTCCAGAAAAACATCTTCTACTGCTTCATTGACTACGCTAAAGCCTTGGACAGTGTGGATCACAACAAAATGTAGCAAGTTCTCAAAGAGAGTAGAATACTAGGTCATCTTGTCCTCCAAGGAACCTATATGCAAGCCAAAAAGATACAGAACCAACCCGAATAACTGATTAGTTTAAGACTGGGAAAGGAGTATGTTTAGACTATATATTACTGATGAAGGTCAAGAAAGGTGCAGGAACCACCAGAGATCCCTGTCAAATTAGTCTGGAAAGAATTCACTGGACTCAAGCAATCTTAAGTCAAGTAGGCAAAAAAAAGTTTATTATTATTATGTCTTTCAGCAGGCAAGAGTTCTTAGGGAACCTGCCATTTAAAAGAGTTATAGATAAAGTTTATATAGATTATTCTATAGTGAGATGTGTGCCAAATATGCTAACTAGGTGCTTTGAAGTGTGATTAGGGAGAAGATAAGGAGTGGTCAGTTCTTAAAGGAACATGCACTTTTGGTATCTACTGCACAGGTATTTTACCCAAAATTCATCGGGAAATAGCCCAAGGGGGGCTACCTGGAGGTGTGGTTTTAGACCTGAAATGTCACTAAGTCAACCAACACTCAGGGCTGACCAGGGAAAATCAGACTTTTCTCATCAATGTCTTGTTAGACAAGATTAATGTAAGGGAGTACACGTACATCTAAGTAGAAGATACATATGACTGGTCAGTGAGTAGTAAATGTCACTGTGACCCAGTGCACAGCTAGTTTAGTCAGCATGCAGCTGGCTGTAAGTGATAACTTTTATAGGTGCAGCTGGCTACTGTGGCAGGAAGGGAGATAACAGTTCCTGCTGGGGCAGGCTATCCTCGAGTTGGAGGGAGACTGTCTGAGGTAGTGTCTTGATGTTAGAGAGAAATGTGATTTTAGAATTGGGGTCCAAGCACCCCATCATTATCACCTTATTTATTTAACTTATATGTGGAATACATCATATGAAATGCCAGGCTGGATAAAGCAAATGCCAGGAGAAATGTGAACAGTCTCAGATAGGCACTGTGATGACAGAGAGTGAAGAGGAATTAAGAAGTCTCTTGATAAGGGTGAAAGAGGAGAGTGTAAAAGCTGACTTGAAGCTTAACATCTAACAAATCTTTGCAACTGGTCCCATCACTTCGTGGCAAATAGAAGGAGAACTTATGCAAGCAGTGTCAGATTTTATATTCTTGGGCTCAAAGCTCACTACAGATGGCTACTATAGTCATGAAATTTAGAGATACTTGCTCCTTGGAAGGAAAGCAGTGGCAAATCTAGACAGCATACTAAACAGCAGAGACATCGCCTTTCCAACAGAGATCCGTGTAATCAAACCTATGGTTTCACAATAGCAATGTATGGCTGTGAGAACTGGACTATGAGAAAAGCTGAGGGCTTGCAGAATCATTGCTTTCAAATTGTGTCTGTGGAGAAGATTTTTGAGAGGCCCTTAAGTAACAAGAAAGTCAAATAAGTCAGTACTTCAAGAAATTAATTCAGGATATTCATTGGAAGGTCAAATACTGAAGCTAAAGCCTAAATACTTTGGCTGCATAATGAGAAGATGCAACTGATTGGAAAAGGCTATGATGTTAGAAAAGATTAAAGGCAAAAGGAAAAGGGGTCGACAGAGGATGAGATAGGCAGTGTCGTGAACCTGGAGAGACTCTGGGAGATACTGGAGGATAGAAGGATTTGGCATGCAATGGTCTGTGGGGTCATGAAGAATGGGACACATCTGAACAACTACCAGCCCAGTCTGGCTGGAGCACAGTGAGGAGAAATAAGAGACAAGGTTGGAAAGATAATTAGGAAGTAAATGAAGGGAAGCCTTAAAGGAAGGCTAAAGAGTTGAGATTTGATAAACTATGGGGAGCCACGGGAGATTGTTGAGCAGGTTTTAGAGTCTAGGAGGGGGGTGGGGAGTTAGGTTAAGAAATTTTTTTGTAATAGTTCAAACAGAAGATAATGGAGATCTAAATGGGAATAGGAATTTATGGATGTGAAAGTATTTCCTAGGTCATGGAAACCACTGGATTAGGACTTTGTGTTCAGTTTCTTTGATTTATTCTTAGTATTTCCTAGGTCATTGAAACCACTGGATTTGGACTTTGTATTCAATTTCTTTGATTTATTCTTGCATATATGTATATACATATATATATATACATATATATATATGGGTGTATCTCTTTCTCTGTCTCTTTCTTTCTTTCTCTCCCTCCCTCCCTCTCTCTCTCTCTCTCTCTCTCTCTCTCTCTCTCTCTCTCTCTCTCTCTCTCTCTCTCTCTCTCTCTCTCTCTGTTTTCTTCCCTGATAAAATGGAAGCTCTTCTTCAAAGAGCCTTCAGCTCAGGGACTTTCATTTTTTAGTTACCCCAGTACCTAACATATAATAGATGTTTAGTAAATGCTTGAAGGTTGATTTATCCTAAAAGCCCATTGGGCTTTGCCTCAGGAGCTCTTTGTCCCCTGTCCCAAAGGCCCTTAGCCAAGGTGCCCCTCTTCTAAGGCCCACCTCCTCCCACTATTCTTTGTGAGGGTGAGGGTCAGATTCTCCGGGCAATGAGCTACACTTTTCCCCGGGGGTAACAGTACCCAAGTTGGGTCTACCCTTGCCTCACATTTTCCCTCCTACTCTGTCTGGCCAGGCTTCTGTGTCTCTGCCACCACCTTCCTCCTTGCCCTATACTGTTTTTGCCCCCCAGGTGAAAGTGTTCCTCTCTAGACTTTCTGGTTCTGAGTACTTACCCCCTGCTTTATCAAGGAAGAGGAAGGAAATGGTATGAATGGTACACTTTGATGTTCTTTTAAAAAATGTTATTAGCTGGAAGTGGTTATGAGATAGTAGTGGTACAAACCCTTGCAGGAGCTTACTCAGATTAATTAAATTTTACCGAGAGTTTTTATACAGCTGCCTCAGTATTTACTATTCTCATTAAATTTGTTAGTCTGGTAGGTGCTGACTTTACCCAAAAGAAGTTCTTTGCATTATGGTAAGGATCCTCCTAGGATACATCCTTGTGGTGTAGAAGTGACCCTGTATCCTTGAAAGTTATACCAGTGGAGGGAAAGGCCTGATAAGATGCTATCAAACTGAAGCTGCTTCATTAGCAGTCAGGCAGTAGATTTGTTAAAAGTCATTTAAGGCCCAGACAGATAAAGAAGCTTGATTACCAAAGGCTGGGCCTAGGGGTCATGGCTTTTATTGAGACAATCATTAAGGTCAGGAGACAAGTTCAAATCCCAACTCGATTTCTTACTACCAGCGTGACCTCAGGTAAATCACTCTTCCTATCTAGAGCTGAATTTCCTGAATGAATGGAACAGCTATTAAGAACTTATGTGCAAAGGAGCAGTTAGGTAGTGCTTTGGAGAGAGCCCTAGGCACAGAATCAGGAAGACTCATCTTCATTAGTTCAAATCTGGCCTTAGAAATTTACTAGCTGTGTGACCCTGGGCAAGTTACTTGACCCTATTGGCCTCAGTTTCCTCATCTGAAAAATGAGTGGGGAAAGAAATGATAAACCACTCTAATACCTTTGCCAAGAAAACCCTGAAGACCTCTGGCAATGGACAAGAAGGTCTATTTCACTTTTGAGCCTCTCTGACTGGTCATTTTCTTCACATTGACCAAAATCAGGTTATTTAAATAGAGTAAAAAAAAAAATCAATAAAAATAAGAGAAAAGAAAATTCTTGTTACCAAAATCCTTAGCACTGTTAAATGCCAAAAAACAAATCAAAAACTAATTTTATCATAGGAAATGACATTCAGGAAGAGTCACCACCATGTGTTTTGTCACTTCCCCCTAATGACCACGGAATCTTTCTGCCTTTCAGACTTGCAGCTGAACTCTTCAGACTTCCATATTTGGTGTCTCCCCCATTAGAACGTAAGTTCCTTGAAAGCAGAGATTGGCTTACTTTTTAATTTGCATCCCCAGTGCTTTGTACACTTTTGTGGTTGTTCAGTCATTTCAGCCATGTCCAACTCATTGTGACCCGTTTGGGGTTTTCGTCGCAAAGATACTGGAGTGATTTGCCTTTTCCTTCTCCAGCTCATTTTACAGATGAGGAAACTGAGGCAAAAAGGGTTAAATGACTTGCCCAAGGTCTCAGAGCTAGGAAGTATCTGAGGCTAGATTTGAACTCAAGAAGATGTGTCTTCCTGACTTCAGGCCTGGGCTTCTATCCTAGCTGGCATTGCACCACCTAGCCACCCATTTGACTTATTGTAGACATTTAATAAATGGTTGCTGATTGATTGTTACTATCTAGAGAAGACTTATCTTCAGGTTCATGTTTAAACAGATAACTTCTGGGATTCCTTCCAACTAGGAGATTCAATGATTCCTGACTTGAATACCATACCCTTATCTTTATACCCCTGAACATACTTCTGCCTATAATTAATCCCTCAACTTTCTCTCACTTAAATCCATTTCAGGAGCAAGTCAAGACATCACCTGCAATGTCATTGGTCCTCATTGACAAGGAAGGTCCAACAACAGCTACTGATCTGGACAATGACTGATGCATCAACTCCGGCTTTTAGATGGTAGAGAGATTCATAGGTTATTAGAGTTGGACAAGACCTTGAAAATTGTCTATTTTACTGATGAGAGAGAGGGCTTGATATCAGAGTGATCTGCCTCTGGGGCAGACAGCTAGGTACCGCCCAAGATGGGACTTGAAGTACAAGTCATGTCATCATTTCTCTGATGTCATGGTCTTCTTTGAAAACAAAGGATGAACACAACACAACCAGTTTTAACACCAGCTTCGAATTCAGGACTTAATAACAGTTTCTCCTCATTGACCTGACTCATCCCAGTCTGTTCTGACCTGCATTGACACACAACATGGCATTAACTTTTGCAGGAAACAGAGAAGAAAACTTGGATATACCTATAACTGCTTAGTCAATCAACTAGTGTTTATGAAGTACCTGCTATGTGCCAGGTATTATGCTAAACCCTGGGTATACAAAGAAAGGCAATAATGCATTCCCTACTCTCAAGGAGCTCACATTCCAATGGGAGGACAACATGCAAACAACTAGGTACAAATAAGATATATCCAGAAAAAAGGGGAGGGGGTAATATTCTGGAGAACGATTTGGAACTATGCCCAAAGGGTATAAAACCATACACACCCTTTGGCCCAGCAACACCACTAGTAGTTCTGTATCCCAAAAGGATTAAAGTAAAAGGGAAATGACCTATTTGTACAAAAATATTTATAGCAGCACTTATCAATTGTACAGCACTGTACAAGTTTTGGTATATGATTTCTTCCACTGAATACTGTTCTGTTATAAGAACTAGCGAGCAGGATGCTTTCAGAAAAACCTGAAAAGACTTTTCCAAACTGATGGAAAGTGAAGTGAGCAGAGCTAGAAGAACATTACGTACAGTAACAGCAATATTGTAACAACGAAGAAAGACTTAGCTACTCTGATCAATAAAATGATCCCAGGCAATTGCAAAGGAATCGCTGAAGAACAATGCTATCTATATCATCCAGAGAGAGAACTAACGAACTCCGAGTGCAGATTCAAACATACTTTTTTCACTTTCTTTATTTTTCTTGCTTTTCTTTTTTTCGTAACATGGCTAATATGGAAATATGTTTTGCATGACTTCACACATATAATATATTATATTGCTTGCCTTCTCAATGTGTGTGGGGAAGGCAGGAGGAAGGGAGAGAATTGGGAACTCAGAAATTTTTTAATGTTAAAATAATTATTAAAAAATAAAACAAATTGGGAATAGTTTCAGAGGAAAGGCACTAAAATTAAGGAGGACTGGGGAAAGACTTTGCAAAAGGTGAGACTTTAGCTACGACTTGAAGGAAACCAGGAGGCAAAGATGAGAAGGAAGTGTGGGGATAACCAGTGAAAATGTTGAAAGACTGAGTATTGTGTTCAAGTGACAGCAAAGCCAGTGTCTCTGGATCACAGAGTAGGAGAAGGGGAGTAACGTATAGGAAGACTGGATAGATGGGAAGGGATCAGGTTAGGAAGATCCTTTCCATGATCTTGCCATGGTCATTTTGAATTTCTGTTCTGAAAGAGATATTGGCACATTCCAAACATAATTTCTGATTTACGTTCCTATGTTTGTATTCTAAACTATAGATTTTATTCTTATTTGTATTTATAGTTTATTCTAAACTATAGATCAGAACATGGCAGATCTGCCAAGTGTCAATGGGATCATTGAATGGAAATTTCATTTTACACAAGATCCAGCTAACGGAGTAAGAAAATTAAAAGAGGAAGGGAAGGAAGGTTCATTCTTTCCTAAAGTAAAAATTTCTAGTGAAGCTTCTTGTTAGAATTAGACATTTGTAATATTTTTCCTTGACTATACTTACCCATACTCCGATCCAAACATTCTTCCTCAAGCGACTGAGCTCAGGACTCTACTGAAGCAGGAACAACCCCAAACTGTAAGAGAAAATACAGAATATAGGGATAAGGCCTTCCTAGTAAAATTACCAAGCTGAGTCAATGGTAAGCCCCAGAGTTAAAAACCAGTACATCAAATGCTGTAGCTATGAAAAAAGAGACACTTTAAAATTACATCACCCTAGCCTTGATTTCTTCTATTTCTTATTTATATATGCGGTCAGATTCAGGCACTCTAGTTTTCATCTTCTAAAATACCATTACCACTTCTGATAACTCACCAAATGTCATTCTCCTAAGGATGCTGGCGAGAATAGATTGCCACAGAAAGGGCAATAGATTTGTACCACTTCACATCTATATGCTTTCTTCCATTTTCATCTACCTGTGTGTGTTGAGGCTTTGCATGTTGTGAGGGCTGTCCTAATATGTGTAGCATGGGGGTGTTGTGTGGCTCAAAAAGGGAGGCAGAAGAGGCATCTCCAGCCTCTTCTCTTCCCCCCCCCCCCCACTGCTCCAAAAGAGACTTTAATTCCTGCCCAAAGGGGAAGCAGGAAGTTGGTGCCAAATCGTTTGGTTTCTCTGCCGTCCTCAAAGAAAGGGAATACTAGTCTAGAATAATATCTGTTTGGTCTCTTAAATATTATCAGTCTAAGGGATATGATTTTCAGACTCAAGCTAATTTCTGATCACTGTTTGTTATTGGGGAAGAGGAGGACCCCAAGCTTTATATTCAAGGCTTGCCCCCTTTTGTACTGAATATACTTCTGCAGTGAACATAATGAAAATAGCTTAGAAATCCATTTATACAAATCATAGCAGAACAAAATCATAGAAAATATACATATGGAATACATACTGGAAAATACAGAGTGAAGGAGCTCTCCCATTGGTAGTGAGGCAACAGCTCACTCTACCAAGAGAGAGAGTCCTGGATCTTACCCAAGGGGACATTCCCCAACGTCTCTAGTGTAGCAAGCTGGGAATGGGAGCATGATGCTACATCCTTTCATGTCAGCTGTCCCCCAGTCTTTTCTTCAGCAATCTGAGTTGAGGTTGCCCTCTTACATTTTCTTTCATGGAACTGGAAGCTAGAAGCATCTGAAATCCAGAGACTCAGGGACTCAATACTAAAGTGATTGGAACTCTCCTGCTCTCCACAATGCAGCGAAAAGGTGTTTGTCTCCACCAATGCAGACAGTCCCATACCAGTGAGCTTTAAGAATTAGGATTTCATATGCTTTCATATGACCTCACTGTGTCTAGGACCCAAGCTCTCTACTTTAACACCGCTATTAATTAAAGTCCATTTTCTAAAATATTACAGAGAAGGACTACAGAAGCAGGATGACAAATGGTGATCTCACCAAACCTCAAAAGTCAACTGAAATGAAAATGTGCTGGAGGAAAGCCTATGGTAGGAACTTGGGATAGTACAGGGAGAAAAGGAGAAACAGGTATACTGTAGCAAATGCCTCCAATTCCATGGGAGCATCAGGAAATAGCCTCAAGTCTGGTGTTAGTCTTTTACTTTAGAATTGAGGCTGGGAATGATGAACTTGGTAGCTTGGGAGAAGAATCTTTGACTGGTGAACTGGTTGCTGATTGAAATGAGATTAAATAGCAAGAGAGTAATGTGTTTAAGAAGTGAGTTTAAAATGAAGGTGGTATCCTTATTCATATTTGAATGAGAATGAATTAGTGTGTAGTAGGGCAAGTAGAGAGCTTCAGAGCATGAGAGCAGATGGAGTCACAATAGTAACAGTGTTGGGGGTAGGACTGGAACCTGGCTACTTGCCCTTGCTCCACATACACAGCAAGTGCCAGGATAGGGTGAACTGTAATGAAAACTGTCAGGTCAAATTCAGTCTCATATAATAGATCTGAATTATGGTTTTCTTTGTTCCTTCTGGCATTGCGTAACTGAAGTCATAAATCACTGTAATAACTTGACAGTGATAAGGTCTACAGGTCTAAATGGTACCAAACAATCCCCAAATCCAATATAGCACCTTGTCACATGTGTGTGTACATGCACGTGTGTTTTATATGACACTAGTAAGAGATGAATGAAGCTTCAACCCAGGGCATTAATATTAGGAAGGATGCTCTTTTCTCCCATGGTGATCATAATTATTTACTATGATGGTTATACATATAGTCACGATGTCTTCTGGGCTTCTATCATCCTCCTCTATTACTGTTTTTGCTCTAGGTTAGGGATTCTTAATCTGGGGTCCATGAGCTTGTTTTTAAAAATATTTTGATAGCTGTATTTCAATATAATTGGCTTCTTTTGTAATAGTGTACATTTTATTTTATGCATTTTGAAACGTTATTCTGAGAAGGAGTTTATAGGCTTCATCAGATTGCAAAAGGCATGACACAAAAAAAGGTTAAGAACCGCTGTTTTAATAGATGGAAAATGCCTAAGTTCAGTTCTGGGCACTATAGACCTTTGTTTTACATTTAGAGCTGGAAAAGACCTAAGTCACTTGACCCCCTCATTTTTCAGATTAAGAACTTGAGGCCTGAGAGGTAAAGTCTTTTGTCTAAGGTCATATAGGTAGGAAATAGCAAAGTCAGAATTCGAACTGAGGTCCTCTGATTCAAAAAATCTAGCTCTCTTTCCATTGTACCACCAGTATAAGGTACTTGTATGATTCCATCATACTAAGTAATTCTTTCTTCTTAATAATTTTCCTCCATTCATTTTGCAAAATTCTAGCCAACAGCTTACAATTTTAATTCATTATATGCTAACCACAAAAGTTAAAAAATGATGAGGTATACACAAGTTTATCTACTAATACTGAATTTCAGAAGCACTAAGTTTGATGATTTATTTCATTGAATACCATTTGGAAATAACCATGTGCCGTCCCCTTCCCCACCCCCCAATGGAAATCCATTAAACGTGTACCATAACTGTTGCAAATTTCTGGCACTACATTCTCATTTGTCTCCAGAAGAGTTTCATTAGACTGTTTCATAGTCATTATTTCCAGATTATAGGGAAGGCTTTTCTGCATATTACAAGCATAATTTAGGGTCAGCATGAAAAATAGTTGTCCTAAAGGAAACTGGGATGTTTGGGAGGAAGGTGCAGGTAGGGGAAGAAAGTCCTCAACTTTTTTTTTGAAGCTGATGTCAGAGAGGAAGCATATTTCCTTTCCAAATATGACCCTTGGTACCAATATCACAGACAGAATACTGAGAAGAATGGACCATCTGGGTCTAATCTAGGAGGGTATTTCTTATATGTGTAGCTGGAGCCTCAAACTCATCAAGTGCACATCGGTGAAGATTGATTACTCAATGCCTCAATGTATGAAGGGTAGAGTTGGGAAAGCTTGCTCAGAAGAGAGATGCTGGTCTTCTGGCTTCCAGCTTCAAGAGAAAAGGCATAAAATTCTGATTTTTTCAGGTCCCTAAAGGGAGAAAAAAGACCCTGGAAAGAATCTGTAAAGTATAAGGGTTGAATTTCTCTCTGAATGAGATGTAGGACTCAGTTTAATGGTTGAGCTGAATTATCTTACTCCTAGTACAAGAGTTCATTTACTCTAAGCATTTTCTGGTGTATTCTCATCTGTATTCCTTCTCTGATTTTAGTTTGCAATTTTCTTTGGGTGACATTGGGGAACTGGAATTCAGTGGAAAGGGGGTCAAGCCTTGGATATAAGCTTGGGTCATTCCTACCCTGTTAGGGTTTGAGATCAGAGGTAAAACTTGAACCTAAAAATTATCTCTCTTAGGCTAACAATGTTTGGGGAAGAATATAGATATCCTAGTCTGGTACCTTTCTCTGAGGAGAACAGAGTAGCCAGCCTTTGGTCCCAACCTCCAGCTTTGTCTCCTGGCAGAAATCAAAGTCTCTCTTGGAGAAAGGTGGGCGGAGGAGACTCTAGCATTATCTCTTCATGCTCCCTTTCTAGCCCAATCTAGATAGATCCACGAGGACACATTTAACCCACACAGGCAACACATATACATATCCCTTACATAGTCTCTTGTCATCAGCTTTTTACATTTGCAGCCTTTTGCTTTTCCAGGGAAAAGAAAAAGAGAACAATGTGGGTGTTCAGTTACTGGAACTACGGCTAAAAGAATGTCACTCCTTCTTCCTTTCCTCCTCCGTTCCTTTCTACCCTTTGAATCTGATCACAATATGTTGTTTCTGTCTTGACAACATTTTCTCTTATACATCCTCTTTTCTCCACTCACAAACACTACCCTAGTTCAAGCTGTCGTCACTTCATACCTTGGTTATCTTCACACTCTTTTGGTTGGTCTCCCTGCCTTATCTCTCTCTTCTCCAGTTTATCATGCACTCAGCTGCCAAATTAATTTTTGAGTATTGGTCTAGCCATGTCACCACCACCCCCTTATCCCCATTTCAATAAACTCCAGTGGTTTCCTATAATGTGTTGGTAGAGATTGCTTTCCTCAGTGCTCCTCATGGAGGGTGAAGTCATTCAGAGCTTGGAAGAAGAACACTCCTAATGTTCTGACTTCCAACTTCAAGACAGAAAACGTGCTTCCAGTTCTCTTCAGTCTCTGAAGGGAAAGAGGTTCTAGGAAGAAGCCGACCCATAGAGCAGCGGCGTCAAACTCCAAGAAAAACCACAACTCAACGTTATTCATGTTTTGTTTATTTGTGTTTATTTTGTTAAATATTTCCAAGTTATAATGGAATCCCATTCTATCCCTGTTGTCTGGTATTTTGACACCTCTGATATGGAGGGACTGACACCTTGATAAGTTCTTATACTCTTATCCAGTTCACTGCATTAGAAACTTGGGAGAATTTCCCCTTGGGTGATGTCTGCAATCTTTCTTTTCTTTTTTTTTCTTTCTCTTTCTTTCTTTCTTTTTCTTTCTTTCTTTCTTTCTTTCTTTCTTTCTTTCTTTCTTTCTTTCTTTCTTTCTTTCTTTCTTTCTTTCTTTCTTTCTTTCTTTCTTTCTTTCCTTCCTTCCTTCCTTCCTTCCTTCCTCTCTCCCTCCTTTCCTCCCTCCCTTCCTCCCTCCCTCCCTCTCTCTCCCCCCCCCCCCACCTTTTTTTTTCTCTGTTGAACTGAGCCTTGCTTCTGGCACAAGAGCTCATTCATCCTGTGTATTTTCTGGTATATTCTCATCTGTATTCTTTATTTCTTGTTTGCTATTAGCCTGGAAAAATTGGTTTATTTACTATTTGCTATATGTGGTCTCTGTGGAACTGATATTTGGTGGGAAAGGTGTGAAACCTTGGAAAGATAGCTTGAATCTCTGTTAAAGGAAAGTGATCAGGAGCATAGCTTGAACCTAAAAATTATTTCCTTAGTCTAACAATTATACACACACACACACACACACACACACACACACACACACACACACCTATGTGCATGTATGCATATCTCTTTATCTACATCTATACATCTACAGAATTCAAAGTCTGCCTTGAAGAAGGGTGGGCAGAAGATGCTCTAGAGATATCTATTCATGCCTCTCTTTGGACCACATCTGGATAGTTCCATGTGAACACACATAACCTATATGGGTGCCCCTCCCCCTCATCCACAGGTACAAATATAAAATCCTCTATTTGGTATTCAAAGCCCATAACAGTTTTGTCCCTTCCTGTTTTTCCATTCTTCCTACACTTTCCTTCCCTCCAAATACTCAGTGATGCAACAAGACTGACCATCCTTGCTATTCCTTGAATAGGACGTCCCATCTCCCTATTGGATGCCTTTGTATTGTCTGTCCACCCTGTCTGGAATTTTCTCTCTTCTTGCCTTCATCTTCAGGCTTCTGTGGCTTTCTTCTGGTACAAGTTTCACCTTCTGCAAGAATCCTTTCTGGGCTTTGTGTATGTAGAAGTTTTTCGGGAACAAGTTCTCTATCTCATAAATCTTTATATTCCCTTCTGGTGCCTCACACAGTTCCTTGTCTGTGTTAGATCCTTAATAAAGATTTATCAAATCAATGAATGAATACACTAAGTTATTCAGTTGAGATGACCAATTCTATTTAATTTAAATCTTGAGATTTGTCCAAGGTTTCTCTTTTAAATATTCAGCAATGAAAAAAGTATAGTATAATTCAGTATGACAAATTGAAAGCAGACATGTGCCTTTGACCCAGTAATATCATTACTAGGTCTGAATCCTAAAAATATAAAAAAGGAAAAGGACCTATATATACAAAAACTATTTAGAGTGGCTCTTTCTGTGGGGACAAATAATTAGAAATTGAGGGAATGTCCATCAATTTGGGGATGGTTGAACAAATTGTGGTATATGACTATGATGGAATATCATTGTAGTATAAGAAAAATGATGAGCAGGATGCTCTCAGAAAAACCTGGAAAGATTTACATGAACTGATGCAGAGTGAAATCTACGGAACCAAAAGAACATTGTATGTAGTGTCAGCAATGTTGTATGATGATCAACTGTGAATGACTTAGCTACTCAGCAATACAGTGATCCAAGACAACCCTGAAGGACTTATGAGGAAAAATACTCTCCATCTCTAGAGAAAGAGCTAATGGAGTTTGAATGCACATCAAAGCATATTTTTCTTTCCTTTATTTTTCTTGTTTGTTTTATTGGGGGTGGCTGTATTTTCTTTCACAACATGACTAACATGGGAAATTGTTTTGCATAACTGCACATGTACAACCTGTATGAAATTGCTTGCCTTTTCAATGGGAGTGGGGGAGGAGAGGGAAGGAGGAAAAAAATTTGGAACTCAAAATTTTAAAACAAATGTTAAAAATTGTTTTTACACAAAATTGGGGAAAATAAAATATTAAATTTTAAAAAGCTGAGAGCAGAAATATGCAACATAATCCAGTCTGAAGGTTAACTTTTAGCAAAATCACAGGATTGCACAGATCATGGCAACATGGACTAATTAATTGTGTTCCATTAAGCCACTGGTATGCTAAAGCCAGCCTATACTGGCTGGTTCCTGAGAGTTAATTATTAAATTTTCAGTATGAGCATTTACACTTTAGAAATCTGCAAAGGTTACACATCAAGACTTGGTTTATTGCTTCGTTAATTATCTAGACACAAGAGAGTGATGGCAAAAACGTTAGCATTGCAGAGTAAACTTAAAAGGGCTGTGCGTTTTCGGAGAACTGATTGTTAAAACATTTACCAGCTTACCATTATCTTAAGTTATCCTGTGAGATGTCATGAACTGAAAATGATCCTCACTCAGAGGGTAATAGAGGTGCATGGTAGGTGTGCATTACAAACAAGGAATTAGAAAGAACTGGAACAAAAGATGTCATCAATGACATGGAAAACTGAAGAAAGAAGATGAGCTAGTCACACACCAGGAGTGATGGGCAGATAACCTAGAGGTAGCTTGTGTTTGTTCCACTGCTGCCCCAGAGGAAGCAGGGAAGGAATTCTTGTGCTAAACTTATGGAGGAACATGGACAAGAGTTCCATAGGTTGGATGGGCAAGCACAGATGGACTTCTGTCTGTATTTTCTGAGGGAACACCCACATTGACAAGATCACAGATTGCAATGCAGTATTTCATTTTTTAACTATATACTCAGGCAGCCAGGTGGCACAATGGATAGAGTGCCAGGCCTGGAGTCAGGAAGACTCATCTTCCTGAGTTCAAATCTGGCCTCAGACACTTACTAGCCATGTGATTCTGGGTAAGTCACTTAACCCTGTTTGCCTCAGTTTCCTCATCTGTAAAATGAACTGGAGAAGGAAATGGCAAATCACTTCAGTATCATTGCGAAGAAAACCCTAAATGAGGTTGTGAAGGGTCAGATGTGACTGAAACAACTAGCAACATTGCACTGATTAGAACAGTTTTCTTTGTTTTTATGGGCAGGTAGGTATCAGTGGATAGAATGCTGGGCTTGGACATGACTGAACAACAGAGGGAAAAATATTTCTCAGTGGAAAATTTCAGGGTTTTTTTTTTTTTTGAGGGATCAATGATCATAAGACCAAAGGGTCATAGATTTAGGGCTAGAAGAGACTTTATGGGCAATCAAATCCAGCTTCCTCATTTTATAGATGAGGAAACTGAGACATGAAGAGGATAAGCAAATTGTCCAGAGTCCTACAACTCTGAAGTGTTCTAGTCAGGATCTGAACCCAGATTGCAAGTCACTGCAACTCTGTGCCTCAGTTTCTTCATCTGTAAAATAGAAGGAGGGTGGACTCAGTGGCTTCTTTTTATTTTAAAATATTTTATTTTCCAATGACATGTAAAAACAATTTTAAACATTCAATTAAAAAATTTTTGAGTTCCAAATTCTCTTCCTCCTAATCTCCCTCCCCTCCCTCTCAATAAGTAGGCAAGCAATTTTATACAGGTTATATGTGTGCAGTCATGTAAAACATATTTCCATGTTAGTCATGTTGTGAAAGAAAACACAGACCAAAAAAAATGACCCAAGAAAAATAAAAAGAGAGTATACTTCAGTCTGTATTCAGACACTTTCAGTTCTTTCTCTGGATATGGATAGCATTTTTCATCATAAGTCTTTCAGAATTGTCTTAGATCACTGTATTGAGAGAATAACTGAGTCTTTCACAGTTAATCATCATACAGTATTGCTGTTACTGTGTACAAGGCTCTCCTCGTTCTGCTCACTTCTGTCCTGCATCACTTCATGTAAGTCTTTTCAGGTTTTTCTGAAAGCATCCTGCTTATCATTTCTTGTAGCACAATAGTATTCCATCACAATCATATGCCAATTGATGGGCATTCCCTCAATTTCCAATATTTTGCCGCTATAAAAAGAGCCACTATAAATATTTTTGTACATGTGGGTCCTGTTCCCTTTTTAATGATCTCTTTGGGATACAGACCTAGTAGTGGTATTGTTGGGTCAAAGGGTATGCATAGTTTTATAGCCCTTTGGGTGTAGTTCAAATTGTTCTCCAGAACAGCTGTATCTGTTCATAATTCTACCAACAATGCACTAATATCTCCTTTCCTCCACATCCCCTCCAACTTTTGTCATTTTCAATTTCTGTCATATTAGCCAACTCTGATAGGCATAAGGTGATACTGCAGGGTTATTTTAGTTTGCATTTGTCTAGTCAATAGTGATTTAGAGCATTTTTCTTCATATTACAGTAGGTAACTGATTTCATTGTCTGAAAACTACCTTTTCATATTCTTTGACCATTTACCAATTGAGGAATGATATATTCTTATAAATCTGATTCAGTTCTTTATATAGTTGAGAAATAAGGCCTTTATCAGACACTCCTGTAAAAAAATTTTTTCCCCTAGTTTTCTGCTTTCCTCCTAATATTGGCTACATTGTTTTTGTTTGTGCAAACATTTGAAAATTTAATATAATGAAGATTATCCATTTTCTATCCTTTAATGCTCTCTTTCACTTATTTGGTCCTAAATTCTTCCCTTATCCAAAGATTTGACAGGGAAACTGTTCCATGCTCCTCTAATTGGCTTTATGTCTAAATCATGTAGCCATTTTGACCTTATCTTAATATATATGGTATGAGATACTAGTCCATAACTAGTTTCTCTCAAATTGCTTTCCAATTTCCCCAGATATTTCTGTCAAATAGTGAGTTCTTGTCTTAAAAACTTAGGTCTTTGGATTTATCAAATACTAGATTACTATGGCATTTACTACCGTGTGTTGTGTACTTAACTGTTCCACTGATCTACCACTCTGTTTCTCAGCTGTTACCAGACTGTTTTAAAGATTACCGATTTGTAATACAATTTGAGATGTGGTGAGGCCACCCTTCTTTCACATTTTTTTCATTGATTCCTTTAATATTTTTGACCTTTTGTTCTTCCAGGTGAATTTTATTCTTATCTTTTCTACCTCTATAAAATAGGTTTTTTTTGTGATTTGATTAGTATGACATTGAAAAAGTAAATTAATTTAGATAGAATTGTCATTTTTATTATAATGGCTTGGCCCACCCATACGCAATTACCGTTTCTCCAGTTGTTTAGATCTGACTTGTGTGAAAAGCATTCTGTAGTTGTGTTTCTATAGTTCCTAAGTTTGTCTTGGGAGGTAGACTCTCAAGTATTTTATATTGTCTACAATTATTTTAAATGAACTTTCTCCTTTTATCTCTTGCTGCTGGACTTTATTGGTAATATACAGAAATGCTGATAATTTACATGGGTTTTTTTTATCCTGAACTTTGCTAAAGTTGTTAATTATTTCAACTAATTTTTCAGTTGATTCTCTAGGATTCTCCAAGTATACATTCATATCATCTACAGAGAGTGACAGTTTTGCTTCCTCATTGCCTATTCTAATTCCTTCAATTTCTTTTACTTCTCTTATTGTTATAGCTAGCATTTCTAATACAACATTGAATAATGGTGCTGATAATGGGCATCCTTGCTTCACCCTTGCTCAATGGCATCTAATGTCTATAAGGATCCCTGCAGGCTGTATATTGACTTAGAAAATCTATGCCAATATGCTAATATTGTTATATAAAACTTTATATGCGCCAAGTGTACTGTACCCTAAGACTCAGGGTTCCCTCACAAGGGACTCTGGGCTCATTCAGACTCAAGATCAATCTTGAAGGTCCTGATCCCAGCGGAGTCAGATTCTTTCTCTGGCTTTGCCCCTATCCAAGTGTAAAATGCCAAGGAAATCTTATATGAAAATTTTCCTCCAGTGGGGTGACAGTGGGAACAGGGGCTTGCAGCAGAAGCATATAGCCATGTGGTAATCCAGGAGAGTCTGAGACTGGAGCTTTTTGAATCTCCAGTTTCTGGCTACCATTTTCCATCTTGTTTCATTTCCTGAGTACAGGTCAGTGACTAGTAGTCCTAAGAAATCCATGTTTATAGTCTTGGCAATTACTCCATGGCTGTTATTTAGTTTTAAAAGTTCTTTAGATTCTGAGTCAAGTGTTACCTGCCCAGAGGGAGATCATTTTCTCAGCAGCATACTTTGCAAAAGGAGGAGAGGAGAAGGTCACAAGTAGGACCCTGCAACTGGAGGACAAAAGCTATTCTGTGAGTAGCCAGGAGATCTGGACCTTGCCAAATTCTCCCCCATAATTGCTCTGAATTGCTCAGACGGTACAGGTTCAGGGTGAATTCAAAATAGCCATTCAGTAGTTCCACAGAAGGATCATTACCTTCTGGGGAGAATAATGAGTATAATGGGCCATTTCAGTGTTTTATGTGGCCTATATTTGTTCATGCATGTCTATGGGTCCTTTGTAGCTTATGCCTTTTTGGTGGAGGAACAAATAAAAAGTTGTTCCATACCTATTATCTATATTGATTATAGAGGACCTTTGTGTAAGGAACCCCTTTATTCACATCTGAGGAAACCTAATTCTACAAGATTTCTTTGGCATTTTACACTTAGATAGGGTCAAAGCCAGAGGAAGAATCTAACCTTGCTGTGGTTAGTACCTTCAAGGATGACCTTGTGAGGGGACCCTGAGCCTTGAGGTATAGTGGACTTGGTGCATACAAAAACTTCCATAACAATGTTAGCTTCCACTTCTATATGGTTTCACTTTCCTCACAACAGCCCTGCAAAGTAGATAGGAGACTAATATTACTATCTTTATTTAATAGTCAAGGAAATGGAAGCCTGGAAATGTTAAGTAACTTGCCCAAGATCGTATAGCTGGCCGGTGTCAGAACTGGAATTTGAACTCAAGATTTCTGACTCAAAGAACATCATGCTCCTTACTCTCCATGTGACCTAGGCAAGACACTTAATCTTTCTGTCACTGGATTTCTCCATCTGTAAAAAGGAAGGAAGTTGGACTCATTGTCCTTTGAGTTCTAAACCTATCAAGTACTTCTAACTTTGCTTTGTGGAGTTAGCTAATATTACTTGTATAACAAGGTGAATTTCCCCCTGCCTTACCATTAGAGTTTCAGGCCAGCATGAGGCTTTAGAAGAGACAGGAGAAGATTTTTCTTTGGGGAGCACAAGCCCCTCAAATTATTCATGGACTTCACTTGAGAGAAAGATACCTACAATTTGATGCAGGTTTCTTCCATGAGACTAACCTGTCTGTTTCATTTGCCTCATTTGGTCATTTAATACTTTTCCTTCAATGGGTCCGGGGTAGGGGAAGATTCTGAGAGACTGGGAGCTCTTATGGGGCAAGGTGTCCATGCACATCTCACCCCCCTCCACTCTCATTGTGCTGCTGCTACTGTAGTCCAAGGAGAGCAGAATGAAGGAAGAGTTGAGACCAATCCTAGCGATTAGTGGTGGGATTGCAAAAGCAATGAGAGGTGGAGCGGAGCTGGGACCAGATCAGAGGAGGTGGGCAAGACTTGAGTATTGAGGAGATTAATTAGGAAGTACAGCCAACCTCTGGCATTTCCTCCTGTTTCTTCAAGATCTTGCCCATCCAGTTTCAGTGAGCCTCAAACCCATGATTTCTTCCCTTATTATTTTCCTCCCAATTCCAGGCAGACAGAAGATAAAGGTGGGGAGTATCAGAAGGCAATCTATCACTCAGTTTATTGTGTTTCTTTTTATTTTTTGAGGCAATTGGGGTTAAGTGACTTGCCCAGGGTCACACAGCTGGTAAGTGTCTGAAGCTGGATTTGAACTCAGGTCTTTTT
This sequence comes from Notamacropus eugenii, assembly GCF_028372415.1. NCBI lineage: Eukaryota > Metazoa > Chordata > Mammalia > Diprotodontia > Macropodidae > Notamacropus > Notamacropus eugenii. The sequence goes on from NC_092877.1 coordinate 17,410,793, forward strand.
GACTTCAGGGCTGATATTCTATCCACTGGGCCACCTAGCCGCCCCACCTTATTGTGTTTCAATAAATCACATTGCCATTAAAAAGTGTCTAAGTCTTATAAGTGAATTTGCTCAGTTGTAAATGAGAAAGGGGGGTGCCAAATGAAGGGATAGGGGTTTGAAGCAGAGATTTCCTACTTTGGTCATTTTTGAGTGCCTGGAGGTAGCACTACCTGGTGGCCAGAGCATCTACTATACTCTGTAGTTGGTAATGCATTAACTAATTAACTAAGTGACAGCCTGCTCCTTTGTAGATTGCAGAAAGTCAGGGAACAAGCCAGCAGTGGATGAGTGCCTTGGCAGCACCACAAAGCAGAGTCCGTACCAGCTGTCACACCTCTGTCCATCTATCAAATTGTAAATAATTTTTATAAGGAGAAATTTGAGTAGGTACTTTATTCATGCTTAGTTCCATCAAGGATATTAACTACAGACATTAAAAGATATAATAGCTATACTGTATAATAGGGAAATAGTAATAAAATGTAATGGAAGAGTTTTGCATTTACTTAATTTTAAATTAGCAGGATTTGATATACCTTAAAATTCCTTATGCTATAAGAAATTGAAAGATCCCTCTGTTTTTGTTTAAAAATTACACAAGCTCAATGAAACACAGAACAGTGTCGACCAGTTCATAAGCACCAATTAATGGATCAATTAATTATTTTATTATTTATTTACATTTATTTTTGTAATATAAATATTTTGTTATATTTAATTGAAATCATTTTATTATATCATTTATTGTATATTATATAGCTGTTAATTAATATATAACATTAATTATTATATACTACCAATTAATGCCAGTCAATTGCTCTATGATCCCATTCAACCTTTCTGTGACTTCTTAGACTAAAACATTTCATCCTGATCAGCAGTTCCTGATGTGTGCTATCTGCCCCTATGAGAATAGAAACTCCTTGAGGGCATGTGTGTCCTCCCTCGGTGCTTAGTTAGCACAGTGTCTAATGCGTGGCATGCACTTAATAAATGCCTGATCATCCATTCACTGACATTTCCATTTGTACTATCTTCCACTCTAAAAAAATTGTGATTATAGGTGAAAATAGTAATAATTTCACATGTATATAGAGCCTTAGAATTCACTAAGTACTTCTGTTCCCAACAACCCTTTGAAGCTGGCAGGGCTAGCATTGTTGTCTCTATTTACTGATAAAAAAAAATTGAGCCTTAGAGAGGAAAATTTAATTCAACAAATATTTTTCAGCACCAGCAGTAAGTCGAGTCCTTTGCTGAATATTAGAAATACAAAGATGAAAAAAAAAAAGAGAGAAAAGGAATAGTCCTGCCCTTAAGAAACATTGGACTGGAAAGAGACAACATACTTGTAGATAATTACATACAAGATAATTTGTTAGTAATAAAAGCTAATTTTTACATACTCTTTTAAGCTTTGCAAAGTGCTTTGCATATATTATTTCCAGTGCTCCTCATAACAACTCTGAGAGGTGGGTGCTATTTTTATCTTCACCCTACAGATGAGAAAACTGAGGCTAACACAGGTGCAGTGACTTGCCCAGGATTGCCCAGCCAGTAGTGTCTGAAGCAGGATTTGAACTTAGGTCTTCCCGGTGCGAAGTTCAATGCTCCATCCACTGTGCCACCTACTGGCCAATTTGAGGGGGGGAGAACGCATTAACAATGGAGTGGTAGCAGTGACACAGGTCAGGAAAAGCTTCAGGTAAAGAGGCAACAGAGAGATGAAAAGGGAGGAGTGCATTTCAGGCCCCGGGGAATGACTAATGTGGTACTGGAGATGTCTAGTATCTTTCGGGGCTGTCCTGAAGACAGCCTTGTAAATTGCAAAGGTCTGTGCACAGATAAATCTGTATTATCAGTCATGTAAAAGTGCCATCAGAGGTATAAATGGAATCCTGTGGAAGCTCAGGAGGAAGTTACCTCTTAATTAGATCAGCGTTAGAGCTGATGAGCTTAGTGGGCATCTAGTTAAACTGCGTGGTTGGACATGTAACCATTTGGTGGCGCTGTCTGGCAAGGTTTGGAAGTCTGAAGAGGCAGGCAAAATCAAAAGGCCCTCACCTTTTGGGGCGTGGTATGACCTCATCCTAGACTCCACCTTCCGCCTCCCACTGGAGCCAGTTACTCCTTAGTCACTGTCCTTACTCTGCCAGGAAAGGCAACGTGGCTCATGGGTACCCATCTCCTTTACCAAATTACCTAGCCTCACAGTTTTAACCTGAAAGGACAGAGGGAAACCCTAGATTAGGTTTAAATTCTGCTATTTGGAGAATTTGTCAAAAGTTATCAAAAGTTGTTAATAATCAAAAAAGCAATCATCTATCATAGTTTAGAGCCTCCAGGCTAGGATGGAAAACACACACACACACACACACACACACACACACACATACACACACACATCTGGGCTATTTTAAACAAAGGAGGTTGAACCTTTGTCTTTCTCTTGGTACCAATCTCTCCCATTCACTAGACTACTCCCCTGAAACTCCTACTGTTATAATTAAGGACAAACACAAAATCACAAGTAGTGACGATGGTTATAATTTCATGTCAAAGAAAGAGGAAAGCATTTCTAAAGCAATGAAAAATCAGAAATTAGGAACAACTGAAGGGGTCGAATTCTTATTATAGTAAATTACTACAGAGGGGAGGGGAGGGGAAGGATGAGGGGGATAAACACTTGACAAGTCCATTCCAAACATGTCAGTCCAGGGGTTGGAAGAGTCAGAGATAGTGAGTTGGGAGAGAGAGAGCTCAGGCTGCCTCAATATCCCAGCTGTAGTGGCCATTCAAAAGGCCAGATGGAGCAGCTTTCTCTTTCTTTGCTGGTCTACAGCCTACCATCCCATGGCTGCTGAAATTGCCAAGCAAAAGCTTTCCTTTCCAACCTCTCACCATCCCTCCCTGGCCCCCAAGAGAGGGGGACATTACTCTGCCCAGTTGGACTGCAATTCCCAGAAGTTCATGTAGTCAGGTCTGGCAGCCCAAGGGAAAGTCAGTTTGATTACCTATGTGAAAACAGAGGCAGGTAGAGATGAAGTGACTTGCCTAAGGTCACACCGTTGACAACTAGTAATAATAAACTGATAAAATAATATTTGTAAAGTGCTTAGCACAATCGCAATGCCTGGTACATAGGAGGCACTTCATAAATTCCCAACTAGTAAAGCCTAGATTTGGATCAACCCTTTGACTTTAGATCCAGATTTGGAATTCTCTCTTCTGTCCCACTTCCTGCTAATGAGATCCATGGCAAAGGTTCCCTTAAACTGGGAGTCTGAGAAGGGACTAGGCAGAGATTGGTGGTGGGATGGCATTGCAGATATAGGAAGTAGTGTAAGCAAAGATGTGGAGAATGGACCAACAAAGAGCAAATTAATAGTCTGGCTAGAGCACATGAGGAAGAGTAATGTGAGATTTATTTTTTCTACTTCATAGTATTTTCTTTTCTCCTCCAATTATATATAATAGTTTTCAACATTTATTTTTGTACAATTTTGAGTCCCAAATTTTTCTCCCTTCCTCCTTCCCCTCCGTAAGACAGCAAGCAATTTGATATAGGTTGTATATGTACACAATCATGTCAAACATATTTCTACATTAGTCATGTTGTGAAAGAAGAATCAGAATAAAAGGGAAAAAAACATAAGAGAGAAAAAATGAAAACAATGTTCTTCGATCTGCATTCAGACACTGTAGTTTTTCTCTGGATGTGGATGGCATTTTCTGTCATGAATCTTTTGGAATTGTCTTAGGTCCTTGCATTTCTGAGAAGAGCTAAGTCTATCAAAGTTGGTTGTGGAACAGTGCTGCTATTACTGTGTAAATGTTTGCCTGGTTCTGCTCACTTCACTTAACATCAGTTCAAGCAAGTCTTTCCAGGTTTTTCTGAAATCCTGCTCATCATTTTTTATAGCACAACAGCATTCCACTACGTTCATATACCACAACTTGTCCAGCCGTTTCCCAATTGATGGGCATCCTTTCCATTTCCAATTCTTTGCAGCTACAAAAAGAGTTGCTATAAATATTTTTGTACATGTGGGTCCTGCTCCCTTTCTAATGATCTCCTTGAGATACAGACCTAGTAGTGTGCCAAGCCTAGAGGCCTGTATTGGGCTACCCGAGTCTTTCCTACCTGTCCCAGGTCTTCGGCTGGCCACGCCGGATGCACATATGAGAGAAAGGACGTTCCAGAGTCGAACAGGGGTTGAGCTTTATTCCAGGGAATCGGTTACAAGTGCAGGGGAAGGTCTTCCTTAGGAGGAAGAGGGGGAGATTTCCTAAGGAGGCTAAGCTTAAGGGATTGGAAGTAGAAGTACAAGCGGGGAGAGAGGGGGAGGGGAGAGAGGAAAGAAAAGAAGCGGAGCCCTACTTTTCTCTTTGGCTCCACACGTGCTAAGAGAGAGCTTTCTGGCTTCCTCATTCCTACTTAATCTTCAGCCACACAGTTTGCATCTCAATACCATGCTGTTAGGTAACTAGGTGTGCTCCAATCCGGGACGACCTCGAGGGCAGGGAGACTCCACCCATCAGGTATCTCCGGGGGAGAGGCGGAAATACCCGAGCTAGCCCAGCTAGCTCAGTCTGACCTTCTCGAACCCCCGCTGTTCATGGAGGGCCTCGTAAGACTCTAAGATTTAGAAGTCCCACTTTTACCTGCCCGAGACTGTCCACACGGAATTGAGCTTCCAGTCCCAACAGTAGTGGTATTGCCAAATCAAAGGGTATGCATAGTTTTATAGCCCTTTGGGCATAGGTCCAAATTGCTCTCCAGAATAGTTGGATCAGTTCACAACTCCACTAATAATGCATTAGTGTTCCAATTTTCCCACATCTTCTTCAACATTTATTTTCCTTTTCCATCATTTTAGCCAATTTGATAGGTATGAAATGGTGCCTCAGAGTTGTTTTAATTTGCATTTCTCTAATCAATAATGATTTGGAACGTTTTTTCATGACTATAAATAGCTTTAATTTCTTCATCTGAAAACTGCCTGCTAATGTCATTTGACTTTTTATCAATTGGGGAATGACTTGTATTCTTATAAATTTGACTCTGTTCTCTATATAACTGAGAAATGAGGCCTTGATCACAAACACTGGCTACGAAGTAATGTGAGATTTAGTTGGGAGGGAGAATATGGAGAGCCTTGAATGCCGGCCATAGGAAGAAGATCTATATATCATATTATCTAGCACAAATACATTTGCTACACTTGTGGGGCAGGAACCAGTCAGTCAGTCAGTCAGTTGACAGTGCAGTTAAGCATTTATTAAGTTAAGTAAACTCTTTTGGTTAAGTGTTAGGTGGTTTACAAATGCTTCATTTTGTTCTAATCCTGAGCCTTGACCGTTGGTCTGGCCTGAGTAGGGCCTGGCCCAGAATGGTTTGCCAGCCTTCAAGGGGTGAGTAGCCAGTAGGAAGCAGTGGTTGCCCATTCTGGGTAGTGTTGGATTGGGATGACAATGATGCAGTCACTCTCTAGAGCCCCACTCAGATAGGGCATCCTGGCCAGGGAGAGCACAAATTACTTTCAGGTACTGCACATCAGCCTCACAATGACCCATCACTGGGTCATCGTGAAAGCCAAGATGGCTTTCTCCTTTTATACCATGGCATAAATTATCCATATAAGGCCACAGATAGAACCCTGGATCTCTACTGACCAACCATCTGACAACACATTTGCCATACTAGCTGTGTGACCTTGGGCAGATCTCTTTGTCTCTATGGGCTTCAGTTTCCCCACCTGTAAAATGAAGGGACCACATTAGGTGACCTTTGAGGTCCCTTCTAACTCTTTATCTGTGATGCTATCCATTCCCTGTCATTTCACATCACAAGACAGGGGTCAGGCGTAGAGCCTTCTAAAGTGAGCTAGGCTGGGCAGTCTATAAGATGGCAGCATCCTGACTGCCCGATATCTCAGCAAATTTCATTTTACTTGTTAGTCACTGCTCTTTTTGAGGTGAGATGATCTAATGTTAGCTTTAGGAGGACTAATTTGACATTATGTTATTGGATGGGTGCCTAGCACAGCATCTTGCATATAGTTAGTGCTTAATAAATGCACCTCCCTCCCAATGCTATTTGTATAGCATTTAGCCCAGGTCTGGCACACTTAATAAACGCTTATTCCCCTCCCCTTTGTTCTCCCCCTACCTCCCCCACCTGGTGGATTTGTTAGAGAAGAAGGTTAGGACGCCATTACAACAGTCCAGGCAAAGGGTACCTTCAGAGAGGTGCAGTGAGTATCTTGAGGGAACTAGAACTGTATACTCTCTTGTACAAGAATGGTCTCTTTAGCCATAGAAGGTGGAATTGGTAACAACCATTGGGCCTTGCCAAGGGGCAGCTTTGGAGCACTGGGTTCAGGAAAGACAACAGAGTGAGAGAAGGCTAGGTGACCTCCAAGGTCCCTTACAACTTTGAGATTTTATTTGTTCAGTCATTTCAATTGTGTCCACCTCTCCGTGACCCCATTTGGAATTTTCTTGGCAGAGATACTGAGGTAGTTTGCTGTTTCCTTCTCCAGCGCATTAAAGCAAACAGAGATTAAGTGACTTGACCAGGGTCACACAGCCAGTGAGGGAGTGTCTGTGACTGGATTTGAACTCAGGTCTTCCTGACTCCAGGTCTGGTGTTCTATCCACTAAGCCACCTATGTGCTTCCAGACATATATGATGCATAGAACGTAAATAAGATATGTTATCTATGTTCTATGTAACATATATATCTGACATATCTAAGATACATACTCCATAGGATACAAATGACATATAAGATATATAGCTACAGAATATGAATGATATAATAGACATGTGATACCTAGAATGTACATGTCTGAGATATATGCTGCATATAATATAGATGGTATCTAAGATATATATGCAATATAGACTAAAAATGATGTATTAGACGCATATGATACATAGAGTAGAAATGCAATATAATATATACGATATATAAGATACAAGCTGGATCAGCTTGCCTTCCCAGAGGGCAAGCATTAGATAGAAAAGGCTTCTTGTGGAAGACAAGACTTTAGTTGAGAGTTGAAGGAAGGAAGTTAGGGAAGGCAGAAGGGGCAGATGGGGAAAGAGGGCATTCCAGGTATTGGGGGCAGCCAATGAAAATGCTTGGAGTGGAGAGATAGTGTCCCATGTTCAGGGAGGCCACAGCCTGTACAGCAAGGTATGATGGATACCACACTGGGGTTGAGAATACCTAGGTTTGTCTTCCGTCTCAGTACCTAGTAAAACAATTGCTATAGGAGCATTTATTAAGCACCTACTATGTGCGAGGTGCTGTGCTAGGTACTGGGGATACAAATTCTGTTCAAAGCATGGTGCCCAGCCCGTAGCAGGTGATTAATAAATACGTGATGATGGATTGATTGATATTACACATTAGCTGAATTATCCTAAGCAAGTAGTCATTTAAGCTCTTTCAGCCTCAGAGATCACAGCCGTCTGTAAAATGTGTACTGTTGTACTGAATTCACGGGGGCAGTTAGGGGGTGCCATAAAGCATAGGGTGCCAAACCTCAAGTAAGGAAGACTCATCTTCCCGAGTTCAAATCCAGCCTCAGACACTTACTAGCTGTAAGATCCTGGGCAAGTCACTTAACCTTGTTTGCCTCAGTTTTCTCATCTGGAAAATGAGCTGGAGAAGGAAACGGCAAACTGCTCCAGTATCTTTGCAGGAAAATCCCAAATGGGGTCATGAAGAGTTAGACATGTCTGAAAGACACTGAACACTGAGCTCACAGATTTGTCGAGGGGATCAAATGAGATGAGCATGTTAAACGCTTTGCAGACATTAAGGTGCTCTATAAATACCAATTTTTGTTACTTTTTTGTTATTAGCCTCTGAAAGGGGGTGGAAGAGGCCCTACAGATATGTGCTGAGAGCATTCTGAGGATATCCCGTGTCCATGAGGAACTTAAATTTTTAGGCAGAAACAGTGTATCAGACCATTATGCATCCTTTAGATGTGAACCAGCCTTGAGCTGACCCTCATCTCAATGGGTGAATTACAATGTCCCAATACATCTGAGGTAATAATGAGTATTTATTAATTCATTTGTTATTAATTTATTTAAGTTTATTGTTATTGCTTATTACTATTAAATTATTTTAATTTTATATTGTCAATTCATTTAAATTCACTACTTCATTTAAAATAACAGTAATAAATCCATCTTGTAGGGTTTTAAAAATATTTTAAAGTTCCATTTTATTTTACTTTCTGTTCCAAATTCCCTCCCTCCTTCTACCCCCTCCATCATCCATTGAGAAGGCAAAAATACAAAACTCATTACAAATATGAAGTCACTCCAAACAAATTTCCATACCTCCCATGTTCTAGGAGGGAGGGGGGAAGAAAACAAAAACATTGCGCATTAAATAATTGTTTAAAAATAACTATATTTTCCAAAACAAAAAAAAAGAATAAGAAAGTGGAATTCTTTTCTCTATTCTTGTACATCTCTTTAATGTCTGGTTTTCTATTGATATGGGCACTGTCTTTGTCCATTCAGCCCCAGACCCCTCTCCAACTTGCTGTATCTCCTTCCTGTGTTTTTGTGGCTGAAACAAAACAATACAGAATCCCAATCGTTAGCTCGTGGCCAGCCCTCTGTGGATTCTAGAAACCTCACTGGACTGGTCCTTAGATGATAGCCACCCGGTTCATCTCACTGGCCTTTATTCAGAGCCTCTCTGACTTGGCAGAACCTCTCAGAACTTTTGAGAATCCAGGCTGACTTCCATAACTGGAGGAGGACTTTAATGGAGATGAATTATAAAACTGTATTTGCATTACTTTTGCTAAAGTGGAAATTTCCATCCTTCTCTGGGTCGTAGGCTTAGAGCTGAAAGTGATCTTCAGGGTTATTCAGTGTAATCCCCCTCATTTTATAAAAGAGGAAATGATGCCCCAAATAAGTTAGGCAACTTGCTCAAGGTCATTTAAGTAACCAGTGTCGAGCCTTTATGTATGGTATCACAGAACTAAGCCTGGCAGGGAATTTAGAGGTCCTCTAGTTTAATCCCCAAATGTTACAGAAGAGGAAACTGAGGCTCAGAGATATTTAGTGACTTCCTTGAGATTATATAAATAACAAGTGGTAGGGCTGGAGGTCTCAGTGACTCCTTGACCAACTGTCTTTCCAGGAAACATGGTTGCCTCCTTAATTTCTGACTCCACTTCCTCCTACATTATGTAGCTCTTGAGTCTTGACCCATTAATTGTAGGTATGAGAGGAGATTGTTTCAGGAATAGGAAACAGATAAGCAGAGAAAGGCAAGAGTAAATCCTTTTCAGAAAATATTGAAAAAGTGGGTTTGCACTATTCATCTAAAAGCAAACTCCCTATTATTTGCCGCAGTAAATAAAGTGGTTTTTAAAAGTCCTAAATACACCACAGATCCTCTTTCCTCAAATAAACTCGCAAGCATGAGTCTTGTGACTTGTGGGTACATGAAAGCACATGGGTTAAGAGTGAAATGGGACCCAAAATAGTATTCAGCTCAGCCACTAGAGGGCATCTGATAGTTATTCCACAAAAGCCAAATTAAAAAACTTCTGAAAGGGATGGACCAGGCTTTTAGGTAGGCCATTTAAAATATCCACATACAACAATCTAAATGGAAAGAGCAAATGAAACATGTTGTAATTATAATGCCCAAGATGAGCCCCAGAGAAGAGGAGAAAATGCATTTGCCTCCCTATTTTGGAGAGGTGGGGGACTATGGGCGTGGAACACCGTATATGTTGTCAGGCTTGGTTGATGTTAGTTTTGCAAAAGTGTCCTGTTTTTTCTTCCTGTCTTATCCTTTTATTAGAAGGATGGATCAGGGGAATAGATGAAGGGGAAAGGAGACATGTATGGAACTGAAGGAGATATAAAAATAAAAGATGGATCACTAATTATTCATTAAACCCCGATTATCAGCCAGGATCGCATAGTGGGGAGAATGCTGGGCCTAGAGTCTGGAAGACCTGAGTCTAAATCTGGCCTCAGACACTTACTAGCTGTGTGGCCCTGGGTGAGTCACTTTACTGCGTTTGTCTCAGTTTCCTCATCTGCAAAATGATCTGGAGAAGGAAATGGCAAACCACTGCAGTATCTTTGCCAAGAAAAGCCCAAATGGGGTCATGAAGAGTCACACATGACAGCATGAGCCAGGTACTGTGCTGGGCCCAGGGATTTCCAAAACAAAACCAAAATGGAACCTACTTTCAAGGATAATCCTCCTGCTTTTTGGGGTTTCATCCTCATCTGTAACCCTCATGCCCTGATGACTTAGAGCCTTTTTGTGCCCATCCCCCCAAGCCTGTCATTCTCAAGAAGTGTCCTATGTTCTAGGCTCTCCCTGTTCCTTGGCTCTATTCTCTGACAAGCCAATCTGTTGGACCAGTTTGTGTTAAGGTGTTCACAGCTTCTCCTGCTAGATTTCATATATTATTTACATAACCCTTGAAGGTCTTCAACCACTTGACAAAACTTATCCCATTTGGTCCTCACTGTAGACATTTTCATTTCCCTGATTTTGCAGATGAGGAAATAGATGCAGAGACACTACGTAAGTGTCAGAAGCAGAACTAACAGCTAGAATTCTCCTGACTTGAAACACCATGTGATTTTTCCCACTATATCAACATTCTTTTCATATTAATTTACTCTCCCATTAATATAGCTGCATTTTAATAAGAGGAGAAAAAGCCTTAACTCCCAGGTGTAAGAAATGGTCTTCTCGGGAAGTTTTGTGTTCAGTATACCTCATCCCATTTACTCTGTCATCATCACCGTGAGTGTTGTTTCCCAGTTCTGTTACCTCATTATTTCACAGAGCATCCCAAAGCTCTCTGAACTCTTCGTCTGCATTCTTTCTTACAGCACAGTCAGAGTCTATTACATTTACATTCATGTAGCTGCTCTCCATTTCAATGCAGTGCAGTCTGTCTCCTATTCTTAGAAATTCAAATAAATTCCACATGCCTTATCGGAGATTTGCTGCAAAGATTTTTTTTTCTCGTTTACCTGCTTCTCTTCTAAACTACACTGGTTTTGTTTGGGTGAAAACATATTTATTTTATGTAATCAAAATTGTCCATTTTACCTCCTGTGACTCTTTCTGTGACTCATCTAGTCACAAACTCTTCCCCCTTCATAAGTAGCTGACAGGTAATTTGCTCTTCTAACTGGTTTACGATGTTGCCTTTTATGACTAAGTCATATACCCATTTAGAACTTATTTTGGTATACAGTGAGAGATGTAGGTCTCTACCTGCTTTCTACCACACCACTTTCCTGGCTTCCCATTGGTTTTTGTAGAATGTTGAGTTCTTACTTCAAAAGAGGAAGACCTGGAATCGGGAAGACCTGAATTCTTTTTATCTATCTATCTATCTATCTATCTATCTATCTATCTATCTATCTATCTATCTAATCTATCTATTTATTTATTTAACTTTTAACATTCATTTTCACAAAATTTTGGGTTCCAAATTTTCTCCCCTTTTGTCCCCTCCCCCCACCCCCAAACACCAAGCATTCTAATTGCCCCTATCACCAATCTTCTCTCTCTTCTATCATCCTTCTCTGTCCTTGTCTCCATCTTCTCTTTTGTCCTGTAGGGCTAAATAATTTTCTATACCCCTTTACCTATATTTCTTATTTCCTAGTGGCAAGAACAGTACTCGACAGTTGTTCCTAAAACTTTGAGTTCCAACTTCTCTTCCTCCCTCCCTCTCCACCCCTTCCCTTTAGAAGGCAAGCAATTCAATATAGGCCAAATCTGTGTAGTTTTGCAAATGACTTCCTTAATAGTCGTGTTGTATAAGACTAACTATATTTCCTTCCATCCTATCCTGTCCCCCATTACTTCTATTCTCTCTTTTGATCCTGTCCCTCCCCATGAGTGCTGACCTCAAATTGCTTCCTCCTCCCCATGCCCTCCCTTCCATCAACCCCCCCACCCTGCTTATCCCCTTATCCCCCACTTTCCTATATTGTGAGATAGGTTTTCATACCAAAATGAGTGTGCATTTTATTCCTTTCTTTAGTGGAATGTGATGAGAGTAAACTTCATGTTTTTCTCTCACTTCCCCTCTTTTTCCCTTCACTAATAAGTCTTTTGCTTGCCTCTTTTATGAGAGATAATTTACCCCATTCCATTTCTCCTTTTCCCCTCCCAATATATTTCTCTCTCACTGCTTGATTTCATTTTTTTAAGATATGATCCCATCCTCTTCAATTCACTCTGTGCACTCTGTCTCTATGTGTGTGTGCGTGTGCGTGTGCATGTGCATGTGTGTGTGTGTAATCCCACCCAGTACCCAGATACTGAATAGTTTCAAGAGTTACAAATATTGTCTTTCCATGTAGGAATGTAAACAGTTCAACTTTAGTAAGTCCCTTATGACTTCTCTTTGCTGTTTACCTTTTCATGCTTCTCTTCATTCTTGTGTTTGAAAGTCAAATTTTCTTTTCAGCTCTGGTCTTTTCATCAAGAATGCTTGAAAGTCTTATATTTCATTGAAAGACCAATTTTTCCCCTGAAGTATTATACTCAGTTTTGCTGGGTAGGTGATTCTTGGTTTTAGTCCTAGTTCCTTTGACTTCTAGAATATCCTATTCCATGCCCTTTGATCCCTTAATGTAGAAGCTGCTAGATCTTGTGTTATCCTGATTGTATTCCCACAATACTTGAATTGTTTCTTTCTAGCTGCTTGCAATATTTTCTCCTTGACCTGGGAACTCTGGAATTTGGGCACAATGTTCCTAGGAGTTTCTCTTTTTGGATCTCTTTCAGGCGGTATTCTGTGGATTCCTTGAATACTTATTTTGCCCTCTGGTTCTAGAATCTCAGGGCAGTTTTCCTTGATAATTTCATGAAAGATGATGTCTAGGCTCTTTTTTTGATCATGGCTTTCAGGTAGGCCCATAATTTTTAAATTGTCCCTCCTGGATCTATTTTCCAGGTCAGTTGTTTTTCCAATGAGATATTTCACATTATCTTGCATTTTTTCATTCTTTTGGTTTTGTTTTGTGATTTCTTGGTTTCTCATAAAGTCATTGGCCTCCATCGGTTCCATTCTAATTTTGAAAGAACTATTTTCTTCAGTGAGCTTTTGAACCTCCTTTTCCATTTGGCTAATTCTGCTTTTTAAAGCATTCTCCTCATTGGCTTTTTGAACCTCTTTTGCCAATTGAGTTAGCCTATTTTTCAAGGTATTATTTTCTTTAGCATTTTTTTGGATCTTCTTTAGCAGGGTGTTTACTTGTTTTTCATGCTTTACTTGCATGTCTTTCATTTCTCTTCCCAGTTTTTCCTCCACCTCTCTAACTTGATTTTCAAAATCCTTTTTGAGCTCTTCCATGGCCTGAGCCCATTGGGTGGGCTTTGATACTGAAGCCTTGACTTCTAAGTCTTTCCCTGATGGTAAGCATTGTTCTTCCTCATCAGAAAGGAAAGGAGGAAATACCTGTTCACCAAGAAAGCAACCTTCTATAGTCTTATTTTTTTTCCCTTTTCTGGGCATTTTCCCAGCCAGTGACTTGACTTCTGAATATTCTCTTCACACCCACTTTGCCTCCAGATCCACCCAGCCAGTGCTTGGGGTCTGAGATTCAAATGCTGCTCTCAAGCCTCAGGGCTTTGGTGGGGCGGGGCTGCTATTCAGTATGAGATTAAGTTCAGCTGCTCAGGTGGGGGCAGGGCTGCCTCTCGGGGCTCAGTTCCCTCAGGGGGTTTATGCAGAGACCTTCAACAATGGATGTAGGCTCCTGCCTGCTTGGGGTGCCCCGGTCTGCTCCCGCCTCCGCTGCTGCCTCCTGAGGGGGCCTGAGTTATGGGGGCACCCCACTCCCCTCTCGGCAAACTGAGAAGACCCTCTCACCAACCTTTGGGGCCCGTGGGTGGAGGGAACTGCGCGGCTGCTGGAGATTCTGTCCCTGAAGCCCACTCGGATCTGCTCTTCTCAGTGCCGCATGGCCAAGGCAGGGCTGGGCTCAACTCCGGGTCCACAGAGCAATGGACCTTTGGTGTCTGTTTTCAGGGCCCTCTGGAACAGAAATCTCATCTGCTCTGTTGTTCTGTGGCTTCTGCTGCTCCAGAATTTGTTGGAAGTTCTTTTTTACAGATATTTTATGGGCTGTGGGTTTGGAGCTAGCCTATGTGTGTCTTTCTACTCTGCCATCTTGGCTCCGCCCCCCAAGACCTGAATTCTTATCCAACCTCAGCCATTTGCTGCCTGTGTAACCCTGGGCAAGTAACTTAATCTCTCTCTCTTCTCCCTTTCCCTCTCCCTCTCCCTCTCTGTCCATAACTGATAAGATGGTATAGCATCTACCTCCAAGAGTTGTTATGAAGATCAAATGGGATAAAAACTGTAAAGCACTTAGCATAGTGCCTGGCATATAGTAAGTATTTAATAAATTTTTTTCCTTCCTTCTAATAGTTGGAATTTGGGGATTTATCAAACACTAGGCTATTTTTGTTTAGTCAATTAGTCATGTCTGATTCTTCATAAGTCCTTGGCAGAGATTCTGAAGTGTTTCACCTTCTCCAGATCATTTCACACATAAGGAAACTGAGGCAAATAGGATTTAAGTGACTTGCCCAGGATCACACAGCTAGTAAGTGCCTGAGGCCAAATTTGAACTCAGGTCCTCCTAACTCCAGGGTAGGCACTCTAACCACCTTCCTACCAAACAGTATCCTATTATGCTCAAAAATTGTTTTCCTAATCTGTTCCAGTGATCCATCTCTCTGTTTCTTAACCAGTAGCAAATTGTTTTGATGACTGCTAGTTTGCAGTCTAGTTGGAGATTTGGTATTGCCAGGCTTCCTTTGGAGTGGGAAAGATTTATTATTTGTACTGCAATCAACCCTCAAGGCTCAAGGTCCTGTCCAGTTCATGTGTTATTTAGGGACTCCCAGCATTTCCCAGAAAATACTGGGTTATTATTATTATTATTATTATTATTATTATTATTATTTTTTGGTGAGGCAATTGGAATTGTGCTGTGCCCAGGGTCACATAGCTAGTAAGTGTCTGAGGTTGGATTTGAACTTAGGTCTTCCCAACTCCAGGGCCAGTGCTCTATCCACTGCCCCACCTAGCTGTCCCCATTGGGTTAATATTGTCTACAATATATGACTGCTTGCAGTGCTGGCTCCCTTCCTTTCCACTGGGTGTCCTCACCAAGACACAGTTGAACAGCCATCTGAGGGAAGCCTGTAAATTAGACAGAGGTCTGTGCCCAGGCCTCTCCTCCCCACCCTCTATTGGCGCCAACTTCCTCTTCTCTACCTTTTAGAATCTTTCAAGACAGACAGATAAGAAGACATCTGTCTTCTTATAGAAAAGATAGAAAGACAGACATAGAAAAGTCAATGAATGGCTAGATAAATAGATCATGCATTCAGTGCTCCCTATGTGCCTGGCAGCGTGCTGGGTACTGGGGATTCTCATACACAGAAACAAGATAGTCTCTGCCCTCAAGGTCTTGCATTCTAATGAAGAAAGACAATGTATAAAAGGGTTCTAGGAGCAAGGCAGGAAAGATACGCCAAAAGTAAAGAGACCCCAGGAAGCATCATGATGGCCTGCACCAAGGCTAAGGAAGACAAAATACCCACATGTTAGAGCAAGGACGGAAGGCTGTGTTTTCAGTTGAGTAGAGATTTTCAGAGAGAGAGGCCATGGTAAGGAGACTGTAGGAACCCCATGACACTGGCACACCATCTTCACCTAAATACAAGTATAGGTTCTGCTTCCTCCTTTGAAGCCTTCAGACCATAGGTGTAGAGCTGCCAGGAATCTCAGAAATCTTTTAGTCCAGTCTACTCCTTTTGAAGAAGGTGACACTGAAACCCAGAGACATTTCGGGACTTGCCCAGTGTAACAGCAAGGACCCCGGCATACACAGGAGGGCCTGCTGTACATGTTCTTATATCTGCCTTTCTAAAAGGAAAGCAGCCTTTGAGGAGTCAACAATCCTCTTTAATCACGTATACCAACAGAGAAAATACAAGCAGAGAAATAAAGACCAACAGACAGGGCTTCTAACTGTCTGACCATGAGCAATACATATGTCACAGATCACAGACAGATCCAGCTGTCTGACCATAAGCAATACATACATCACAGATCACAGACAGATCCAGCTGTCTGACCATAACATACATGCATAGTTACCAGACAGAGAAGCACCAACATTTGGGTTTTCAAAGTCGGAGAGGTTCCTTAAGGGCAGCCCAGAGTCTCATTGGGCACAGAGTAAGCCTCAAAGCTAAACCTCACCTCAGAGTATACATACACTATTCAGAGCCACAGGGCATCAAGACCCTCATGACCCAGTGCCTCATTAGCAATTACCAGAAGGTATGGGCCTTCCTACAAAATAAGCCTCCCTAATCAAGCTTCCCTTAATGGACTTTACCTGAGACTTATTAATGGGGGGGGGGGAGGGGGAGAGATCTTTAACTCTCATTAAAATTACATTACACCAGGATCATATGGGAAATAAGTAACAGGACAGAGATTTGAACCCAGTTTCTTTGATTCCCAATCCAGTACTCAATCTACTTCACATGACTCCATTTTCCTTCCCCAAATATTTTAGAGTCTTCTATGTCCTGTTAGCCTCCAAAATAGGAGTTTTTAACCTATTTTTGTGTGGCAGACCCCTTGGGCAGTCTGATAAAATCTATGGAGTCCTGCTCACAATAATATTTTTAAATGCATTAAATAACACACATAGGATTAAAAAGGGAACCAATTATATTGAAATAGTTATAGAAATATTAATACATAACATATGAAATATAGACATAAAATATTAAACCACAGGAATTAAAAATTATATTGAAATAGTTATAGAAATATTTTTTAAAAGTTCATAGACCACGGGTGAAGGCCTTTTACTCTAAAATATTTAGTTATGGATTTTACCTATCTGTGCATCTGTAGCAGCACCCTGTCTCTCACACTTTAGACTGGAACCTTATGGGCAGACACTCTCACTTTTCAGCTCCATTCTTTCTAGCTCTTAGCATACTGGCTGGCACAAAATAGGTGCTTTATCAGTCTTTATTTAGTTAAATGAATCTATTGAGTGCCCACTGACAGCATGGCACAATGAACTTGAGGTCACAGGACCTGAATTCGAAAGATGGCTTTGCTGTTGTTCAGTATGATCCTGGACAAATCACCGCCAAATTTCCTAAATGCTTTTTGACCGACTGATTTTCCTTCTCTAGGTCTCGGTTTTCTCAGTTGAAAAATGAGGGGTGAATGAGGTGACCTCCACAGTCTCATCATAACCATAATGGAAATAAAGCTAAGTCTGCAGTCTGAGGACCTGGGCTCAAATCTAAATTCTGCTGTCCTTCTCTGCACATATCAGCTTTCAGATTAAGGGCGTTGTAGTAAGGTCCAATGTAGCTTGTAACTCATGATCCAATGTTCTCTCCCTTTGATTGTCCCATTGTCCTCCAGGTGGCGCAGCTGTCTTTTATCTGTCAAACTTTCCAAAAGCTGTGAAACTTGAATTTCTGGCTCAGCAGAGAAACTGAGGCACCAAATGAAGGGGGCAAAAAGGGTGAAAATGGAACAGAGTTGAGAGTAGGGGGTTCTTGGAGAGAGCTATTTCCTAGTTCTTCTGCTTGGGTGGTTGGGTGGAGTTTGTGAAATAGTTTTTTTGGTATCAGAAACTGAGTCAGAAGAGACCTTATATTTTATCTTATCTAACCCTCTCATTTTACAGATGAGGAAACTGAGTCCCCAAATGAAGGGACTTCCCCAAGATCACAGACATAAGAGATCAACCCAAGTCCTCTGACTGCATGGTCAGTCCTCTTTCCACTGTACAGTTATCCCTTCCACATCAAGACTTTCCCTATTTTGGTTTCAGTACATTGTGGGTCAGTATAAGAAATCAAATGGGAAGTTTTACGGAAGCCACAACTAGCAAACTAGCTACCACAACTGGAAAAGGCCAGCACATGACACAGAAAAAGCTTGGAAACTCAGAAATGCATAAAATATGTGTCAACCCAAATTTTACAATAAAGTACCATAAATACTCCATAAAAGAGAAAAAATTCAAACTCCGTCTCTGGTCAAAAAATGAAGGCCACAACATTTTACGTGGATTTTCCAGAATATGGGGTCACTGTGCCCCTAACCCATGAAATGTGGAATGGATAATGATAATCCACTGGCCTGTCTTAATGTAAGAAGCCCTCAACTTACAAACAGCTTGTGTTCTCAAAATTCATTTGCTAGTAGATTTGTTAGGAAGACTGTTTGCCCACAGAAATGGTGGTTAGACTCTTGAGTGAACCAAGTCTTATCTAGGACATAACAAAACCATGGAAGAGGGTAAATTATAAATGTTGGTACAGCAGTCTACACCCAACGAAGAATTCCTTCTACAGCAACCGCAAGAGGTAGATCAGTCAAAAAAGCATTAATTAAAAAACCTACTACGTTTCGGGTACTGTGCTAAGCACTGGAGATACAAAGAAAGGGAAAACAAAAAACATCGTCCTTGCCTTCACATTTTAGGGGGGAAAGAACATGCCAAAAAACCCCTAATGTATATACATATCCTGATCTCATACATGTAAATGACATTTATATATACATATACATACACATATGTATTTATATGTTGTATAATATTTAAATATATTATATTATATATTATTATTTAAAATATATTCATATATACATACACACATACATACATTTTGTGTGTGTACATATATAATGTCTTCTGTATATATGACATCTTACCTATATACATATGTATATGCACACGCACACACACACACACACACACACACACAATTTTCACTGCACTGCCTAGCTGCCCGAAGTGTCTAATAAATACTTTTCCATAGGTGACACTATAGTGCATAAAGCACCAGGCCTCTCATCTTCCTGAGTTCAAATCCAGCCTCAGACACTTACTAACTGTGTGACTGGTCTTCTGACAACAAAGTCAAGTGCTCAGGAATATATTCGATGCCTTTTCAACATAACAGGAACTTCTGGAACTTGGGTTCTGGGGGCACAGCCTTCAGAAATCCAGGGTCCGAGCATCACACTTAGAAGGTTCAGCAGAAGGCATTTCATTTCACAGATGAAGAAATGGAGATCCAAGAAGTTAAATGATTTTCCCCAAGGTCCTGCAGGTGGTTAGTGGCAGAATCAAGATGTGAAGCCAAGTCCTTTGATTCCAAGTTCACACTCCTTCACTTAGCAGGCTGCTGCTTAATCAATCAAACCACAAACATTTATGATGGCCTATCACTGCCGGCCCTGGGATTGGCATCGGTGATAGGAAGACAGCAATCCCTGCCCTCAAGGAATTTCTGTTCTTTGACTGCTGTTGCTAGGTTGAGGGCATGTAAACGTATGTTTACATAAATAAAACAGGAGCCATTTTTGGGTGTGGGAGGGGGCAGCAAGGCAGTGTCATCTGGGGCAATCAGGAAAGAAAGAGGAGGAGCCCACAAAGTTAGGCTTCCCTAGAAGAGGCCTCTGCCCTGCCCAGATCATGTTTGGGTGTTGTCTTCTTTTCTGGAAGTTCTGGTAGGATGCTCTCAATCAGCACTTCCTGGTCAATGATCATTTCAGAGCCTGGAAAAAACTTTGCAGCTTTTTATTGTTATTTTTCAGTCACAGCCTATCCTTTGTGACCCCTTTTGGGGTTTTCATGGCAAAGATACTGAAGTGATTTGTCATTTCCTTCTCCAGCTTATTTTACAGATGAGGAAACTGAGGCAAACAGGTTTAAGTGACTTGAACTCAGGGTCACACAACTAGTTAAGTGTTTGAGGTCAGATTTGAACTCAGGTCTTCCTGACTCCAGGTCCAGCACTCTATCCACAGCACCATCTTGCTGCCCTCACAATCTCCTTTAACACTCACAACCACCTTGGGCAAACATTCTTATCTTCATTTTATGGATGAAGGCAATAAGACTCAGGGTTTACATGGTTTGCCCAGAGCCACACGGCTTCTAAGAGGTCGAAATGAAATTAGAACCCAGTCTTTTCTTTCCAGGTCTCCTTTTCACCATGTCATGCTATCTGTGCCTTTAAAGACAAAAGGCATTAGGTGAGGTGAGGAGAGGTAGGTGGGAGGGGGAGCCTGAACTTGAATGATTGCAAATCTCAAATTAATTCAGTCTGAATTATTTTACTATATAGGAAATACAATATAATACATTTATTAATCTTGCACATTTTCCAGATAAATTCTATATAAATTAGTCATCTAAAAACCACAAGTGGTCATAATAACCGAGGGAAAAGAGAAAGCCTCCGATGAATCTATTTTATTCTTAATTGTTTATCGTCTATGCCTTGTACAGATGAGGCGAGACCCTTTGTTTCCCCTTTATGATGCTTTCTGACAGATGTTCTCTGCGCCTTTTTGCCTCAGAGAAATTATGCAGAGAATTTATAATAAAAAAAGAAGCGTTACATCTACATGTTAAGCAGAACAGTGTTGGAGGAGCCCACGGGATTGGGAGCAGGGAGAATGAGATTTTAGTGGTGGTTCTCCCCAAAAGATCCTTCAGGTCTTTTCCGAATGGCTTCCCTTCTCTGTTTCCCTACTCTTGAAAGGAGGCAGGTGAACTCTTTGACCAGGAAAGTGCCTTCCTCCTCTGACACTCATGCCAAGAATATTTCTCAGGGAGCCTTGGGACAGAAGACGATTCCTCCTCACCTCCCAGTGCCCCTAGGTGATTCTGCTGGACTGAGGGGCAGAACAGGCGCCCTGGCTCCAGGAAAGGGAGTTTTCCGGTACTAATGAAATTCCAGGTCTGGACAGAGGAAATGAAGAAAATCTTAAATTTAGGTTTTTTAAATGCTCCTGTGTTGGTTTTCATTTTTAGATTAGCTAACGTCTGAGCAGTAAATCTGGAAGATGATTAAAACTTTTAATCTGAGGAATAATTTAAGGAATAATAACACACACACGTACACACAGATACACACGTGCACACATGTACACACACATGCGCACACACATACACACATACACACACACACACTTTTCCGATGTTCTGTCCTCTCTGCTTCAGAGCAGAAGATCAAGCTGGCTGACCTGGCTTTTATTTTTTTTTTTAAAAAAGAGATTATTTTCCTTCAGGCAATTATTTTTTTGTTCCTTTTGTTGTTGTAATCTTTTAAAAAATCTTCCATCTTTTAAAAAGTAGATGTAGTCTCATATCAGTCTTTACCACTGATTTTGCAAGAATATGGCAGAAAAGAGGAAGGTAGGAAGCAAAAGCTTCTTATGATTCTTTACATTTACATGACAGAGAGCCTGATATGCAGCTGGAGAGGCTGAGCTGGACCTTGATGGAATGAGTTGGCCCAGCAGCACATACTGAGCCGTGCGCCACCGTTGGATGAGGACCTGGGGCCTGCCTGAGTTGCCTTTGGGAAATTTCCTAGAATTTTTAATAATTCTAAGCTTTCTCCTTGACTAGAGCATGTAACTAGGATAGGTTAGCCAGGGCAATGGCTCATGCCGCAGAATATTAATGTAAATTGGTTAACTATGCTAAATTGGTGTCAATTACTTTCCTTTAGCATCATAGAATCAACTAAATTTAGTCCCTAGTTTTCACAAATATTTAGTTAAAATAGGAAACTACCAGATAGCACCATTTGTCTCCCTGTGTCCCCACCCTAGTGATCTCACCTCCGATGAACTCCTCCCTCTTCTGGCCTAGCCCTTTCCTGTTCCTTCAGGAAACCCCCTTTCCCACCCCCCAGTAACCTCCCCAGCAGTGACTAAGGCCTCTTTCTCCATCCTCCCTTTCCCCACCAACTGAACCTGCCTTTAAAAGATGATCTGAGGGTGTGTTTTGTGAAGATGGTCCCAGCAGCAAAATTTTTTTGTCCCTGAGACAAAAATCCATCTTTTTAACATCGACATTCTCTCTCCAAGTGTGTAAAGAATGTCTATTGTCCAAACCACACTCTGTAGTTGGATGGATGATTTATAGCAGTCGTATCAAATTCAAAGAGAAATTGGATCCCTGTGGGCCATATATGGACTTAGAAAACCACAAATTAACATTACCTATGTTGTAGTGTAATTTTTATTTATTTTGTTAGGCATTCTCCCAATTACATTTTAATTTGATTCCAGAGAGTTTTGTGCTGACGCTGAGTCTGATACCTCTCAATAGAACAACTACATCAGCTTACATACTTCTTAGACAGACTCAGCAAACAGACAGTTCTCAGCCTCAAAGTTTCTCTCCTCTTATATAAGATCACAAACATCCCTGGTAGACATGAGATATACCTTTGTTCAATGAGCCTGTGATTATCAGTATCAAATAAGGTGTAAAACTGTATTTATGTCCTCACCAAATGTGGGTGCTCAGACCGTAAATGAAGGAATTCTTTGCAGTTGGTGAGGTCCTCCAAATATTCCTGCTTCACACCCTGGAACATTGCAGGGTCTCCTAAATAAGATCCATAATCCTCCTAAAGAATTTGGCCTTACCATCCACATAGGAAAAACCAAGTGGATGAAGACCGTCTTTGTCTAGGATTATGCTATGCCATTGGATGGACAGCCCAGGAACTTGGGCATGTCTTGGATCGATTACGTGAGCTGGGCCCAGAATTGGGCAAGAGGAGGAGGAGAGTAGGTGGATTGTCTTTCGGGATATTGTGCAGTGCTTTTTAATGCCTCAAACTTTACCCCTAAACAAAAGTTTTCTATATTTATATAGGTTATTATTTTATTATATTACATGATAATGTAATAGTTAATATGTTATATAGTTATGTATATGATAAAAACAATATTATAACACCAATTTTTTTCTAATTTAATCTTTTTAAATTAACAAACATTTTTTTCTTGTCCTCCCCACTGGAAAAAAACACACTTCTAACCATTGTGCTGCCAAGCAAAAATAATTTCCACATTGACCATGTACAAAAATGTGTCTTATTCTGTACCTTTGCTTTATCCTTTCTTTCTCAGGAAATGGTTTGTGTTCATCATTTTTTCTCTCTGATTATTAACACCAAGCTTCTTCCTGTGATATTAGACAGCTGGGCATGATGGAATGGAATATTCTCTGAAGAATCATAGTTGTGGGTCATAGTTGAGGGTAGATAGATGTTGGGAATACACAGGCAGCATTATATCAATGACAAATTGAATGCAAAAAGTGATTCCCTGGTTTCCTTTAAGTCCCAATGAAAACCCTTCTTCTATAGAAAGTCTTTCCTAATCCTTCTTCATTTTAGTGCTTTTTCCTCTCCTATCTTAATTATTTCCTATTTATCCTGAATCTAGTTTGTTTTTACACATGTGTTTGTTGTTTCCCCCATTAGATCCAGATTTATCACAGTGTCTGGCACATAGTAGGTGATTAAGAAATGTTTATTAATTGATTGATTGATTGGAAGAGGTATCATCAAAGAGACATGGAAAGGAGGTGAGCTGAGCATGGGTTAAGAGTGAGGGATACAGCTCTGCCATAGTTTCCTCAACTGTAAAATGGGACTTGTGGTAGCACCCCCCTTCCAGGGTTGTGGTGAAGATCAAACCAGCTAATATCTGTAAATCATTTCAGTGCCCAGAACATAGTAGGTGCTTAATAAATGCTTGTTTCCTTCTTTCCATTTGGATTTGTCTTCCCTGGGCAACTAGGTGGTGCAGTGGATAAAGCACCAGTGCAGGAGTCAGGAGGACCTGAGTTCAAATCTCACCTCAGACACTTGACATTCACTAGCTGTGTGACCTTGGTCAAATCACTTAACCCCAATTGACTCATCCTGGGTTGTCTTCAGTCATCCTGATGAATATCTGGTCCCTGGATTCAGATGGCTCTGGAGGAGAAGTGAGACTGGTGACCTGCACAGCCCTCCCTCATTCAAAACAAAGTCAAGTGCAAGTCATGTCATTATTTCTCTGATGGCATGGTCTTCTTAGGCAACAAAGGATGAACACACTCATTTGTCTTCCCCACTATAATAGAAGTTCCTTGCAAATTGAAATTATTTCATTCTTTGTGATTGTTTCCCCAGTGCCAAGCACAGTGCCTAGTACAGAGCTGGTATTTAATAAATTCTCATTGGTTGATTGATTGTGGCAGATGCCCCTATTTTACAAATGAGGAAACCAAGTCTCAGAGAGAGTGACTTGTTCAAGATCTCATACCTACCTAGTGAATGATGAAAGTAGGACTCTAATGTTGGGGCTTTCCCCCTCCCTCCACTCGGTCTGTGGGCATCCTATCACCACTTAGAGATGCCAACCCTGAATTGAAAGGCTGGTATGTAGAAAGAGATGAGAGCAACGAGCATTAAATAGGCAGAAGCTATTTAACAGAAAGGAGGAGGGAAGATTAGACTCTGATTTAGCATTTTATGCTTTTCCCAGCCTCCATATTCTGGCCTGGTTTCTGCCAGTTTTGTTAATGGTCAAGGTCAGCTTTTAATGATCATTCAAGTCATAGAACTGGTGACTCTTGGAATACTAACAGGCTTTCTAAAATGTCTATTTTTTAAACGTCTTATGCTAAGGGCTAAATCCAGTCACTTTTAATGCACTATAATTATCCTTTCATGGGGCTCTTGGAAATCTTTAATGGTCAATGCACATTTGCTACACAAAAATTTTTTAGTGAGAAATAATGAAACTGAGTTAGTCAATGGCAAAAGAACATGAAAGTGAAGGGGACATTTGGGGCTTAAATGTGGTCGTGTCAGAGAGGAACAAACTTTTCCATGCTGGATTTATTTATAGCTACTTAGCCAAAATTGGATATAATGAATATACAAATTTAATTCAGCTCATCAAATGTGTATTAAGGACATATTATGCACAATGTCAGAGGGACTCTGAACACAAGGACTAAAAACAACACAAGTCTTGCCTTTTGGAGTTTAAATTCTGATAAGAGGAACAGGACATTTACATATGTAACCCATGGCCCAGGGTATCCAACTCTGAACTTATATTGACTGGGGTTAGTACTGAGGTTACCCCCCCAAAACATCACTTTCTTTGACTTATTTTCCCTTTTGTGTGCCAGGCCTAAGTTAGGCTGATCCAATAGGTTGGAGGTTTAAAATGTAATAAGCACTCTCAGACCACAAAATACAATTAAAAATCACATTATCAATTACTTCAGAGTTAAAAGGAGATAAGATGTCACTCCTCTTTGCAACTGCTAAATCACTAATTCAGAAAGTTGACTTTAAGGTGATTGGAAATTAGAAAAAAGCCTTTGATTCCATTTTTTCTCCCAGGTTAAGCCTGGGAGCCACTTCAAGCCACCTGGTAGGTCAGACAGGACTAAGAGAGGGATCATAACGTGGGAGCTGACAGGGACTTTGGAGGCCATAGAGTTCACCCCCTTCTTCTTGCAGATGAAGGAACAAAGCCCCATTAAGGTAAAATAATTTGCCTAAATTCACACAGCATCAAAGTATCAGAGATAAGACTTGGACCCATGCTCTTTTACTTCAGAGTTAATATTCTTTTCCCAGTTCAAATGAGGTCGCGACTCCAACCATTACCACAAAATGGAGTAATGGTGTGAGCGTGTTCCAACCTACAACAGTGTATTGGGCAGCAGCCTCTCTCTAGTGGTGGTGGAACTCCTAACATCATGGCTAAAGGCAGCTGCTAGTGACTCCTGTAGAGATGGTGGTGTGGGAGGATACAAAGCCCTTCCTATGGTCCCAGGACCAGTCTACCCTCTCAGTATCTCATAGGCAAAGTGAAATTGATGAAAAGATGACCAAGTCTGGTGGATTTTTTTCTCAGCCAGAACAAATGGGTATATTGGGTAGTAGGAACAGTCTGGGAACTATTACCATTTCCCTAGATCTATCTCTATCCTCTAGCCCTGGGAATATGCCTCTTACTTGACCTCAGAGTAGAGGAAATCTCTGTGAGATAAACAAATAAGCTAGGCTGAGCTCAAGATAAGTCCCAGAGTAGAGACTAAGGATCCCTCCTTTTCTGATCCTTTGGGTAAATAACCTAAGATACCTAACCCTCTGCAGCAGTGGTTTCTTAGCTCTACTCAAAGTCCTAATCTAAGTAGATCAAATTCCCAAGTGTTGGGTTGTTTCATCTGTGAATGTGGGGACTGTCTGACATAGGGGCTAATGAGAAAATTGCAATTACTATTTGAGACTGCTAACTTTTCTCTGTCTCCCATGTATCCTGCAATAAAGCTTATGCCAACAAACCAACTCCATTGTGTCAAGTTATGGGAATTCTTTGAGTCCAATACCAAGACAGAGTGGTTCTAAGCCACAAGAGACCATCCCGCAATAGCAGGAACCAATTGACTCATTTTGAGGCCAACCTCCATCAGTGAAACTTCTCCAGAAGGCATGCAGGGACTGCTCCATACTCTCCATGAGGAGATGCAAAACACAGGCTACCACTCTGTAAGCTCATCAGTCTGATCAGGGAACTCCTTTGAGTTTATATAAACAAGTATGGTGTGAGATAGGAGCAAAGAAGAGATCCAGAAAAAGGGCCAGAGAATATTTTATAAAGGAGAAATCTCTTTTAGGCAAAGAAAATCAGGAAGACTACGAGAGGGATTTTTGCCATATCTGAACCTATAATGAGGAAGGCTTCCACGGATAGAGATAAAGCCTTTGACAAGATAATTTACTTATTATAAAATTATACATTGTATGTCCCAAGTTCTTCATGGATGATGAAGGGGACTGCTTCATCACCACCCACATGGGATTTCAAAAGGGCCTCAATAAGAGTTCTCTCAAGAAAGTTCTTAGAAGATCAGATGATCATAGATTTAGAGCCAAAAGGGACCTTACAGGCCACTGAGTACAACCTCTTTTTTTTTTTTTTTTTTTTTTTACAAATGAAGGAACTGAAGTTTTTAGAGGTTAAGTGACTTGCCCAAGGTCAAACAAGGAAGTGAGTAACAGAGTCAGGTTTTGAACTTAGGTCCCTTGATTCCAAGTTCAGTGCTCTTTCCATTGTACCAGACAGCCTTGTAGGAATCAGATCTAGAAGGGACTTTTAAGATCCTATGATCATGGAGATATTGAAATCAGTCACTCTTCATGACCCCATTTGGGGCTTTCTTGATCCTGGAGTAGTTTGCCATTTCCTTCTCCAGCTCGTTTTGCAGAAAAGGAAACTGAGGCAAACAGGGTTAAGTGACTTGCCCAGGAAACACAGCTAGTAAGTGTCTGAGGACATAGTTAAGCAGAAGAAGATGAGCCTTCTGGATTCCAGGTCCAGTGTCCTATGCACCATGGCACCACCTACCTACCTAATGCTAGAAAGGATCTTGGAAATGATAAGATCCTAGATTTGCTTAGGTAACTAGGTGGCACAATGCAGAGCGAGTGGGACTTGGAGTAAGGAAAACATCCTCACTCAGATACTTACTAGCTATGTGAGGCTAGGCAAATCACTTAATCTCTAAAAGTCTCAATTTCCTCATCTGAAAAATGAAATATGATACCTCCCTCATAGGGCTTTTGTGAGAATCAACTGAAATTATGTTTGCAAAGTGTTTTGCAAACCCTAAAGCATTATGTAAACGCTAGCAAATATTTAGAATTGGAAGAGACCTTAAAGGTCACCTTGTCTGACCACTCAGTCCTGAAGGGCTGCAGCCACCGAGAAGGAGATCCAAGATTTGGGTCCTCCAACTCCAGATCTCATGGTTTTCTTCCCTGGATCACTCTGCTCTGTTCTGTATGGCCTTCATGGCTTCTTTACGATGAGAGGGAGAAGGTGTTCATTTCTTGGCCAGAGCTTTTGTGTCATAATATTATTGTGTCATAATAATATCAAGTGTGGCTTTTATCTGTGGCACCCAGGAGACATACTACAAGGGGCTTCATTCAACCTTCTCCACCTGAAACGTTTGGTTTTTCTTGCATGCAGATTCGGTCTGTTACAACTGTCCAGTTCTTTGGAATCAGGTCCAATATCAGGTCCTATGCTTTTCTAAATTTTTACATTTCCATTTGTGTGATGTAGTTTTTTTTTTTTTTTTTGATGATTCTGTTAACATAATTTACCAAGCAGTCATTTCTGACCACCTCCTACACCAAATGTTTCTATCTGTGTGAGGAGAGATAAAAAGTCTCTGAAGGGGGCTGATTTTACCTAAGAACACCATGTAATATTTCCTCCCTTTTTGACAAAGCTTCTCTCCAAGGATAAGGAGGGCAAAGTTCAACAATGTAACTCAATCCAACAAGCATTTAATAAGCTCCTACTATGTGCTGGCTCTAGCAACACAGAGATACAAGTAAAACATTCCCTGCTCCCAATGAACTGACTTTTTACTGAGGGTTTACAGCCCTTTTATACCACTAAATGCTAGGAAATTTCTCCTGCCATCAAGCATCTGTTTGTAATTTCCACCCATGGCCCTTGGTTCTGGCTTCTTTACACCAAACCTAATTCCTTTCCAGTTTTAAAGGTACGATTCTGTGATTCTATCAGTTCTTGGCCCTCTAAGAAAAGAAAAGAAAATCCATTGAAAAAACATTCAAATGCAACTGCTGTTTCAGAACTCTGAGTCAGACTTAACTTCCATCACTGTGTCTCTTAGAACTCTGAGCAGACTTGTGCCCAAACAAGTTTCTTGTTAAGGAGACTACTTTTTTTTGAAGCAGACGTACTCCAAACAAGTCAATCCTCGCAGGTCATGTCCTTGATGGATCACTCTCTCTTACATAAGAAATATAATTAGCTCTACATATTCACTCTTCCTGCTAATGCATCAAAGTCCATGGATAATACAACACCATTCTCAGCTGTTATTAAAAGCATGTATCCAATAGGACTAGTCACAGACTCACAATTGGAGAATGGGAAGGGTCCTCAGTAGCCATCTAGTCCAACTTGTAGACTTGATCTTTAAGTGAAAATACAGTAATTCTCCATCTAAGTTTTCTTGAAACAAGGAACATGGACTTAGAATCTGAAGTGAACTGGAATTTCTAATGGCCAATGCTTTTCTCTTTGGTGTCTTATCACTATCACTGTTTTTTTGCAATTATCCATCATGGAGCAAGGGCAGTGGATTCAGTGGCAAACTCCAGGAACCTTCTACCATTTCACTGTGTAATCCCTCTTCTAGATTTGGCCTTGACCTTTGGTTTGAGGCTTCTCTTAACTCTGCTGCCTCCTCACTTCTCAATCCCTTAACTCCCTGCTTCCCAAATGGGCAAAAGCCTGGCTGATCTATGAAGCAGGACAGTGAGAGGAATAGTATGCATTCACAGAGTTGTTGTGAGGAAAGCACTTTATAAGATATCTAACAATACCAATAATAATAATATCTGATGCTTAATCAACATTTTAAGATGTGCAAAATATTGCACATAAATTATTTCATTTGCAAGTTTTACATGCATTATCCAAACATGAGTTGTTAATTTTTTTGTAACTAGGGACTGGCCAACAAGCCTAGTCCTTATGAACCTGAACAGAATACATCAGCAGGTTCAGCTAATGGAATTCCCACATGGAAGAGACTGAAGACCCTGCTTTTGGGAATGGTGCAATGATATATAATGGAGAGAACTTGGAGAAACTTTGGATCATGGGTAGACATTCTGTAACTGATTCTGGTCTGTTAACCATGTGGTGAGTTGATGGGCTAAAGCTGTGGAACTGAAACAAGTGATGCCTTTAAAAGACCTTAGTCTGCCTCAGTCTAGTCTCTTTTAGTTGGACCTC
The DNA here is from genome assembly GCF_028372415.1 of Notamacropus eugenii. Taxonomy (NCBI): domain Eukaryota; kingdom Metazoa; phylum Chordata; class Mammalia; order Diprotodontia; family Macropodidae; genus Notamacropus; species Notamacropus eugenii. The sequence goes on from NC_092877.1 coordinate 17,440,625, forward strand.
TTCCATTGCTAAGTGTCCAGGGAGAGATAACGCAAAGAGAAGCAACTTCCAGCTCTTTCCCCTCTGAGGCCAACATGTAACCTCATGAATATGGATCTTAGGTTCTTTGCCTGCTTTCAAGTCTGTGCTTTCATTTTAACTAAAGGAAACCAAGTTGGAGGCTATCATCTTGGGAACTTTGAAAGGTCGAGAGAACAAGCCATTTGGTAGTCTGGGAGTCCAGAAGTCTGGGAACTGAGTCAATGTTGAATTTGGCATCCAACCTAGCACTGATGCCTCAAAGAACAATCTTGGGGACCTAGCCTAGAGGTAGTCAAGACAGGAGTAACCTATCAGCATTAGGATGTGAACTTGGTAAGATCACTGCTATGAAGAAAGTATGTTAAAAGGGAGCCCATCTGCCCCAGAGACAAAAGTAGTAAAGGGTAGATTGTGCCAGGCAGGTTGTAAAGAGAAGTGTTTGCACTTTTATTGTTGCTATATCTTCGCAGTAAATTTGCCTTTGTAAAAGTTCATTGGTAGTGAATGGTTAAATGGAACTTGGATACTAGTCTCTGGCAGCTAAAAGTGGGGGAAACACTCCTGGATTGGGATGAGAAAACTAATATTTTAGCATAATATATAAGCAGTTATTAATTGTGAGCCCACCTTTTTCTTTCTATTTTCTGTAAAGGCCCAACTCCAGTTAAGGTCAGTCAGTTGCTGAAGGACATGGCCAATATGATATTGTTTCCAGCCCTCAAGGCAAGGGGCCCCACCCAACCCAGAGTTCTAATTTCTGCTTAGAGTATAAACAAAATCCAATCTGGGTGATCCCTTGCCCTGGGGGAAGGAACCCTGGTCCTTGGTCACCTCCTTTAGAGTTTAGGGTAACTTAGATCAAGATGGAGAAAACTAGCCAGAGAGGTCCAAATGGCAGGGAAGCCCCCCTGCCCACATTGCTGGAAGCTACTGGGAGCAAGCCACATTCTCAGCTGGAGAAGCTGAAGCCTTTTAGCCCACCTCTTCATTAAATGTCCTCCAATCAGATTGATTTTCACTTGCCAGGGGAATTCCCTTTCAGAAGGTATTTCAGGGTCTATCTTTGGATTTTTGGTTACCAAGAGAAACCACTGACCATCAATTTATTGATTGCCAGCTAGCCAAATTAATAAATTGACTATTAATTACCCAGAAACTCTGTCTTTTGGAATTTTCATTTGACCCAGGGACCTCAAGCCCCATGATCCCTTAGAGGTATCCGTACAACCTTTAGGGGTAGATGTAACTGACCTCGCTCTGGGACAAGGAGGAGAGAAAATGTATTACTTTTTTTTCCTGTACTTAATCATGTCACCTTTCTAAATTTCAGTTTCTTTAGCTATAAAATGAGAATAGTAAGGAATATTTTTAATTTTGACCTTAAAGGAGGGGAAGAGTTTGTCAGCTGTAAAGAGTTGCAGATACGTGTTATTATGGTCACAATGACGCAGGATTTTGTTTGTTTCTCCTGCTGACATAATTTTTGAGTTAGGCAGGCTTCCCTGCCAGCTTTGAGTTAATTGGCTTATTCCCATCAGTTTAATTTCCATCACAAAATAATTTGACCTGGAGACAGAGCAGCTCACACTGTGTCTCTGTAGGCTGTAGGTCCTCTCAAGTTCAAAGCCCTCCAACCTCCTATTCTGAGAAGTCTAAGTCATTAAAAAAACAAAACAAAACAATGAAACAATATCCCAGACAAGATGGCATATTTGGGAAAATAAGCATTTTGCTTCTAGCCCAAAGGTCAGTGCTTCCATGAAACCTGTAAAAGGAAACGTTGAGAGGAAACTGAACAGCACACTGAAAGAATGAGCTGCAGAGCTACGATTCCCAGCCATTATTTTAAAAAGCATTTTCTTCTTTTGAAAATTGAATGGCCAGAAATTACCCTGTTTACCCAAGGAGAATCTCAAGGATTCTCCCATCCATGGCGTTATTGACAATTTTGTGCTAATTACTAATTTGCCTCATGGAATTTTAGAGCTTATGATCCTAGGATCTGAGAGATCTAGTCCAACCTATCATTTTAAAAGTCTGTGGGCTGGGGCTGTGAATAGTGAAGGACATTGCCCAAGGTTACAGGACCTACAGAGTTGGATATGACTGAAATAACTAAATATTATTACTATTGTCATTTTTACAAATGCAGAAACTGAGGCAGAAGGCAAATTGATTGGCCTATGGTCACTGATCTAGTAAGGGACTTCACTGGTAATTTGGCCCAGAGGGTAGCTGCAAGGACCCAGACTTAAGCTGACTTCTTAAGGATTTCATTATTGCATTTGGCCCTCAAAGTTTTAGGGTACCATGATGTAACAAGTAAAGTTTTAAGGTGGTTCTTTTTTAGCTGCTGTTAGATATAGCACAAATAAAGGGACACAAACTAAAGATTATTTTGTTAAGTGAAACACATTGGAGAGACAGAAGTGGGAGGGGAGAGGGTTTCTTATCCCCAGTGCGCTCCACCAGAAGCCAGGCTTTCTCTTCTCCATATTCCAAAATGGTCCCACTGCTTGGTCAGAGAAGATTAGCCTTTGACTTCCTGTGGCTTCCAAATGCTCACTATTGATTCGTTATCTATCGCAGACTACAAGGCCTGCCTTGTAGGCCCCAGCTCTCAGGGGCTCACAGTCTTGACTTTCTGTGGTGCCTATATTTGGAAAAAAACGATCTAAAACAGAGGTTCTCAATTTGAGGTGCCTTAGATGCCTCTGGTAGTCCGAACTCCTTCGCAGCATAATATTTTTAAATGCACAAAACATAATACATAGCACCAAGATACAACTTTATCCTCAACAAGTTCACAGACCCCTTGAAAACTCTCCAAGGAAGTCAGATTAAGAAACCCTGTTCTCAAAACTATTTTAGCTAGCATTTAATAATAATAGCTAGCATTTATATTTAGGACTGCGTTGTGGTTTAGACATGTTCTGGTTGTGTCTGATTCTTCATGATCACTTTTGGGCTTTTCTTGGCAAAGATACTGGAGTGGTTTGCCATTTCCTTCTCCAGCTTATTTTACAGATGAGGAAAATTGAGGTAAAGAGGATTAAGTGACTTGACCAGGGTCACCCAGCTCATAAGTGTTGGAGGCCAGATTTAAACTCAGAAAAATAAGTCTTCCTGACTCCCGGCTCATCATATAATGTCAGACTTTTTTGGAAATGTTGCTGGACAGTCTTTCCCTTTTTCCCCTTTATTTTAAGAGACAGCTTTCTGAAGGGAAAGAATGCATTAGAAAATGTAGGTGATGTTAAAACAATATATAAAAACAAAGCATGAACATTTTATTAAATGTTAAACTATTTATTCATTGAGAATAAACATAAGCACAAAAATAAATAAAATAAATTTAAATTCTTGTTGAAGGAGGCAGCTTTGGCGTAATGACTAGATAGATGGTCTCAGAACCAGGAAGATTTGGGTTAAAATCGCAACACCTATTTGCTGGGTGATTCTGGGAGAACTAACCTCTCAGTGGCCCAGAAAACTCTCAAAGACTGTGAATTGTCCAACAGGTGCCATTCTACTTTGATAGAGGGATTTTTCCTCACTAGGAAGTAGCTAGGTTGTGCAGCGGATGGGCTACTGGGCCTGCAGCCGAGAAGATCTGAGTGCAAATCCTTCTTCAGACACTTACTAGCTATGTGACTGGGCAAATCCTTGAACGTGAGTTTCCTCAAGTGTAAAGAGGGGAGGGAGGATCACATGACCTACTTTGTAGGTTGAGGATCAAATGAGAGTAAAGCACTTAACACATTGCTAGGCACATAGTTTGTGTTATATCGATGCTTACTTATGTCTTCCCCATTCAAAGAAATCTCAGGTCTGTTCACCTCCCCCTCCCCCCCACCCTGCCCAAACATCTAACAAATAAATATGTCCATAAAATTGAATTTCATACCTAGATCTGCCATAGTCTTTATTTCTATCTAGTCTTTTCCAAATACTAAAATATTTAAGTGTCCCTTTAGGAATAAAGCCAATGAATATCACATAATAATTAAATCAAGTCTTAGACTAATTCAGAATAACAATAACTTGCTTACCTTTGTTGTACTGAGTGGTGCTATGGTTAAAATGCCAGACCTGAAATCAAGAAGACCTGACTTCAAATGTGGCCTCAGACACTTACTAGCTGTGTGACCCTGGGCAAGTCACTTCACCCTGTTTGCCTCAGTTTCCCCATCTGTAAAATGAGTTGGAGAAGAAAATGGCAAACCACTCCAGTATCTCTGCCAAGTAAACCTCAAATGGCGTCATGAAGAGTCAGATCCGACTGAATAACGACAATCACCACCTTTTTTCAGCTCTTTCCTCACATCAGCTTCATGCAGGCATGATATTTTGCCTGTAATCACACAGTGTGTATCTGAGATGGGAACTGAGCTCATGTCTCCTGGTACCAAGTCCAGGGCTTTCTTCACAATACTAGGTGACCTGCCTTAGAATGTCAGAACCCAAGAACAGAGGGAAGGAGAAGCTTGATGTAGTGGCAAGAGGCAGGTGTATTTGGGATCAGAAAGCCTGGCTTCCAGGTTGCACAAATTGGACAAGTCACTTCTCTTAGGTCTCAGTTTCCCCAATTGTAAAATCAAAGGATTGGAGGAGATCATTCTAAGAGTCCCTCCCAGCTCTAACAGTCTACATCTGGATTGTCCTGACAGAATCAACATAGAAGGACTGCAAGACTCAAGAAACATTCTCCCTTGGGACCTCCAGGACCTGTATGCATGTCCAACCCTAACACATGCCAAAAGCCCAAATCTGAAGGGAAATTACCTAATGTAAAAGGCGTTTGCAAATCACCCAGGGAGAGGGAGACTTCCCATAAAGCAGGAGGCAATTTTAAAAGACCCACATCCTCTTTGGCTTGCTTCATAGGCTGCTCTGATCTTTATTCAAGTAGAATTCTAAGTGACTTAATTTGTATTTATTCTGGGGAAAATGATGAACTCTTACCTGAAATCCCCTAAAGAGAATCAGTGTGATACAGAAAAGAGAGCACCGACTCTGGTGTGAGATGACCAGAGTCGGACTGTGGCTCTGCTACCTGCACAATTTTAGGCACCACCTTAGCTTTCTGGGCCTCAGTTTCCTCATCTGTAAAATGAAGAGGTTGAATCAGATGACCTCTAAGGTCCTTTCTAGCTTTGAAGCTATGATCCTAAGAGAGGTAGCATCTTGATTGGGTCTTAATGAGAATTTTGCATTGAGGTAAAATTCTTGACTTTGAACAGTCAACTAAATTTCTTTTCCCTCTTATTAAATGGAGACTTGGCCCACTCAAAGGAAAACCCACTCTGGCTCTGGCTTCCAGGACAAGAATGAATACCCATCTCTAGAGAAACAGGAGGCCTGGTCTTTCCAATGCTGAACCAGGTGCCTTGGAAATAGATGGGATCAAGTCTCTGTGATGTCTAGTGATCTGGGTATTGTCCGGTGATTTTCAGGCTGGGGAGGCCAGGGACTTTTTGCACCATGAGACTATTCTGACAGCTCCTGGAGAATCAGCAGTGATTTATCTGGGGCCAAATCCCCTCTCCAGATTGGTTCCTAGGAGGCCTTCCATTGAGCAGAGTTAATCATAAGAATTTAAAATGCTTGAATGTCCAGAACCATGGGTGGGCCCTAGAGGCCATTGATTTAGTCTATCAGCTTTAGTGGAGGAAGGCACTAATTTCAGTGAACCAGCTCCCTGAGTCTCCCAACTTTCCCTGGGTCCCTCCCCTCCCCCCCCCTCCCCCAAGGTCAATGGTGTGGAAGAGGCCTGTTTGACAGGAGGAAGCAGGCTATGACTCATCCAGGGGTTTCCTGGGGGATGCTCTCTGTGATAACCTTTCAGTGAGAGAATGAAAACAATTTTCATCTCTGTGAAATTTCAGTCCCAAACAGAAAGTTGCCAGCTTTCCTCAGTCTCCTGGGGTCCAGGCCCTTGTGATCTTGGACTAGGCAGGGAAGAGGGCCCAGCTGGGGCAGGGGATGTGTGGGGGCGGAAAGCCAGAGGCTGAGGTGTGTGTGCTGGGGGTGGGGAGGAGGAGGGGGTGGCTTCTAGGACAATGCAGAGCCCCAGCAGCCCCGTGGCTTTATCAGAGTGAGAGGAATAGCTGAGTTCTATTAATTGCCTGGCCGCTGTTTGGCTTGGCAAATACAGGAAGCATTTTACATGGCTACAGAGGACTCTGGCTCCCGGCTCTCTGAAACTGTATTATTGTAAGGGGATAATAGTGATTAGGGACAGTTCCCTGAGGAAGGACAGCTCTTTGATGCCTGACTCACTTCCTTCTCTGCTCTACTTCAGGGGAAGATAGAGCTTCTACACACACACACACACACACACACACACACACACACACACACACACACGCAAAGACAGAGACAAAGACAGAGAGAGACAGACAGACAGAGAGACAGAGAGATCTGAGAGGTAGGATCATATCAGTCATGTCTCACTCTCCATGACCCCATTTGGGCTTTTCTTGGCAAAGATACTGGAGTGGTTTACCATTTTCTTCTTCAGCTTATTTTATAGATTAGAAAACTGAGGCAAACAGGGTGAAGTGACTTGCCCAGGGTCACCCAGCTAGAAACTGTCTAAGGCCAGATTTGAACTCAGGAAGAGGAGTCTTCCTGATTCCAAGCGTGTGCTCTATCCACTGTGCCACATGGGCCCAGAAACCTTCCTTTTAAGTTTTGTTAACCCCAATCCCCCACCCCAACCCTCACTGGGGCTCCTTTTATCTCAAATCCTCCTAATAGTCAGTAAACCTGAATTCATTCTCTGGACAGGGATGTCTATTGAGTGACCTATTCCTGAAGTGAAACTGAGTTAGTAGTGGAGTAGTGACCATGGAGGGCTTGAGGCTGGTGGAGAGTAGAGGCCAGGACCTACCTCTCTGTTTCAGGAGAAAGTCACTTTGCCAAACCATTCAAAGGACCTTTTTTAATTTGGGAAATATAGATGATCCACGAGGGCTGGGGAGCCTATGACCTTGAGGTCACATGTGACCTTGTAGGTCCTTGGGTATGGCCTTTTAACTGATTTCAAATTTTACAGAACAGATCCTTTTATTAAGGGGCTTTGTTCTGTGAAGTTTGGATTCAGTCAAAGGGGTGCACATGAGGACCTAGAGCATCACAGGTAGCCTTGAGGCCACAGCTTCCCCACCCCTGGTCCATCCTTTTGAGTCTCTGTTTGGTGACCTATGGAGAAAGCACCCTTGCCCACCAGTATCCTGCCCCTTGGGGCCTGGGTTGGCCAGGGAGACGTCTTCAAAATGGAGCCCTCAGATGCTGTTAGATGACTGGGAGACAAGGCAATCCCCATTTACTCATAGAACCATGGAGTCCTAGATCTCTGAGGTCACAAAGTCAAACCCCTCCCTCCTCCCTCCATTTTACAGCTAAGAAAACTGAAGCTTGGGGAGGATAGGGGACTTCTCAAGGTCGTAGCAGGGGGCAGTTGAATCAAGGTCCTCTGACTCCAAAAAGGGACCAATTAGAGAAGAGCCAGAGGAACACTCAGCCCTTCCATTGGATGAGAGGAAGATTTTAGGCTAAGGGATGCTTAGTTTTTATCTCGTTCAAACCATTTATTTTACAGATGAGGAAACTGAGGCCCTGAGAAATAAAGAGACTAAAAATTCTGTCCACTGTACCACCTAAATGCCTATTGATCCCACAGTAATTTCTGGGCATATCTCCCCTCTCCCATGGCATACCTTGTAATCAATTAAACTATTTATTGAGCTTTTAGGGTGAGTAATCAGGGTGCTAGGCACTGGCATATGAAGACAAAAAGAAAGTCATCACTATGCTTCAGGTGCTTCCATTCTCTTATGGTAGACAACAGATGGGAAAGCCATCAAGTTACAGGGGCAAGAACGCTGACTCTGAACACAGGTTCAAATCCCATTTTGCCACTTGGGTGACCTTGGGCAAGTCACTTTCTCTGGGCCTGGATTGGATGGTGTCTTAGGTCCTTTCCATCTCAGAATCTACAATCACATATGCATATATCTACACAAAATAAGGACAAGGTAGTTTGGGGAGAGAAGGCACTTGCCTGGGGGGGAAAGGGCAGGGAATCAAAGAAAAAGTTGAACAAAACAACACAGTAATTGCTTCTGCTGGTGTACATCACATTCTGCCCTGGTGGTCCCTCGCCTCTCTATAGTGGAGGGGAGTGATGCTTTGTTATCTGTTTTCTGAGACCACAAAATACACACTCGTGGATTTCTGAAAGGACACAGAGTGTGTGCATATTTAAAAAAGAAGAAAAAAATTCAGAAAGTGTAAATACTGAGGGGTCAAGGAAGTGGAATGGGGCTGATCAAAGCAGGAATCCTAGAAGAAGGGGTGTTTCAATCTGGTTTGGTGAGAAGGGAGTGATGCTGAGTGGTGGAGAGAAGAGAGTCCTTCTCTCCTTGCTTTCCCTGCCCAGCACAGAATCTAGGTGCTTTCAAAAGATGACTGGCCCTTTTTAATAGCTGCATGACCCTGGACACGTCATTAAATTCTCTGTATCTCAGTTTACTCAATGTAAAATAAGCATGATCATAGCACTTCCCTCTCTGGGTTGTTGTGGGAATCAAATGAAGTATCTAGCGCAGTGCCTGGGTACATTGTAGGTGTTTAATAAATGCTTGATTTTACCCTTCCCATCTCAGTGGATTCTGGAAAATTCACCAAATTCAGTCAAAAGGCCAGATTTTAGATCTCAGACCTGACCTTTAGCTTTGTGACCTGGAAAAAGTCATTTCAGCTTTCCCTGCCTCAGTTCCCACATCTGTGAAATGGGCATCCTAGTATTGCCATCCTTCCACCTCTCAGTTTGTCAGTGGGGAGAGTCCTCCTGAGAAATAGAAGTTATTCCTGAGGAGCGCCCCTCCAGGGATGAGGAGAGCCAGAGAACTTTGCCTGATTTAAGGGTTAACGTTGATTAGAAGGCAAATGTCTCTGTTATCACTGAGGGCAAAAACTGGATTCTTTTAAAGTGTTTTCTCTGTGGAGGGGCAATAATTGCTTTAAGATTAGACAGGAAGCTGTACCAATACTATTACTCTAAAGGAGTCAGTGTTATCAAAAGACAACACATCAGAACCTGTCCTCACAGGAAGGGGATGGTGGGTAATCAGAGGCTCAGCTCCAGCTGGCCTCAGAGGCTGCTAGCAGAGGAAGGCAGACAGGTCAGGAAAAACCTCAGGGCTCCCTGCTGAGCAGGAGCCAGATTCCAAAGGGCGACCCTACCAGGCTTTTCTCTTTGCCTCTCTTTTCCAGAAGCTGCTGGTTCCTTTCCAGGGGGAAAGAGTGAGATTGTAGGAAAGCAGAGGGGGAACCGGACCAGGTCAGAGCTGTAACTAGCACAGGCAATAGGCACTGGGCTTAGGGGGTCATGTGGGGAGGGGACAGATTGGAAGCCTCCTTCCTTGGGTCTCACATTGTGCTCTTTCACCAGTCGTACCCAAGGCCGCTTCCCCTTTAATTCAGTTACTTTGCCATTCCTTTCCTGGGGCTGCCTATTTGGGGTGCAGGTGAACTCTCTAGGGGGATGAGTTGCTCCCTGTCCCACTAAGATGGCACCATTGATCTGTCATCTAAATCACTGCTGTTTCCTATCACCAACTAAATTAATTATTCCTGGTTAAGATTCTGCAACAGATTTAGAATTTGAAGGAATTAGAGACCAGTTAGTCTACATTCATCATTTTATAAATAAGGAAACTGAGGCCCAGAGAACTGGGAACACCTATAGCGTATATCTATGAAGTGAAGCCAGATGCACTGGGTACTGGGTTTGAGTCTTGTCTAACACTCACTAGTAGTGTGAATCCAGGCAAGATTCAGCCTCTCTGGGCTTCTTCTAGATAATGATGGATCGGGCTGGACTCTTGTCCCAGCTGTTCCCACTCAACCTCTGATGCTGAAGTCCCAGGAACAAAGGTTTGAAAGTGTATCTTAATGTTTCTTTCCCAAAATGGCAGCAACTTAGAAAAGTCACGTATTTGGGAACAACTTTTCTGAGGGATGTGCTCAATTAGGAATAAGGACATTAAAAAGTTGCTTTTAATATTTTGGTTGAACCCTTTAAAATGGGCCCCCAGTTCTGTTGCCCAGAGTCCACTTCAGCAAGTGATATTGACAAAGGTCATGGCTCCATTTTTTGAAGGGCGTACAGACTCATAATATGGTCAAAGGTGCAGACCAAACAAGCCACCTTTTGGAGAGCATTTGCTGGACGGGCATCTTCAATGGTAAACATGTAACTGAGATTTCTGTCCAATACACATTGGTACTGTGTACACCCTGCCTCCCACCCCTTATTCGGATAATCCACAGTGCACTAGAGCCATTGGTCATCTTTTTCCAGTACCCCCTGGATGGTCCCTTGGGTCACTTCTGCCTTACCCCCACCCCCATCCCAGCCTCTCTGACTCAAATACAACTGACAATCAGAGACTTTCCACTGACCACTGATTTAGCTTGGAAGTCTCAGAAAAACTTTCCATTCCAAATTCATCTGGGCCCTCCTTTTCTTCCTGTTTCCCCTCCCCTCAAGGCCCAACTCAAAATTCTGTTTTCCATTTATTTGGGGGTGGGGAATACAGTAGGAGCTAAATAACACACTTATTGAAAGAGTGACGGAAGAGTCGGTACTTTGGGGAGTTAGGAGCAGAGGTGCTCAGTGGTCAGGCCTCACTTTGGTCTTTTTTCCATGTCAGTTGCTGATGCCCCACTCCCTCCAGTCCCCCTTGACAATATCTCTCTGCTTTCTCCCTCAAAGCCAAAGCCTTTAGGAAAACTCACGGCAGGTCTTCATAAAACTTGTGACGTTAGTGAAAATTGACTTTTTTGTCCCCAGTCTTTCCTTTTAGCACCTTGTCTCCCTCCTGACATCCCATTGCCGCCCTTTATGGGAGCCTATCCCAAGTCCCGTTCCCAAAGGTTTTCCTCTCAGCAAGTTGTCAGATAATTCCTACTCAAATGTGAGCTGATATGGGATTAAGGTATTACATACCTCCAGTGGACATTTGCATTTTAATAGAGATTCTGATATTTTCAAAGGAATGTATCTCTAATGATAGAATTTCAAATACACAGGCAGTTGGAAGAGGGGGAGACAGTAGGGACCTGGAACATCCCAGGTATCACCTATTCAAAGGGATGAAGATGGGGTGGAAATCCACTGAGGATTGGATTCCACTGAAGTTGTCAAGCAGATTTCTTCAGAAAGGGAAAAATAATAGAATGATGAAGTATAAAGAAAGGATTGTTGTTATTTGGCCTTTAAGTTCTACGACATCAGGAAGCTGATGCCATTGGATTTAAGTGAAGCAGGGTTGTGCACGGTCACCAGCCTCACTTTCTCCTCCTGAGCTCTCTGGGTCCAGTGGCCAGATATAGATCAGGATGACTGGAGATGACCCTGGCAAAGGAAGGGAAGAACTTAGAGATAGGTAATTTAAATACCTTCAAGAGGAAATTGAAGTTCAGAGAATGGAAGTGACTTGTCTATTGCCACCCAAGTTGTTGGGTCATAGAAATCGGCCTAGAACCAGATCTTGTGCTTTCCAATCAATCACACTGCCTCAGTTCACCTGTATAAAAATATGAAGTGTCCTACTCACTGGAAGTCTTTAAATATAGGCTGGATAACCCCTTCTCAAGGATTTCATAGCTTGGGTCCCTGCTTTCTGGGAAGTAATTTGAATTAGGCAAAATGTCCTCCAACCAGTGATATGTTGGGAAATATTTAACAACCAGCTCTCCCCCACCCTTACTCCCAAATGTGCACATGAGACATTTAATTTTTGCCATCACTTTTTAAATCTAGAAATCAATGAATTAATTAATCAATCAATTAATCAAGCCTTAATTTGCAGCATTTGCTGATATCCAGGGGGTAAATACTTACCCTGAAAATTTCACAATAGGTTTGAAAGGAGAGGCTCCATCTCACTCCAGTCCAGCCCTAATTCTAACCAAGAGATTCCATGATTCTAGAGTTCCTATTCTTTTCCTCCTCTCCTCCCACTACTTGTCCCCATGACCAAGATAGGTCATTGCAATTCATCTGAGTCTGGCTATCTTTTAGTGCTCATTATTTATCTCCATCTCCTGGGTCTGATTTCTTCACTCTGCATGAGTTCATAGACATCTTCTCATGCTTCTCCAAAATCCTCATGTATGTTGTTCCTTCTGTTAGTTCGTTGGCTAGTAAACATTCATTAAGTGTCTACTATGTGCCAGCTATTATGCTAAGTACTAAGGATGTTTTTGTGGTTGTTATTCAGTTGTGTCTGACTCTCCCTGACCCCATTTTGGGGTTTTCTTGGCAGAGACACTAGAGTGGTTTGCCATTTCCTTCTCCAGATCATGTTACAGATGAGAAAACGGAGGCAAACAAGGATCGCATAGCTAGATCACATATCTGAGGTCAAATTTGAACTCAGATCTTCCTGACTCTGGACCAAATTCTCCATTCATTGCCCCACAGAACAATACTTGCCCTCAAGGTATTTATAATCTAATAGGGAAAGATAATATACAGAAAGGAAATTGAAAAAGAAAGAGGAAGAGGAAGGAGGAGGGGAGGAAGGGAAAGCATGATGGAGACATCCAAAGAAGTGTAGTCACATGGGAAACGAAGAGATGGTTGAGCCTGAGCCCCCTCTTTTAAAGGGAGACTTTGGGATGTACCCTTCACTCCGCCCTCTGAGGACAGGTGCAGATGGTGCTGGTGAGGTCTGGGTACCGAGGATGATGAGGTTCTTGGGAATATGACATAGAAGCCAGCAGGAGAGGAGCTGAATGGGAAATGATGTGTATGCCATTACACACTTATATTCGGTGAGTTTTTTGGTTATTCCTCAAAGAGGGAGACACACTGAGTTTCCATGTTTTGGTGGGTTGGGGAGGAGGTAGAGACAGATGCCACAAAAGGGGTGCTATGAATAATTTTGGTGTCTATTATTTCTGGCTTTCTTGAAGTCTCAGCTATAGGAAGCCTTCCTTAATTCTTGTGCCTTTCTTTTGTTGGTTAATTCACAGGCTTCGGAGTATAACTTGTTTGCACATCTTTGGGCTCCTTAAGAACAGGGACTGTCTTTTGCCTTTCTTTGTATACCCAGCACTTAGCACAGTAACTGGCACATAGTAGGTGCTCAGTCGATGTTCATTGCCTGAGTGATTGATGTAACATCTTTCTTTCTGTCTTTGATCTCCTTGGAGTGTATTATTGTTATTATAACAACGGATGTTTTATAGCACTTTAAAGTTTACAAATCATTTTACAAATATCATCTCCTTCTCTCAGTAAATCCATGAATGTTTATTAAGCTTCCACTATGAGCCAAGCACAGTTGGCAAGAGCAGGAGAATGCCTGAGTTTGAAGCTTTATATAAAAGTCAATGTCGGATAATTCGGGGAAGGCAGTTGAAGGGATTAGGAAAGACTTCATGTAGAAGGCAATGTCTGAGCTGAGCCTCGAAGGAAACCTGCTTATTGTCCCCTTTTTTGTTGTTTTTCAGCCATTTTTCAGTCACGTCTAACTCTTCATGACCCCATTTGGGGTTTTCTTGCCAAAGATAGTGGACTGGTTTGCCATTTCCTTCTCCAGCTTATTTTACAGTTGAGGAAACTGAGGCAAACAAGGTTAAGTGATTTGCCTACCATCATACAACTAGTGTCTAAGGCCAGATTTTAAATCAGGAAGACGAGTCTTCCTGACTCCAGGCCCGTTGCTCTATCCACTGAGGAAAATGCGGCCCAAAGATTCTAAGAGACTTGCTATTGACATATATCTGGGTCCAAAGGCTATAAGAATTTGTCCTGGTTCTGCCATTTAATATCTCTGCAGTCTTGAGCAAGTGATGTAAATGCTCTGGGCCTTAGTTTCCTCATCTGTAAAATGAGGGAGGTAGACTAGATGAGGTTTAAGATCTAAAATCTCTTGCAGCTCTAAGTCTGAATCCTTTTTCCTTGGGTCCCTCTATTTGCTCAGGTCTTGGTGACCACTGTATATACCGTGCTTGTGGACTAACTAGTTATCACTGAATAATCACTGTGGACTAAAAGCTGAGCATAATGGCATTTAGAGAAAGGCAGGGAAGAGACGACATAGTTGACTGCCATAAGCAGAGTGGGGAAGCTTTCAGACTGTGGTGGGCAGGTGGGAAGGCATGGACAGCTGGTAGGTGAATTGATTGGGCCACCAAAGGACAGCTTAGATGAATTTTCTTTGTAGCTGGTTCTTTTTAGTTCCACTTCAAAGGAAGAGTAAATTGTAGAAGACCAAGGGAACCCAGAGCAACTCAGAGTCACTTTCCTTTGAAGGAAGCCCTAAAATAGGACCCAAGAGACAGAAAGGAAAAATTCTGTCCAAAAGTACGTCAGGCACAAACATTCTCTCAGATTTTCCATCAGGAGTCTTGAAAGAGCAGAGAGGTAGCAAGGGAGGGGAGTGTCGAGGGGCAGCCCCTGTAGAAGGTCAGCCTGTCTCTGGGCAGGGTGGGCTTCAGCCTGGAAAGACACTGGGTCCTACCGAGGTCATAAGCTGTCTTTCAGAGAAAAGACAGGGATCTGTTGGGAGGAAAAAGGCAGCAGATGAGGCCCCCTGGGGGTCTTAGAATTACAGAATGTTAGACCTGGCAGGGTCCTGAGAGGTCATTAGATCTCCTGCTCATTTTCCAGAGGAAGAAACTCAGGTTGAGTTCTGGGGAAGTGATTTGCCCCACTGAGGTCATGGGGCTAGCTGATGGCAGAATTTCTTAGTTCCTCGACCTAGAAAATGAGGCTACCAAACTTCCACCACCGTAATCCATTTCCCTCATAGAACTGGTTTTAGCAAAGTGGTCTGTAGAGCAGATCTTAACCTGGGGTCTGCAAACTTCAATGTGTGTTTTTAAAGTTATTTTGCTAACTATATTTCAATATAGTTGGTTCCCTTTGTAATCGTATGCATTTTACTTTATGCATTTAAAAGCATTATTCTTTGTGCTATAAGAAATGATGAGAATGTTCTCAGAAAAACCTGGATTTACATGAACTGATGCAAAGTGAAGTGAGTAGAATGAGGAGAACATCATACGTAGTAACAGCAGCATTGTAGCATCATCTCCTATGACTTAGCTATTCTCAGAAATATAATGACCCAAGACAATTCTGAAAGATGGAAAATGCTATCCACCTCCTGAGAAAGAGTTCATGGAATCTCAATGCAGATTGAAACATACTTTTGTAAACTTTATTTTTCTTGTTTTTTTTTTTAAATTCACGTTTTCTTTTACAAGATGAGCAACATGGAAATATATTTATATGACTGTACATGTATAACATACATCAAATTGCTTGCCTTCTTAATGGGGGGAGAGAGGAGAAAGGGAGAGAATTTGTAAATCAAAATTAAAAAAAATGAATGTTAAAAATGGTTTTTACATGTGATTGGGGGGGAATAAAATATTAATTTTTTAAAAGAAGCGCTATTCTGAGAGAGGGTTCATAGGCATTACCCTACTGCCAAAGGGTAGGTCTGTGACCCAGGAAGAGGATAAGAAGCCCTGCTGTAGGCTGTAAACTGGAGGACTGTGGGTGGAGGTGAGCGCCTTGCATACCTCTTAATGCTTTGGGGCATTATTGTTCCCAGCAGATAGGCTTCTGTGGATGCGGAGCTGGAAGACCCGGTTTAAATTCTGGTTGACACTGGGCAAGTTCTCTAACTGGCCTCAGTTTCCTCATCTATTAAAAATGAAGGAGTTGGACCATATCCTCTCTAAGCTTCCCCCACAGCTCTAACCTTATATCGTTTGAGCTGGAGTATGAGTTGGAGCCAGCTCAAACGGACTTGGGACGATCAATAGTTAAATGTTCAGCATGGGCATTTACAAATTAGAAATCAGCAAATGCTACAGGTCAGGACTTGGTTTTATTGTCTAAATCTGAGAGAGTGATGAAAGAAAATATTAATAACGCAGACCAAACTTAAAAATATGCCCTGCATACCTACCCCTTCTTACCCCAGTTGTTAAACACTAACAAACACACCAATGAATTAGAGTTATTATTGTTATTAGGTTCATAAATTTAGAGCTGGGAAGGTCCTTAGAGAAATAGGGCTCTATAGCAAGAGATCAATTTAGAGGCCTTAGAGGAAGTCAGATCCATCCTTATCCTTTTACTGATAAGGAAACGTGGTGGTCAGTGTCAGAGGTGGGGCTGGAGACTCAGGTCCTGTGGCTCCAAAGCTGGTCTTCTTTCTGGTTTGCCATTTCTCTTCTATCCACAACTAGAAGGGTCCTTAGGGGGTCATTAAGTACAATTTCATGATTCCACAATGGAGGAAGCTTAGTCCTAGAGTAAGGCAGTAATAAACTCAAGGTCATGTGGGTGTGTGTGTTTGTCCTTCATTGCCAAAGAAGACCATGCCATCAGAGAACTGATGACATGACTTGCACTTGACTTTGTTTTGAGTGAGGGAGGGCTGTGCAGGTTACCAGCCTCACTTCTCCTCCAGAGCCATCTGAATCCAGTGACCAGATATTCATCAGGATGACTGGAGATGACCCAGGATGAGGCAATTGGGGTTAAGAGACTTGCCCAAGGTCACACAGCTAGTGAGTGTCAAGTGTCTGAGTGAGATTTGAACTCAGGTCCTCCTGATTCCTGCACCAGATCATGTAGGTAGACAATGGCAGAACTGGAATTCTTACTCAGTCACTTGACTCCAACTCCAGCATTCTACCCACCATGCCACATTGCTTCTACAGCTCTGACTTCCTCATGGAGCAATGCTTCAGACTCATTGATGTGGGTGCTGATGTTAAGGGGGCCATTGCACGTGGTGGGGGAGGATTCAGGAAAGTCAAGACAGAGTCCAGAAGTGGATTTCCTGCTCCAGCTTCATGTTTTAGAGGCAATCTTCCAGCTGCAGTGGGTTACCACTTTGGACACTATTCCTTTGAGTTTTTAAATGCATGATGCAATGGAAGAAACACTGGCTTTAGAGTTAGAGGCCCTGAGTTCAGTCCCAGCTCTGTTATTTACTACCTATGTGACCTTGAGCAAGTCACTTCCCTTTAGTGAGCCTCAAGAGTCCCTGTCTGTAACACAAGGACTTTGGACTATGTGTACCTCCCTTCCAGCTCTGAATCTATTTTGTGATTTTGTGAAATGCTATTTGTTCTCCTTCCTTCAGCCCTTGAATAAAGACTTGGGGTGGGGAGGAGGAAATTTCCATCCAAGGAGAACCCTACTGGGGTTATGGGGTACTGGGGGACTTGGCTTTGGCCCTGTCATCGATGGTAGCCACCCTGTTGAAAAAATGAACAATTCCTTAGGGGCCTGCACCCCCTTGGTCATGGGACAACTATTTAAATAATACCCATTGGTTGCATCTAAAAAGGCCAATTTGAGCTGGATGCTCCTTTGTTGGTCGTCCATTCCCTAGGTGACTGTGGAAGGAGCTCTGACTCTCCAAGTGTATTAATACCTCTGGGTAGAGTGGAACTGTTAATAGAAGACCTCACATCCCGAGCCATTAGTGTGACTAAAATCAATAGCTTTCAGCCCAACCCTTGCTTCAGCGAAGGCAGTCATTTGGCAAGCTTGTGAGCACTGGACAGTTCCTTTTTCCAATATGCCTCTGTCTGGGTCAGTTGGCTCCCTTCACTCCCTGCACAAAATACTCTGTGACTTCTTCACTTGTACAGTGTAACACAAGAATTATTATTGCCATTTTTCTTAAAAATGAGGAAAACGAGGCTCTAAGACAGGGGAAATGAGGTGTAGCGGGAAGGGGGTTCCATAGGTAGGGAGAATCAGAGCCAAGATTACAACAGGAGTTACATGTTAAGGCACCAAATCTTATTTTAAGTTCTGTTAATGGGTGTTGTTTTTTACGATTTTGTGTCCAGGGATGAGTATATATCTTAATGCACATCATTCTTTGAATACCTGTCTATTTCTGTTTTTGGGAAACTGTGGGCAGGAGTCATAACCTAAGCTATAAGTAAATTTGACCACATATGTCCACAGTGGGGATTAATAAATTGAAGAGCATGAGAGAGAGTTTAATCCGTGTCTTTGAGGCTAGGATTGAACCTGCTCTAAGCCATAGGCTTGGGTCTATAACGTTGGAGTGGGTACCGCTCCCAGCCCTTATAGATTTAGCAGTGGTTATTCAAGGTTAGATTTGTTTTTCAATCTCTTTAGCTGACCAGTCCCTGCCCTTGCCGTGAGGCTGTTGTCTTTGTAGCCCAGCACTGTGTCTTGCCTATTTAATTTTGTTTACTTTTGGTCCTGATCTCTGATTTCATTAGCATGAGGGACTTCCAGCATGGAGGCTGCCTTCCCCCACACACATCCACAACTTGTCAGACATTCACAGGCTTAGAGTCTGTCTTGGGATAGTGATTTGCCATGGACTCCAGATCTAATATGTGTCAGAGGCAAGGTCTTCTTGCCCCAATATTACACTCTGTCTCTTAATAAATTTTTGTACAGTTGAGTTGAATTGAGGTTTAAAATCAGGAGTGTCTCCAAATGAACCATGGTGGGGATAAAAGAGAGAGAGGGAGATATGTTATCATCCCCTTGGCAGCAAGCATACTGTGAGAGTCCTTGTCATACTCAGCTACCATTACCTGATGTGTTACCCTAAGGAAAGGGGAGGTGAATTACAGAGGACAGAATCACATATTCCAGCATCAGAAGGGACCTCAGATCCCAGGAACTTGGAATCAGAGCCAGAAGGGCCTTCAGAGGTCATCTCATTCAGCCCCCTCCTTTTGCAGGTGAGGAAAACGAGGCCCAGGGAAGTGAAAAGACTCAACCACTATCGCCTAGGGAGAGAGGATGTGGATTCAGGTCTTTTTACTCCCGAACTGGTATTCTTTCTAGTATAACATGGCTGCTCTCATTGGATTCAGAGCTGAGAGGCATCTTAAAGTTATTTAATCCAAACCCCCTCATTTTCTAGATGAGGAAACTGAGGCCCAGAGACAGGAAATGACTTGCCTAAGGTCACACTGACCTGGGATTCAAACTCGGGTCTCCTAACTGGAAATCCAGTCCTGCCTCCTCTATTCTACAATGCCTCTGGCAAATGCGAGAAGGATTAGGGTTGTTCTTCTTAGTCTCAGAGAGTAGAGTTAGGGTTAGAAATAGAACTGGGTGGACGTTATAGAGAAATAGATGTTTCAACATATGGAGAAGCTTCCCCAAAATTAGAGTAGTTCCCAACAGAAAGAGGCCACTTTGAGAGGGAGTGGGTTCTCTGTCCCAGGAGGTATTTAAAAAGAGGCTGGCGGGTCACTTGCCAGGACATTATAGAGGGGATTCCTGCATCAATGGGAAGTTCTGCATAAAAGGCAGTGTGGGAAAGGGGAAAGAACTCTGCATTTGGTGCCAAAGCCTAGGTTCAAATTCCATTTCTGTATGACTTTAGGTAAGTCATTTCTTTTTTCTAAATGCCTTTAGGGAAGTCATTTACCCTCTTAAAATAATAGCTAGAATTTATCATTGTGAAGCAGTTTGCACTGTGTTGGCACATAGTGCTATATAAATATTAATGATTATTATTATATAGTGCTTCAAGAATCCCAAAGTGATTTGCAAATATCTCATTTTATCCTCACAACAACCCTAGGAGGTAGGTAATATTATCCTCATTTTATGGATGAGAAAACTGAGGCAAGACAGAGGTCGTGACTTGACCAAGGTCACACAGCTAGGAAGTATCTGAGGCCAGATTTGAACTTAGATCTTACTGACTGCAGATCAGACTCTATCTGCTGAGCCACCAATCTGCTCTCGGGGTTTTGGTAGTTTCACATGAAAGGGTTGGACTAGATGATCTTTAGCTGCCCTAAAATTCACCCATAGACCTGGCTATCCTTGAGTATAACCTTGACTCTTAAGGAATCCTGCCAACCTTGGTGCTTCACTTTATCTGACCTATTCCAGACCATAATGTTTTTAAGGAGCTCTCAAGCTTCTTTCCAACCCGGGAACTCCTACCTTACTTTCCCTGAAGTATTAGGAGGCCGGATGAGGCTATGCCTGAATTCAGGATTGATTGGGGAAGTTTTACAGCCTATGGTAGCCGCTTGAGAACCATGCTACATACAGAGAAAAGAAATTCATCTATCAGGATGTGTATGTGTGTGTGGGGGGGGGGGGGGGCATGTGCCCACATTTAGAATTTCACAGTCCTGTAGCCAAAACCCAAGAACCAAGACTTGCACAATGACATGAGCAGTACCTGTTTTTTTTTACCCATGAAGTCTTGGTCACTGATATTTTGATTATAAAATTGAGAAACATTTGAGGAAAGAAAAAAGCTTAAACCATCGAAATTTATATGCTTTTATTTACGTGGGTGCATGTCCACCCAGTACAATAGTTATGATTAATATCAGTTCTCTCCTTTTCTCTGGGCATTACCCTTTCTAGCCTCTCCCTCTTAAAGCTGAAACTTCACTGGACATTCAAGACCAACGTTCCACCCCGCCTTTTCCCCCCCATCAGAACCTTTATCTCATCTCCCTGCCTGCTGGGCCAAACTGTAACCAGGGTGGGGCCACTGGGGCTTGGTCTCAGGATACTGAAGTCTAGAAGGAAGTCTAGAAGGTGCTAACAGCACTCTGCTCATCTAAAGAGTATTCCTTCAGCAGCTAAGAACAACTGGGCTGAGCACCTGGTTAGCAAAAAAAAAAAAGGAAACTCCCATAAAGTTTGCTTCCCATCCTGCTCACTCCTGCTTCCATGTATATTACTGTACACGGGCACCTTCCCAGGGGGAAGCCTGTCTCGTAGTTTTCTGGGATTTTTGCTTCCAGGACCTTGAAGTTTAAGCTCTCTCCTTTCTTCCCACTGAATTTGTCTTTAAGAATTGATTTAATGATAAGAGCTAGCATTTATAGAATACCTTACATTTAAAATATTATTGTATTCCATATTTTAGTATAATAGTATATATAACTTATGTTATATAATATAGTCTTACATTATATATTTTAATATATTGTACAACATACATATACATTTAATATGTTATACATATACAATACCTTATATATTATTTATATGTAATCTATATGATTATATAGATTACATATAATTATGTAGATTATACATAATATAACATTTAATGTATTGTACATATATTATATAATATATAATACATAATACATTTGATATATTATACAACGTATATAACATAATTTACAGAATACTTTAATGTTTGCAAAGTACCTTTCAGACATAATCTCTGTGAGGTAGGGGCCATTATTATTCCCATTTTATAGATGAGGAAACTGATCCCCCCACAGAGGATACCTCAGTGACTGAGGTAGGAATTTTGAATTCTGGTCTAGTGTTTCACACTGCCTGTTGTTTCTCCTCTGGCCATTCTTCTGGGGCTTACGTTAGGGGTCAGAACCATTAGTTATAGCTCTTCCTCCGTATACTCTAAGCTTCAGATGGATTGGACTGTTTTCTGCTTTCTGGATATACCTTGAGCTCTCTAACTGCTCTTTTAGGCTAAATTCTATCTTGCCATCTTGTTGTATGTTACTTTCTATTGACAGAAGGTGGAGGGAGATGGATACCAGGAACTGAGTGAATCTTTTGCACAGGAAATAATGGTAAGGAAAATCAGACTAGCACAAATTTTGACCTATGAATGAACCTTGGTAGCCCTAGAGTGCTGCTGGGTTGTGTTTTTAATGGATCCTCTCTAAAATCTTAATTTCACCAACTGAATAATTCAGTACATGCCATCAGATTAAAATGTTACTGTCAACTCATAGAATGCCAGACTTAAAAAATAGGACACTGAAGCTGGGAGAGACTTTATGGAACAGAATTTTAAAGTTGGAAAGGACCTTAGATCAAAACTTAAAATTTCAGAAACGGAAGGGACCTTAGAATACCAGAGCTAGAAGGGACCTTAGAAAGCCAGAACTAAAAGGAAGTTTAGAACAAGAACATTAATACTGGAAGGAATCCTACAGAGCATCAAAATTGGAAAAGGTTTTGGAATATAGAATGGTAGAGCTGGGAGGGGTCTTATAATTTCAAATATAATTTATAATTATTATAATGCCTAAAATTCCCTCTTTATCTTTCCCTTTCCTCCCAAAGAGCCTTCTAATATAACAAATATTTTTTAAAAAAGAGGAAGAAGAGAAAAAAAGATCAAAACCAATTATTACATTGAAAAAATCTGACTATATATTCAACGTTCCCCACCCTCATGAACACCCCACCACTCAAAAGAGTTGGGGGAGGTATCTTCTCCTAGCTCTTCTTTGGGGTCAAGCTTTTTCTTTGTAATTTTACAATGTTTATTCTTTAATGTTTTGTATTTATTTCTATTTCTACTTAAGTTGTCATGGTGTATACTCTGGTGTATACTCCCTAAGCATCAGTTCATATGAACCTTTCAATGCTTTTCTGTATCCAGTATATTCTTTGTTTCTTATAGCACAGGAATGATCCATTACATTGACACATCACAGTATTTTTATACATAATTTTCTTGAACACTTGAAGGATTTGCAGTTTCAACAATGTGGGCATTCCATACTCTCTAGATGTCACAGCCTCCCACAATGAAATAGCCCTGGGAAGATGCTGTGGCTGAACATCACTTTGTAGCTGACCTTGGGATGAGCCTCTCTAAAACTGGTGAGACTGGTCCTCAGATGAAACTCATTCAGTCAGTCAGTCACTCAGTCAGTCAACAACCATTTAAACTCAAAGCATTTCCATCTTGGTAGGACTGGTCAGAACTTGTGTTCTACTAGCAAGGCCTTTGAGGACCTAGAGTCCTTTCCATGTTAGGATAAGGTATTGAATTTAAGACTATTAAGATAATGATATAATACTTATTATTATTACTATTTACAATAAAAAAGAGTTAAAAAATGACTCAACTTGTCTAAGACTTCCCTTTCTTCCAAATTCCTGATGAATCTTCCTGATTCCAAGCCCAGCACTCCTTTTACTTTGCTGCCTAGCTGCCCTATACTTACCTACTTTACCAATTTGTGTTTATCCACTTTATATTTATGGTGTTTGCTTACATTAGACTGTAAATCCTTTGAAGGTAGGGATTTTGTCATTCTTTTTACTTGTATCCCCAGAGCCTAGTATAGTGTTGAATGCCAGAAATACCAAGGCTCTAAGACAGTTTTACCTGTAGGGTCATACTCCAACATGGACCCTTAGTGTTTAAGTACATATTACATTTTGGGTGAATTTTTCTGTCTTAGTTCTGTGTTTAAAAAGGCAAACAGACACTATGAGGCAAGGATAAAGGAATTTAGAATACTAAATTTAGAGAAAAGATGAGGAGGTGCCCGAATAAAGATTTTGAAGTAGATAAAATGTTATAGAAAGGATGGCAGCCAGTGGTTCTTCATCTCCACCGAGAATAAGAGAAAATGGGGTTAAGCTGAAATCTTGGAGAGTTGGATAAGATTTAAGGAAGATCCTATAGATTTTGAAGCTTATTAAATAACATGACTTACAGAGGAAAATGACAGACTTTATTTCTCTATAGGTCTGGAAAAATAGAATGAGGATACTGTCTCTAATTAGATATATGTTTAGAATGGGACCCTCTAGTGAAAGAGTCCCCATTTTTGTGTGGTGAGAACCTGGTCTGTTCCTCACCTCAAGTCAAGTAATTGACTATGTGTTATAAAAAGCCCTGGCTTTGGAGTCAGAAGACCCTGCATTTGAATCCTAACTCTAGCAACACAGACTTGTATGACCTTGGGTCAGTCACTCCACTAGTCTCATTTCCCATTTGCAAACTGCGGATGTTGGTACAACATGTCTCATGATATTGTTAGAGGAGAAAAAGTACTTGCATAGAAATGTGACATTATTATTGTGAGTCTTTGTGTATATAATGTGAGGGGGGGGTACTCAGGACACTGTGATAGTGGCATTCCAGTATAAATAGCCCAAATCAACATGTCCAGTCCTGAACACTTTCTTCAGCATCCAAGAAGGCAGTGTGTCACTATAGTAATTTTCCAGCAAGGAAGTTGTTCACCTGATGGTATCCCACTTAAGCTATCAACCAAGAAGTCTCCTTGATCATTCTGATTCATACACAAGAGAACCTCTCAAAAGCCTGCAGCATCCCTTGTGGATGCTAGAAAGTATTCAGTCTGAAAATAACTTAGATTGCCCTCAACTGTTTTCATGATATGAAGTCATGCATGGCAGTGCTGAAAAGATTAAAGCCCAGCCTGCCTGGATTCTTAATTTAGATAGGTGATAATATGGAAAATTGCTCAAAATATCAGAAACTTGAAATCTATGACTCTTGATCCCCTACCCCATATCTGGAATCTCCTCTCTCAGCTGACAAAATCTTCCCTCTCATACTTGAAATTTGCAAGACACTGGTATTTAGCATACATAGTTTATTTGAACATATGAGAGGACAAAGGTTCTATACTCCTACATGGAGTCTTCCATCTTTAACCTGAAACCTCTTTCCACAACTTGAGAACATGGAAAGGATTAAAGTTAGGGATTGTTTGCCTGGGACCCTGTCTCAGGTTAAGGGACTATACCAAAGTGAAAGAGGGAAAGCTTGGTGAGAGAGAGCTGTCTCTTTCCATCTGGCCAGCCTAGATCTCTTACTGTCATTCCTAGATCTCTTAGTTTCCTGTCATGTTGGTTTCTGGGTGCTCTGGATTTAGGGGAGCACTGATGGTGGTCTTAGCTCTTTTACCTCTAGTTCTAGTGCATCAGCAGGCAAAATCTTCAGTCTTTCTCCTCTAGGTCTGGTTCCTGATAGGCAGGCTTTTGACCAGTAATAGCTCATCCGTGCCAAGCCCAAAGCCTCAGTCTGACTGTAGCAGCAGCTTTTTGCCCGAGCCCAAATGATGACCGGAAAGCGTAGATCTCAAGAGTGGTGTTGTTCAATTATTTCAGTCATGTCTGCATCTCCAGGACCCCATTTGGGGTTTTCTTTGCAAAGATCCTGGAGCGATTTGCCATTTCCTTCTCTAGCTCATTTTACAGAAAAGGAAACTCAGGCAAATAGGGTGAAATGAATTGTCTGGGGTCACATGACCAATAAGTGTCTGAGGCTAGATTTGAAATCAGGTCTTCCTGACTCCCGGCTTGGCACTCTATCCACTGAACCTGGCTGCCCCAATCTAGTAGAAGATGGAAGTTAATCCTATGAACAGTTAATTCTGGACACACTTATCCAGACCTCAACTCTTCTATCCTGTCATCATGTTCCTTATCCACTGTGCATTCTCAGTATACAAATTTGATAGCAAGGGAGATGGCATGAGATTATTTAAACATAGAAAGCTCTCTTTTCCTTCAGGCATCACCACGTCAGTCCCAGAGGGTGATAATAATTCAAAACAGATAAGAGACATGGCAGGGGAACAAATTATATTAATATATAAATACGAACCCTTTACACAATAACCAGAAAGTAAGAAGGCGTGTGTGTGTGTGGGGGCAATTGATAAAGTCTTTAACAAGAAAAGGGACCAGGAACTAATGGGAAAGTCCTGCCATTAAGCCTCAGGGAATGGGGCATGCCAGCTGTCTTTGGCATCCCAACCAAGGTGCTTTCTGGCTGTTTAGGTTTTCAGTCTGGCAGCAAGATGGCGCAGCAGAATGACTCTGGGCCTAGAATCAGGAAGATTTGAGTTCAAATTCAGCCTCAGACACTCACTTACCCTATGTGTGCCTCAGTTTCCTCAACTGTAAAATGGGGTTAATGACAGCTCCTACCTCCCAGGGTTGTTGTGAGAATCAAGTAACCTCTTCTTTGTAAAACACTTAGCCTCTTGCCTGGCACATAGCTGACACTGTGTAAAAGTTTATTCCCCCTTCCCAATCCGCAACATCAGTAGAGTTTTTATAGCAGGAGCACTGTATACCCTGGTGTCAAACTCAAATAGAAATGAGAACCACTACCTCATTAATGAGGCTCTCTGAGGGCTACATACTAATTTAGAAAGCTACCCATTAGGATTATCTATGTTTTATTATATTTTCATTTATTTTGTTAAATATTTCTCAATTACATTTTAATATAGTTCAGGACACATTCAAGAGTGTTGTGGACCACAGGGACCTATGGGCCATGTGGTTGACATGGCTTCTGTGTTCATTTTTTCAGAGAATTTTCAGTCATGCCCGACTCTTCATGACCCCAGTTAGGGTTTTTTTGGCAAAGGCACTGGAATGGTTAGCTATTTCCTTCTCCAGCTCGTTTTATAGACAGAACTGAGGCAACCAGGATTAAGTGACTTGCCAGGGGTCGCACAGCTAGAAAGCGTCTGGGGCCAGATTGAATCAATTGAACAAACAATCCCTGCCTTTAATCCTGGAGTCTCCCTGACTCCAGCCTTGATGATCTATTCACATTATCGCTCTTGTGTGCACCAATGAAATTACAAGTCTGGACCAAAAACCTCCACAAAGATGTAACATGCTATGAACGGTATATGGGCTGGGCCTGGGATTTCACTGCAGTGAGAATTTCCAATGAAGAAACTCCCTCAACTAACTTGATGGAGGCTCTGCACCTTGCGATGTTAGAGAGGGTTGTCTGGGAGCACAGAGAGTTTTCATTGGCAAGCATTTTGGAGGCATCTGCAATGTGCCGGACGTTGGGCTAGGTGCTGGGGGCCAAAAACAAGAGTGGTAACAGTCCTAGCCCTCCTCGGGCTTGGGGCTGAGTTCAAAGAGAAAGTATTGCCAAGAGCCACACATTTGTCAGGACCAGAATTTAAACCCAGGACTTTCTATCTGTAAAGTCATCTCTCATCCCACTATGCCGCAAAGTCTCTCATAACCTCTGATACCCACATCTACAACACACCAGAGTGTGCGCACACACACACATACACACAAATGCACACACACATGCACATACACATGCACATACACACTACACTCTTGGCTAAGGTCCAAAATTGGCCATTTCAACTAGGACTGGCATTGTTCTGATCTCAAGGTCTAAGGGAAGGCTGCCCCTGCCTGAGAATATTTCTCCCATTGACTGACAGCTAGAATTTGAAGCTAGAGTTTCCTCTCATTAGCTTAAGGCTTTGATCCTTGTCAGAGTACAAATTCCCTGGGGAAGGGAAACACTTGAAGTTTTCACTGTGTAACTGAGAACCAGTGAAAGCATTTCTTCTCATGGAAAAATCTCTTAAAACTTCCAGGCCATTTAAAGTGATGCTGTTGGTACAACTCCTCGGAGAACATGAGGTTGGGCGCCAGGATGTGCAGTGGGGGTGGGGAGGTGGGCGGCACTGGGAGGATGAAGAAGGAGAGAGGAGGGAGCAAACTGAGGCTGTGCCAGGCCAACTCTACCAACTTCACGATTTGGCCAAGGGCTGGCCCTGAGCTTTAGCTAATCCAGACACTTTACTAGATGGTCAGTTAAGGATGGGATGACATGAGTCATGATACAGCCAACATTTGTAAAAGGCTTTAAAGTTAGCATTATTATACATTATTTCACCTGGTCTTCACCAAAACTCTATGGGGTAGTTATGATAGGCATTATCATTCCCATGTGACAGATGAGAAAACTGAGGATCAGAAGTGCCTTACCCCATAAACACACAGCTAGCCAACATCAGAAGGAGAAAATGACCCTAGGTAGCTCTTGACCAATGTTCAGAGTACTTCCCATTATCCCATGGCACATGTGAAAAGAAAAGGCCTGCGCTCAACTTAGCCAAAGTACGTAAATGACTAATGTGCCCCTTAGACCACTAAATGCATAACTGTTGACTCGTCAAACATGGTGGGACTGCGTCCAGTTAATATAATTGATGCTCAATGTTAGCAATTGATGCTAACATTGGTCAGTTTGAGACCTGAGTCCATCACGTGCCAGAGAGGGGGTGGGCAGCTTGCTTTGAGGGTATCTCCTGGGAGCTGGGGATAGATGGAGGGATAGTTATGAAATCATTTGTACTGATTGTGAGTCTCCCAAGAGCACTGGGCTGTTTAATGGAGAATAGTTGTGTTGTTTCTCTTTTCTAGGACCTGCTGTACTCTCATGATGAATATTTCCCCTCGTCATAATTGTTTGGAGAAAAATCTTGCTAAATGGCTGTATAAACCATTTTAATTGGCCTGGGCTCCCCGAATGTGCTATTTTTGTCCTTCTGCCAAAGCTGCTCTTTTTTTTTTTTACTGGTTAATTATGTCCAGGGTTTAACTTTCAGCAAAAACAGGAAATCAGGCATTTATTACTCGAGTGACAACTTTTCAACAAGCCAACCTTTCAACAACCATTGTGTAATTTCCTGCCTGGACCCACCGTTATTGGTTCAGTCTTGCCTTTGGAGACATACAGCTCATTGTCAGGGGTGCCTTGGAGGGGAGAGTTCGTTATTCCAGCTCAAACTGTGAAAGCAGTCTCAGGATTCTCAAACCTACACAGGCAGGCTGTTCCGTGGGGCCCACCCATGACATGAACTTCCTCCTAGAATGGTCTGATCTGTATTTCACCCAATCTAGTCTGTTGACCAACCATTCTCCCCAGTTGCCCAGTCCAACTGGGGCTTCCATTTCTGTCACCCAGTCTCCCTCTGGGGCTTTGTGGAATGGAAAAAAAGCATTCATTTCCTTTCCAAAGAGGAATGTCATGGCTGGGCAATGACTTGACTTCCTGGAAAGCTCTCTGAATGCCTTTTTTCCCATGATTCACTGTACATTGAGATTGATTTGAGGTAGAGATACCACCTGGCCTTAACCAAAGGAGCAGTATTGTTATAGGAGAGGAGACTGATGAGAGCTTGTCCCATTTGTGGTTCCATTATCAATTATTCCTCTAGAAGGAAATGCCACATGGTGTTTGGAGCCCAAGGACCTGGGTTTGAAGTCACGTCATTCTCTGAGCCTCAGTTTCCTCATCTGTTGAATGGGGGTAGGTGGGTGGACCAGAAGATCTTAATTTTTTTTTATTAATTTATTTGTTTTTAGTTTTCTACTATCACTTCTATAAGTCTTAGATTTTTCTCCCCCTCCTTCCCCCCTCTCTCCCTGCTCCTTCCCCAAGATGGCGTGCAATGTTATATGGGTTCTACACATACATTCTTATTAAACACATTTTCACATTGGTCATGTTGCAGAGAAGAATTAGAATGAATGGGAGAAACCATGAGAAAAACCAAAACAAAACACAAGAGGAAATATTTTGCTTCATTCTGCGATCCAATTCCATTGTTCTTTCCCTGGATATGGAAGATATTTTGCCTCAAGTGTCCATTGGGAATGTTTTAGGTCCTTGCTTTGCTGTGAAGGGCTAAGTCTACCAGAAACAGTCCTTGCACACTGTGGTTGTTACTGTGTACAGTGTTCTCCTGGTTCTGCTCCTTTTACTCAGCATTAGTTCATATAAGTCCTTCTGACAAGAAGCTCTTTAAAGCCTTTTAGGGATCTAGATCTATAATCTCTCAGAAGCACATGTTTTAGTAGCGCAGTTCAGGGGAGAGTATACTGGATTTGGAGTCCAGGTTCTTGAGTTTAAATCCTGGTTCTACTGTGTGCCGCTTGGGTGACCTTGGAGGAGTCTCTATTTAGTACTTTAGATATTCCTCAAGGATCTGTGACTTCAGTTGTACAGGTATTTTCTTTGCTGAAATAGATAAAATTCCTCCGTGTTTAACAGATCATCACTGAGAGTAGCTGAGGTGGAAAAAAAATCATCCCTCTGCTGCCCATCAGTTTATTGATCTGAGTCTCAGTTGCCTCATCTGTAAACGAGAGTCTTAGGTGATCTCTATATTTTCTTCCAGCCCAAGATGTATGATTTTATGAGGCAGATTATTGGAGGCCCCCCTGGCTATTGACAACGGAATGAAACCAGGCTGCTGAGTCTACTTCTCCGTTCTGATCAGTTGCTCAGAAAGGTACTTGTGGTTATCAAAGGGATTCTTTTATTCCCAACAGGGAATTTGAGAGACAGAATTCCGTTGGCATGAATGGCATTTGACACGGTGCCAAGAGTCAGACAGGGGCAGGACTTGCTTTCTCTAAGGTCATCTCTACCCACTAGGCCACAAACTCTCTCTGACACTGCCATGTACTGTGCTGGGCACTTCACAAAATTGTTTCATAAAATACTTTACAAAATAAATTTTGAAAAAATTCCAAAGACAGGCAAAAAAGACTGCTTTCAAGAAGGTCATTGTCTACTTGGGGAGACAAACGTGCAAATAAATATATACAAACAAGATATGCACAGGTAAGATTGGAGATAATCCACAGAGGGGAGGCCCTAGAATTAAGGAAGATGGGGAAAAGCCTCTTACAGAAGGTGGGTCTTTATCTGAGACCTGAAGAAAGCCAGGGAAGCCAGGAGGTAAAGATGAGGAGAGAGGGAGAGAGAGAGAGAGAGAGAGAGAGACAGAGAGAGAGAGAGAGAGAGAGAGAGAGAGAGAGAGAGAGAGAGAGAGAGAGAGAGAGAGAGACAGAGACAGAGAGACAGAGAGACAGAGAGACAGAGAGAGACAGAGACGGAGATGGAGACGGAGACGGAGACAGAGACAGAGACACACACACACACACACACACTCACAGAGACAGAGAGATAAAGACAGAGAGACAAGCAGAGACAGACAGACAGAGAGAGATAGAGACAGAGAGACACAGACAGAGAGAGAATAAGAATTAGTTCCAGATGTGAGGGACAGCCATGGAAAATGCCCAGAGTCAGTAGAAGAGAAGAGAAAGGAGAAGGGAAGGAATAAGCATTTATATAGCACCTACTATATTCCAGGCACTCTGCTAAGCACTTTACAAATATTTCACCCATGGAAGATGGAGTGTCTAATCTGAGAAAGAACAAGGTAGCCAGGATCATTGGGCCCTGAGGTAGATGGGGCTGGGGGGCTGGTGTAAGGGATAAGACTAGAATGTTAGGAAGGAACCAGGGTGTAGGGAACTTCCTAAGCAAAAGAGAGGATTTTCTATTTGATCCTGGAGGTAATACAGAGTTGACTGAATGGGGGAGGAAGCTTTAGGAAGATCACCATGACCACTGGGTGGAAGGTGGATTAGAGAGCAGGAAGACATGTGGAGGCAAGAACTTGAACCCAGGACCCCTGACTCCACTCTAGGACCCTTTTCCCCACATAAACTCCAGGAGTTCCAGAATTGAAACAGTGAAGTCCACCCCCTGGGCCCGGCCCTGGGCCTATCTAAATCCAGTCTCCCGCTGACCATGGCATCCCAGTGGGCTCAGGTTTCAGCGTCAGCCCTGACTCATGCTTCCTGTTATAAAATGGGGAAGGGTGTTTCCTGCAATAAGCTCAGTGTGAGGAGATTCAGACAAGCTTGGGGCCCACAAGGCTCTGGGCTGCAGGGACCATGGCCTGCCACTTCTGGGCCTTTGAAGACCCCAGGGTCAGCTCATTTCAATTCTGTGATCCTCGCTTTACTCATTTGCAAAATGGAGGTGATAATACTTGGATTACCTACTTAGAGAGACATCATGGCACAGCAAATGGAGAACAGAACCCAGTGTTGCCAGGTTCAAATCTTGCCTCTGAATCGTATGACCCTGGTCAAGTCCCTTAACCTCTCAGTGCCTCAGTATCTCTCTAGCACCCTAAATGGTAGAGCAGGTGCTATCTGCGTTGTTCCTTACCAAGAGTTGTTTCTTATGCCAGAGAATGATAGGCCATGACTCTCGTTCCTCCCCTCCCCCTCAAAAAATCACCTACTTCACAGGCTTGTGAATGAGGCATTTTGTAAACTGAAAGCACTATTTGCATGAGTCATTATTACAAATAATGGAAAATGTTTTCTTTCAAAGCTCAGTCTCCTGATATCTCCCTCCTCTGTTCTATGACCCAACTTCCCAGGATCTCTGATCTCCTTAGTGTGGGTGCCCCTCTCAGAAATGCAGATCACATCTCGTCCCAAGTTTTTTTATCTGGGGCGACTCTTGTACATGTTCCGTCAACCCTCCAATAGGATTTGCAACACAATGTGACCGGAGGCTCTCTTGAAATTGTCTAGTTAACCCATGAGGTAGGTAGTAACTCCCTGACCCCATTGACTGGTAGCCTTCTTTGGTGGCTTGTGTCCTCCCCAGCCCACTTAATTTTTATTCTATATCTATTTATAAACGTACATGTTATCTCCCTGGGTAGAATGGGAGCTCCTTGAGGTTGGGAACGGTTTGGGTCCCCAGTGGCTAACACACTTGCCTGGCACATAGTGGGCACTTTAATAAATGCTTGATGATTGATGGATTCTTCTCATTAGTGATGCTTTGCTACCACTCACCTCTTCGCCACCCTTTGAGTGACCTTCAGCTACAGAGATTGTCACATTCCATGTTTCCAATCTAGCCATCATCAGCAAAAAAATATGTCTGCTAGAAAGGTGGATTTTTGTTTCAGGGAGAAGTGTGGGTTTATTTACGCAATTTCCCCAAAACAATTCATAGCAGTGGTTTTTTTTTAAGATAGCCACCCATGGGTATATGTAGCTATTTTAAGAACTATG
Source organism: Notamacropus eugenii (assembly GCF_028372415.1). Taxonomy (NCBI): domain Eukaryota; kingdom Metazoa; phylum Chordata; class Mammalia; order Diprotodontia; family Macropodidae; genus Notamacropus; species Notamacropus eugenii. The sequence continues at coordinate 17,473,185 of NC_092877.1, forward strand.
TTCGGGCTGGCTCTTCATGTTTCCTTTTGGTGTAGGTGCCCATCTACATGCTGAACCATGGGTGTGCTGGTTGTCAATTCAACCAACATTTTGTAAGAGCAAGGTGTCAAAGAAGGATATGACATAGACCTTGCCCACATGGAGCTTACAGTATAGCCTGGAGACAACCACACACACTCACACACACATACACACATCATTAGAATACTAGGCCAGGTGTGGTCAGTGCTAGACGGAGGTTCAATGTGTTATGTGAGGAATTACATAGTGATTTAACTTGACAGGCATTTATCAAGTACCTACTGTGTGGCATGAATTGTCTTGGGTGCTGGGGATATGAAGACAGAGAGAGAGACTGAGACAGAAAGACAAAGAGAGACACAGAGAGAGAGAGACGGAAAAACACAGAGAGGCAGAGAAACAGAGAGAGACAGAAACAGAAAGACAAAGAGAGACACAGAGAGAGAGAGAGACAGAAAAACACAGAGAGGCAGAGAAACAGAGAGACACAGAGAGACAAACAGAAAGACAGACAACAGAGAGAGAGAGAGAGAGAGAGAGAAAGAGACAGAAACACACACAGAGACTGACAAGCAGAGAGACAGAGACAGAGATCCCTGTCCTCAAGAAAGAAGTCACTTGGTATGATGAGAAGAGCCCTGGACTAGGAATCAGGATACTTGAGATCTAATTCTTGCTTTGAACTCTCTCTGTGACTTTAATAATAATGATGATGAATAATACTGATAGGAAGTGGCTCCGTGATTTTGTTTTTGTGAGACACTCCCAGATGAGGACATTCTCTTTACGAATGCAGGTCAGTACCTTTTCTGCAGCTTATGGTCTGAGAGAGTTGCCTAGAGCACTGGGAGGCTAAGGGATTTGTCCAAGTCAAGCAGCCGGTGAAGTGGTACTTGAACCCACCATACCATGGTTGCCTCTTAACAATAATGATAGCTGACATTTATGAAGCACGTTAAATATGCATAGTATTTTAGATGCATTGTTTCAATTAAGCTGTAGGACAACCCTTTGAAGGATGCATTAGAGGGATTATTATTCCCATTTTACAGAAAGGCAAACTGAAGATCTAGACAGTACATTGGATAGAGCACAGGGCCTGGTATCAGGAAGACCTGAGTTTAAGTCTGACCTTAAACATTTACTAGCTGTGTGATCCTGGGGAAAGCATTTAGCCCTGTTTGTCTCAGTTTCCTCATCTGTAAAATGAGTTGGAGAAAGAAACGGTGAATTATTCTAATATCTTCTACAGGAAAACCCCACAAGAGGTCACATAGAGTCAGACACAACTGAAGATGATTAAACTGCAAAAAAAACCCCAAAACAACTGAGGACCAGAAAAGTGAAGTGACTGTCTCAGAGTCACACAGCTAGTAAATGTCAGAGGTGAGGTTTGGTATCAAGTCTTCCAAATTTCAAGTCTGATACTGTGGGAAAGTCTCTTTAATTTTCTCACCCTTGGTTGATGAATTTGCAAAATGGAGTTGTACTCTATGTATGCTTTTGGGCAAACTGCTTAACTCTTCTGGGCCTCAGTTTACCTTTCTGTAGGATGAGAGAGTTGAATTAGAGCTTGGGTCCTTGGACTGGTCCATGGAAAGACTTCAAGGGATCCATAAACTTGGATCGGGAAAGGGAGGGGGAGACTTTATTTTCACAAAGCTTTTAACTAAAATTTTAGATTTTCTGCATTAAATTTTCCCAAATTCTTTTATTTAAAAAGCAGTCCACAGGATTCAAAAGACTGCCAAAGGTGTCCATAACTCAAAAAAAGTGAAAACTCCCTGGACTAGATGATCTCAAAAGGTCCTTTCTAGCTTTAAATCTATGACCCTGTGATCTCAAGTCTGACAATCCGAGGATATCAGAGCTCCCTCTCGCCCTTGACCTTCTAGGATTCTTGGTTCTTATAAAGGAGATTGCATCTTAAAAGGAAAATACCCTAGGAATGGTAACAATGGCTAGAATTTCTCGTGCCAGACTCAGATTTCTTTTCTGCTTTTTGTCTTTAGCCTGTACGTGTGTATGTACATGCAGGCCTGTTTACTCTCTCAGTAATTCACTTAGCAGGGCCACAAAGGGCCATTTGGAACACAGTTTGTTTGAATCACATTCTATAAAATCAAGTTAAGTAGATTTCATTCTACTTGGTGCACCAGTGTATACACTCAGGGAGAAGAAACAGGATTTTCTTAGCTACTTCAGGCCACTGAAAGCCCTGGCTTTTGAAGCATCATTTACTCCGCATTTATGACCCCTGTTAAGATAGACCTGGAGGTAAAGAGATATATGCTAGCTTTCTTTCAGATTATTTATTTTATTTTGTTTTCAAACAATACAGAGCCCCTTTTTCTCTCTCCTCTTTTCATTTTGTAGCTGCTTAGTTATTTTGGATGCTTTATGACCCAATTTAGGATTTTCTTGGCAAAGATACTAGAAAGCTTTGCCATTCCTTCTCCAACTCATTTTACAGATGAGGAAACAGAGGCAAACAGGTTTAAGTGACTTGCACAGGGTCATATAACTACTAAATGTCTGAGGTTTGAACTTGGGTCTTTCTGACTCCAGGCCTGGGGCTCTAATCCCCTGTGCCACCTAACTGTCCCCCTGAAAAAGAGTGAAAAACAAAACTTGTAACAAGTACATATAGACAAGGAAAATGAATTTTGACACTAGAAACTGAGGAGATGCCCATCAATTGAGGAACAGCAGAAAAATTATGGCACATGAACATGATGGAATGCTAGCGTGCTATAAGAACTGATGAAGGAGACGGTTTTAGACAAGCCTGGGAAGACCTTTATGAACTGATACAGAGTGAAGTGAGCAGAATGAGGAAAATGATTTATATAATTCCACCAATATTGTAATGCCAGCTTTGAAAGACTTAGGCATTCTGATCAAAGCAATGAGCAACCATGATTCCACCAAGGATAAAGCACGCTCTCCACCTCCCAACACAGAGCTAGACTGAGACATAGATTTTTTAGACATTGTAGCTGTTACTGTTACAATGTTTCCCTGGTTCTGCTCACTTCACTCAGCCTCAGTTCATCCGAGTCTTTCCAGGTTTTTCTGCAGTCTGCCTGCTCATTATTTCTCATAGCACAACAGTGAAAATAAGCATGTTTTAAGCACCTGCTACAAATATGCTCTCATTTGATCCTTACAACAAGCCTGTACTTGCTGGACCCATTTTCAATGGCTGGTACACGGTAAGCACTTATGTTGTTGGCTGGCTTGTTTGCTTTCCATCTCCACTGGATTTTCTAGAGTTTGTGTTACCCTGACATAGCTTTGGAGTGACCTGGGTCCCCTCCCTAACTAGGGAGGCAGCATTTCCTAAACACTATGAGACTCAGCTATGAGACACCACAGGGTGTCCCAAAAGTGTGAGTGCAGTATAAAAGCTATTAAAGAATTTAATTACTCAAACTAATTAATTAATCATTTAAACTTTAATAGCTTAAAACAACTGAGACTTTTAGGGTACTCTGTACCATAGGAAGCCACAGAGCAAGAGAGTAGGAGAAGATGACTGTGGGCTGCAGAAGTCAGGGAAGGTGTCATGGAAGAGGTCCAATGGACTGTGAGAGGAATGAGTCCACATATCAATCAATCAACAAGGATTCATTAAGAATCGGCCATGGGTCAAGTGTTGTCCTAGGCACTGTGGGTAATGAAATGATCCCTAACGATCTCAAGGAGCTCACATTCTAGTGGGAAAGACAAGAAGTTCAGGTGTAAACACATACAGCTAAACATAAATGTTAATAAATACAAATATTTCCAACATAATTATTAGATAGAAGATAACTGGGGGTGGGGGAAGGACACCAGCACTTGGGAATCAGGGAAGGCTTTAGGAAGAAGGCCTGAGCTGTGTCTCACAGGAAGAAATGGATCATATTAATGATGTGGATCACGTGAGTCACATTAATGATACATACCCACTCAGCAAGGACACTGCTTCTCTACCAGGTGGTTCATAATGCTCCATTTGGAAAGGATGTTTTTGAGGAGATGAGTATACTCTGGAAAAAGCCCCTGAATGTCTACCTAAGTTCTAGGGAATACCTTTCTGGGAGTGAGGGACAAGGATGACAGAGATTCGTTCGGTTTTGTAAACTGAACAGAAAAGAGCCATGCTGGAAGATTTTACAAGCCAATAAATGATCCTCTGGGTTATCCAGGGGATTTGTGCCCAGAAGAAAATCCAAACTCTTCTCTAAATGACCTTCTCAGTTGTGACAACAATAACTAACACATAATGTTTTGAAGTTTCATACATACGCTCTCATTTGAGACTCCCTACAACCCTGTGAGGTAGATTCTATGGGCATTATTATCCCATTTTACAGATGAGGAGACTAAGCTTCATAGAGGTTGTGAGAGATTGCAATTAAAGCTGGTGTTAAAGAGGAGGGATGTGAATCCAGCTTTTCATGACTCAGTCAGTGCTTAATCTACTCTCCATTGACTTCCATTTTGAGGTCAACCAATTCCAAAGCATCTATTAAGCCCCCCAGCCCTGTGCCTTTCTCCCTCCCAGACCCGTTCCTGACTTTCCAGTGGACCAGAGCCTGCTATTATGATTCCTTACTTCCATCTTGAAGCCAGAGTTTCTTGGGGTTATTTTTTTTTCTTTTCTCCTTTCCTCTATCCAAACTGAACTTGGCTTGTGCTCAGGTTCCCTAAGCCCTTGGTCTCTTCTGGGTGTCAATGGGTAATAAGGAGCAATACAGCAAACTAACCAAATATTAGAGAGAACAGAGACTTTGGAGCCAAAAGACAAGGATTCCAGTGCTGACTCTGCTTCGTACTAGTTCTATGGCTTTAGGCAAACCATTTAAGTGCTCTATGCCTCAGTTTCTTCATTTGCAAAATAATAACATATTTATTTAAAATAATAAAATAGAAATAAGTATATATAAACATAAATAATTGAAAAAATAAGTAACTAAAATATTCAAAATAACATATTTATTTAAAATGTTCATGTAGGGCACGTGAAATACTTTGCCTATATTATGTCATTTGACTTTCACAACAACCCTAGGAGGAAGGTGTTTTTATTATCCCCATTTTACAGTCGAGGAAACTGAGGCAGGCAGTTAAATAACTCATTCAGGTTTACACAGCTAGTAAATTCTGAGGTATGATTTGAACTTGGTGCTTCCTGGATCTGAGTTCAGTGACCTATCCATTGGGAATGGATAAAATACTCTCTAAGGATCATTCTAACTGTAATTTATTATGATAAATTAATAATCCAGGTTACTGTGTAAGCAAAGACATTATTTTCCACTTTCTGTAACCCCTCTTTTATTTGCCCATTTGTGACTTAGCCCAATTAATGTGCCAACATCTTCTAAGGATCCTCAAGCCTTGGTTAGAATACTGAGAATTTTAAACATTGTGATACCCCATGTAGTGAGGAGATATTTTCAGAGAGGTGATTTTTTTTGAGGCCCTTCAAATCATGCCAGATGGGCAGATATGTTGCCTACTCATAGAACTGGTTCTGTTCCTAGGCTCCTTGAAGGGTTAATAGTCTTACTGCACACTATACTAGGCAGATCACATATGGAGTATTGTGTTCAGTCCTGAGCAGCCCATTTTAAGGTGGAAATTGATTGACAAGCTGACAAATACCCAGAGGAGAGTGAACAAGATGGTGGGGGCCCTGGAAGCTATTTAATATGAGGATTAGTTGAAGATATGGGGCTATTTAGCCAGTAAAGGAAGACTTAATGGGTTAATTTCCAGGAGCTAATTTAGGACAGAGGGCGCAAGCAGTTGGGGGTGTGGGATCCGGAAAGGCTTCGATTGGAAGATGAGGTTTCAGGCTGTGTCTTGAGGGCAGAAAGGGATTCCACGTAGGCATGGGTGAGGAGGGCGTAAATTCCAGGTATAGCCTATGTAAATGAATGCAGACAAGAGTGTCACTGGGGAGGAATGGAGAGGTTAGTTTGGCTGAACTGCAGAGAATGGGAGGGGGAATAATTTCCAAAGAGGCTGGAAAGATGGTTTGTATTGTGAAAGGCTTTGAAAGCCTTGCAGGACTTAAGTTTGATCCTAGAGGCAGTAGAGTTTATGATAAGTAATGGAAGACGGTGGTTAGATTTAAGGACAATCACTTTGGGCAGAAGCATGGACTGGAGGGGGAAGACATGTCCCAACATCATGGAAGAACAGGATGGGAGAGCTGGGACTTCAGTGGCCATCTAAGCCAACCCATCTATGGCTCATCCCTCCTCCCTCCACTTGAAGACCTTTATGGGGGAAGAAACTCTGCCCTCTTCTAGGACTGATCCAGTCTGCTTTGGGGCAGCTGTCATTGATTTTAAGGCACAGAAACCAAGTAGGAGGCTATGGCTATCTTCAAGTTTGAGAGGTAATGAGAACCTAACTAAGATAGAGACTGTGAGCAGAGAAAAAGGGACTAGGCGTCATGAAGGCAGAAACAGCAAGGTTTGGCAATTGACTAGCTATGTGGGTCAAGAAAAAGTAAGGAGCTGAGGATGGAGTTTTGGGGGAGAGATAGTGAGTTCAGCTTTGGACACAATGAGTTTAAAGATGTCTCCAGGATACCCAGTTTGAAATGTCCAATAGTCTAATGTGTAATAGTGATTCAGGACTGAAGTCAAGGCGAAACACTGGGGTTGGGGATATAGTTCTGGCAGCTGTCTGCATGGGGATGGCAATTAAATCTATTAATTAATTAAAGCTAAGGTGGAGAGCAGGGAGAAAGGAAGAGAAGGGAAGGGAAACTGGAGGGAAGGTGAAGGGAAAGATAAGGAAGACAAAGGGAGAGAAGGAAAAGGAAGGGAAGGAAGGGTAAGGAAGAGAAAGGGAAGAAAGAGAAGGGGAGGGGATGGAAGGGAGATGGAAGAGGAGGGGAGGGGAGGGAAGAAAAACTATGATAGAGCCTTGGGTAATATCCATATTTAAGGAGTTTGATATGGATGTTGAGCTACCAAGAGATATGCAGAGAGCAGTTAGACAGGTAGAAGAGCCAGGAAGGAGTAGGGCCATGAACCCTGGGAGAAAAGAGAGCATACTGGAAGACAGAATGGCCAACAGGATCAAATGCAAGATAGAAGAAGAAGGACGTGGACCGAGCAAGACCATTAGATCTATAAGTTGAGATTGTCGGTGTCATTGAAGAGAACGATTTTAGTGTAATGATGAGGTTGGAAGTGTTGCAGGAATCCTGCAGAGGATTGAGGACTCCCTGACAGGAGCCCTAACATGAGAGAAATTCTTAGGGAGGTCTTGGCTAAGAACGAGTGTAGAAAAAAAATATGATAGCTTCTGGGTATGATAAGTTTTAAAAAACCACCACCACCACCACCACCACAACAAAACAGTCTTAAAGAATTTCCATGGTGGCTTTTCCTATGACTTTCAGAAGTTACATTTTCTAAAATCAAAGGCAGAGACAGTAAAGAAGCAGTGATGAGAAGCTTTTGAAATCATCCACAGCTTCTACAATGTAGCCACCACATCTGATGCCACGAGTGTTAGGAATTCTAGAGCCAAGGGAGAGGGTCCTGCTCCTTCCAGGGGTGTGTCAATGACAGTGGGCTGCCCTTCCATCCATCACCAAGGTTGGAGAGAAATGCAGCTAGGACATTAGACACAAAGAAGTCTTTGGTCCGGAAGGCATAAGAAGTCACAGCATCTTCTCCGAGAAGGACAAGAAGATTTTCGAAGAGGAGCAGCTCTCTATCTGGCTGCCTGACCATCAAAAGAAGAGAAGGATCTCTTCTCAAGGATCTCTCAAATTCCTTCCTAGCCCTAGGATTTCATAAATACCATTGTTCTGGTGGGAAGGATAACAGAACAGCTAAAATAGGGAAACAGCCATTTCCCAGGCTGACATTGATTTTGAGCTCAAGAACAGAAGAGTCGAGGAGGGAGGGGGAGTTTGATGGCTGTCTTCAAATTTCTGAGGGACTGTCCCAGAGAAGAGGGATCAGATTTGTCCTGAGTGGCCCCGAAGAGCAGAATTAGGAGCCATGGGTGGAAGTACCAAAGAGAAATTTCAACTCATTGTCAAGAAAAACTTCCTAGGAGTTAGAGCCATAAAAGTGGAAGGGGCTGCCTCTGGTGGTGGAGCTCCTCTCCTCCCTGGAGCTAGAAGCAGAGACATCAGGTACATTGGAGTGAAGATCTGCTTGGGGAATATGAATTGGCCTGGTTTGCCTCTGAGGTCCTTCCAACTCTGAAACTCAGTGATTCTGGCCCAACACCCAAGGCCACTCCTTTTTTCTTCATAGGATCGTAGATCCAGAGATGCAAGGGACCTTAGAGGCTATTTAGCTCAGACTATTCATTTTGCCCAAGGTCAAATGGTTCCAGATTCTACAGGAAAACAGTTGTCCTCTCTCAAAAAACAGTCCACCCCAGCAACCAGACCCTCCTCTCCTCTTCTCCCAATTACCCTGAATCAGAAATAGAAAGTGTCAATATAATAAGGAAAATGGGACACTGCATGGAAAGGTGGGGAAAGAGTTTAGGCAGAGCCTTATTCTGAGAGAGGAATGTTCTGGGTTCTTGGGCTGCCTGGAGAAAAGGGGCCACTGATTGGGCTACCAAGGTGTCTGGGGGAAAGAGATAATGGGAAAGGACTTAGATTAAAGATGCCTCTAGTTTAGGACAAGGAGGAGGGATACAGGGAGTGAAGATGAGATATGAGGGACGCTGAATACAGTGATGTAGCAGCAGACTTCTTGGAGTCTGGTCCTGGATCATTATCCCCTTGGGTCATCATCGTGTTGAGTTGGGGGTGCTCCCTGGTGCCTGCATCAGAGACTCAGATTTAGAGCTGGAGGAGATAGCACAGAATATCTAGTCCAGGGTGGGAAACCTGTAGCCTTGAGGCCACATGTGATTTTCTAGGTCCTTGGATGTGGCCCTTTGACCACAGCCAAACTTCACAGAACAAATCCCCAATTTGTTCTGTGAAGTTTGTCTTCAGTCAAAGGGCTGCACTTGAGGATCTAGAAGGTCACATGTGTCCTCAAGGCCAAGTTCTGGTCTAATTCTCAGAGGCCAGAGAAGTTAAATGATTGGCCCAAACAATATAATTAATAGTAGAATAGAGATATGAGACCAGGTCTTTTGGTCAGCTAAGAGCCACAGAGGACAGAGCTCCAGGGCCTGGAGTCAGGAAGACTCTCATTTTCGTGAGTTCAAATCAGGCTTTAGGCATTTACTGTCTGGGTTACCCTGGGCAAGTCTTTTAACTCTGACTCAGTTTTCTTGTTTGTAAAATGAACTGGAGAAGGAAATGGCAAACCACTCCAATATCTTTGATAATAAAACCCTAGGAGGGGTCCTGAAGAGTCAGATATGACTGAAATATGGAACAACAGCAACCTCTGATGTCAAATTCAGTAATTTCCATTATGCCATTGGCTGGGATCATGGCCCATGTTGCTGCTAAGTCCAAACTCAACTCAAAATAACTTTATTATTATTATCAATAGTAATATTAGTGAGTCAAAATTTACTCAGCACTTTAATTTTTGCAAAACACTTCAAGGATTTTGTCTCACTTGAACTTCACAATAATCCTGGGAGATAGGTCTTATTATTAGCCTCAATTCACAGATGAGTAAACTGAGACACAGGTAGGTCAATGGACTCACCCAAGGTCACATAGTTAGTGTATAAGACAAAATTTAAAATCAGGTTTTCCTGATTCCAAATCTCCAAATCCACTACTCCACCTAGCAAGTTCTGGGTTTAAATCCTAAATCTTTGATTTATTACCTATGCAACTTTGGGCAAGGCACTTGATATTCTAAGCTTTGTTTTTGTCTAGAATAAAATGAGAAAGGGTTGTAGTGGATGATCTTTAAGAGGCTTTGCAGTTCCAAATCTATGCCCCTAGGACTTTATGGGCTGGGGTTAAAAGACAAAAGAAGTGGGAGTAATAATTGATGAGGAGAACTGATCACATCCAGCCTAGCTCTGTAGATCCGAATGCTACCTACAGAGTTCCCCCCAAACACTCACCCTCCCCTGCAAAATGCGTCTAGGGAACTGTCATGTTCGATGCATTTACCTTGAGGGATGAGTGAGGACACCCTCTAAATTACCAATAAAATCCCTTGATTCACCCTGTGGAGGTTGCCATGGACAATTTGCTAAGCTTATTGATTATTTTCTGTTTAAATTAAAGTTTGATGTCCTGGAACAGGCCGAGGAGTACACAGAGTTAATGGAAAAGATTGTGATTCAGGAGAGAGACGCTCTCTGGGGAAATGGAGAGTACTGAAGGGGAAAAAGGGAGTCTATGGAATGGGGATCATCAGCAGCAGGTAGAAGTAAATATGATAGCAATAAAGAGAGAGAGGGGATTTCTTTTACGGAAAGGGCAGCTTCCTCGGCATCTAAGACATCTGGGAGAAAGATAATGAAGAGGTATCATGAATCTTGGGCCTTAGGTGAGCAGTCCTCATGGTGATGGAACTCTGAAGCCCCGTTTACAATCAACCATAAACCCAAACAGCCCCAGTGTTGACTAGAGGTTCAGTGGAATCTGGTACTGGGAAATACTGTAATATAGAATCCATGGTCTCGAAGAGTCTCAATTTGCGTGTGAGAGAGCCACACGGGGGCTTGGAAGACAAAAATCTGATACAGCCAACCTCAGATATTTCTTCCAACAACTCTGACATCCATCCCCTCTTTGCCCCTCTCACCAATCTAGTTCAGGGCTATGGTACATATTGTCTGAACCATTGTTATAACTTACTAATCTGTCTCTGAGCCTCTAGCCCACCCTTGCTAGCCTCTCCCCTTTCCAAAACATTTCCCCCCAGCCAGATCTATGTTTCATTGGAACTCCTGGTGAGAAAAGCCCCTTCCACCAACACAGATTAGTGCCTGTTCCAGCAGTGAGAGTGTTAGAACTGCCTGAGTTCGAAAAAGTTAAGCGACTTGCTTAAGGTCCCAAAGGGAGGATGTATCAGAGGAGAAAATGAACCCAGGTTGTCCTGACTCAGAGATTAGCATTCTGTTCCCTGCTCCATGCTGTCCATCACCCAGTCCACTCTTCACGAAGAAACTCGAGTCATTTTCTTGACATAGAAATCTTGTTACGTTATTGCTCTGTTCAAAAAACATTCGTTGGCTCATTATTGCCCACTAGGTAGGAAAGTGGATTCAGCACTGGCCCTGGAGTCAGGAAGATCTGAATTCAAATGTGACCTCAGACACTTACTAGCTATATGACCCCAGACTAGTCACTTTACCTCTGTGCCTCCATTTCCTCAGCTGTAAAAGTGTGTAGGTGGGGGGGAGGGGATAACGGCACCTACCTCTCTGGATTGTTGTGAAGGTCAAATGAAGTGATATTTACAAAGCGCTTAGCACAATGTGTCTGGCATATGTAGGTGCTTAATAAATGCTTGTTTCCTCCCTCCCTACTTGAATAAAGTCCAAACTCCTTAATCCATCATCCAAAGCCTTTTAGAATCTGGTTCTAACCCTACTTTTCCAGCCTCATCAGTCAGTCAATCAACATGTGTGCCAGGCACTGTGCTAAGCGCTGGGGATTCAAAAACGAGACAAAAGATAGTCCCTCATGGAGATCACAATCTTAATCTAATGGAGGTGACAATGAGCAAACAAGTTACATCCAGGCTAGATAGAAAATGATTGAGAGGGAAAACACTAGAATGAAGAGGGGCTGGGAAAGACTTCCTATAGAAGATAAGATTTTAATTGGGACTTGATGAAAGCCAAGGGAGTCAGGAGGCAGGGAGGAGGAGGGAGCGCATTCTAGGCATAGGGAACAACTAGAGAAAATGCCCAGGGCTGAGAGATGGAATGTCTGATTTGTGGGACAGCCAAGAAGTCGGTATCAAAGAATACATTCAGAGGAGTAAGGTATGAGAAAACTGGAAAGGTAAGAGGGGGCTAGGTTATGAAGGACTTTGAATGCCAGTAGAGGAATTTTGTATTTGATCCTGAAGGCTATAGGGAGCCGCTAGAGTTTACTGAGGAGGGGGATGACATGGTCAGATCTGTGACTTAGGAAAATCACCTTGGGGCCTGAATGGAGGATGGCTGGGAGTAGAGAGAGACTTGAGGCAGAGGGACCCATCAGAGACTATTGCAGTAGTTCAGATGTGAGGTGATGAAGGTCTGCACCAGGGTGGGGGCAGTGTCAGAGTCTGTATGTACCTTGATGTCCCCAGTACACTCATACGAGGGTAAATACCCTCGGTAGGTATTCAGGAGGAAAGAAAAATCAGGAGCCTGATACCATACTCACGTAGGAAGGAAAGGGAATAATGTCTGGAGGTTTGTAGACAATAGCTATCAGGATTTTAATTGGGTGCTAGGTATGAATGGCATGAACCTCAAAAGAGAAGAGCTTACTGAGTGAAGGGGGGGAGGGGGAACTAGGAAGTGGCACTGGAGAGTAAGGAGTATTCCATCTCCCCAGCCTTTACAATGAGCCAATAGGAATGAATCAAGATCATCTCTCAAACTTTTTTACTCCAAATTGGAGTACATACTGACCCCTGAATATGCCTCATGCTTTAAAATGCTCCCTTGTCCCCATCAATAAATGCCAACGTCCCTCTGTTGCCTTCAGGATCAAATATAAAATCCACTGTTTGCCTTTTAAAGGTGACCCCTTCCTACCTTTCCAGTCTTCTCACTTCTTACACTCCCCCACCTCCACGCTCTGAGATCCTTTCTGTTCCTCACATATGACCCTCATTTCCTGACTCCTGCCATTTTCATTTGCTGAGAACAGCAAGTTTCATTCCTGGACCCTCCCCCTCCTCATCTCTACCTCTTAGCTTCCCTGGCTTCCTTCAGATCTCACCTTCCACAAGAAGACATTCCCAATCTTCCTTAATTTTAGTGCCTTCCCTTTGAGACTCTCCCCAATTTATCCCACATACCTTTTGTTTGTACACAGTTTTTTGGACATTGTACCCCCCATTAGATTATGAACTCCTTGAGATCACAAACTGCCTTTGTTTGTATCCAAAGTGCTAAGCATAGTAGGAACTTTATATAAATGCTAGCTGACGGACTAGAAGGCTTTAGGTACCACCAGTTCTTATGAGTTTGAACATTTGAAGTCAGGCCCTATCTAGAGGTCACTGTTCAACCAGGATAGTCTGAGTCCCTCCTCTTCAAGACTATAAACTATGAGAAAACCCTGCATTTCCATTGCATCAAAATTCTGGGCTAAAAGAGTTCAAGGAGGATGTTTGTACTTTTAGACACAGAGACAGGATCTAGAACCCTAGAAGGGTTCTGCTTATGCTACCTTAAGTACTGCCTTCAAATATTTGAAGTACTGGTTCATGGAATAGGGATGAGTCTAGGTCTACTTGATCTCAGAAGGCAAAATTAGACCATAGAAGGGGAGGGGTTATAGGGAGGCAGATTTCAGCTCATAATAAGGAGAAAAGTTCCTTAGCAATTAAGTCTCCCACAATGGAATGGACTCCCCTGGGAGGAAGTGAGATCCCCATTGCTGGATAAAAACTTGTTTTGAATGTTGTAAAGGTGATTCATTCTTTAGCTAGGGAATAAACAAGATAAACCAACATACCTTCCAAATCTAAAATTTTATGATTGATTCTCCACTGCATCACTAGCAACAGAAAGACAGAAAAAGGAGAATCCTCTTGGGTCTCCAGACATCTGACTCATCATATAGGGGAGCAGCCTTAAACTTGGTCTCCAGAGAGTTCTGTGATCAGAACCCAAGTATCTATCCTTCAGGAATGATTCTGGGTCTAGCTAGGAGACAAGGAACCACTTCTGTGGGTTCAAGGTCAAAAGGTTGGCTCCCACATATTTGTTATTGATGGTCCCAGAAACTTCCCCTGAAGTTGGCTTTGTTGGTGGTCATGGGAATGAGAGATAGCAGCCAAGTCCACCAGAAGAAAGACATTAAAGTTGATTAAGTGTAGGGTCCAATTAGTGGCTGATTCGTGCTGTGTAAAGTTAATTAGCCTCTCCGAAACAACAACAACTGTGTTAATGGTGTGGAAGGAGGTGCGGAGGAGAACGAGCATCAGGAGGAATGATTGGGCTGGTCCTTAATGATGATGTAGCAGGCTCAGGGACTCTAGACACCACCAGTTGAAAATGTAGATGGAAACATTAGACAAACTCTGGAGCAGATTCTCAAAGGATATGCCGTCGTTCCATTGTTTCAGTCCCAGTTTTATACAGCCTGATGTCTGATAGCTTCTATTTGAATTTCTAACAATGGCTGTACTTAGAAAAAAAGAGACATTTTAGAAAGATTCCTATCCCTTATCCAACCCACTCCCTCCAAAAAAAGAAAAGAAATCCCTGGAAAAATGATTTCATTTTCCTCATTTGCTTTTGACTTTGATTATCACTTAGCAGGATTCTGTTAGATGCACTCAGATGGCGTCATTCGCAGAGAGGTCATTATCTGAGGTCAAGGTGGGGGATAATCATTTGAGGAGCTGGGCAGCAGAGGATAAAGGAAGGTTACTGGGAAGATGGGTGGAGGAGCCAGGCAAACAAACTTCCTTTTGTTAAGGGATCCTAGGTTTTCAAGAAACACCTACCTCGGTGTAGTCTTGGCCTCAGAAAGGCACTGGTTCCAGTCCTCCCTCTGTTAAATCTCTGCGTTTTTGACCTTGGACAAATCAATTAATATCCCAGGCATCCCCCACTGGACTCCAAGTCACAAAGAAGAAAAGGATTTGTATCAGTGAAGAGAGTTTCCACACTGGGAATTCCTCCACGTTGATGAAATCACACATCTGGAGCCCACAGAATTTGAGCCAGAGGGGACTCTAGATCATCCAGTCCTCTTACTTTACAAATGTGGAAACTGAGGCCCAATGAAGTACCCAGGGCAGCTGGGTGGCACAGGGATGAATAAAATGCTGGACTTGGAGTCAGGAAGACCTGAGTTTGAATCCTGCCACAGTCACTTAGTAGCTGTGTGAGACCCTGGACTTCACTGATTCCCAGTTTCCTCATCTGTCAAATGAGAGGGATTAGACTTGATAACCCAAGGTCCTTTCTAACCCTCAGTCTATGACCCTATGAATCTGATACCTCTTAGGTGTCCTGACTCCAGAACTTGTCCCTAGTCTTGAACCTTGCATTTTCTTCAGGATACCAGACTAGATGGGAGATAAGGTTTCATATTCAAATTCTTCATTGAAGAGGTAACCCATTTACTTGACTTCATGCTTTCAGTAGCCAGTATCAGATCTACTTCTGAGGGTAGTTTCAATAGCACCAGGCTGGAAGTACTCTGGGTGGTTGAATAAGACCTAGGAAATGTAAACAGGGCCTAGGAAGTCGGACCTGGAGAGTTCCAAAGACCATTTTAGCCTCCTTCACAATTTGCCTGAATTTCTAGTGGCTATCTATGCCTATTATAATTTTGAGCTCTGGCTCTTGAGTCAAAGGACCTGGGTTCCCATACTACACTTGTTAGCTCTGTGACCTGAGGGAAGCCTCTTTTAGGGGGATGCTCGAAGGGGAGGGAAGATGAATTTTTGCCGTTTGAGAAAATAAAATATAATGTTAAAAAGTCATGGGCTCCTGTATTTAGAGCTGGAGACCTTATAGACCATCTATGAGGAAGGTAAGATCCAGAGGGGCCAGTTTCCCTCATCAGAATGTAAGATCACTGAGGGCAGGCTTTGTTTCATTCTTTGTCCTGCCTGACACCTTCTAAGAGCTTAATAAATGTTTGTTGACCGATTAAGTGACTGGTCCAGGGTCATACAACAGGGAGATACACTCCTCATCTCCTTTCTAGGGCCAGGGGTGCTTATTATAATTCCATAGAATTTAGTTTCATTTTATTATTCTTTTAATTTGCATCGTCGTTGTCTTTGTAGTTATTGTTACCTAAGTTCTGTTCCCTTCCCACAACTCTTCCCATTTTTCTTTGAATTCTCGGGATTTGTCCTTTCCTGTGGCATGAAAATATTTTACAGTAGCATTCCACCTCAACACATCCAGAGTCACTTAGGGGTGACATTCGTTAATTACCATAGCCCAGGTAGCTATCGCAGCAAACCATCTGGGTAAAGCTGGCCCATGGATGTATCACTTGCTGTGGGGGGCTCCATGGAGACTCAACCAAGTAGAAAATCAAGATGGTGTATGGTAGTGATGGGTGCCAAGCCAGGTGCCAACCCAGAAAGTGTCTCAGCCCCTGCAATTTTTTTCCTCAACATTACCCATGCAGAGAAAGTCAGGATGTAGATTGCCAAATCTCTCAGATTGGGATAGATCGAGGAGCCTTTGTTCACAGACCCATCTTAAGAGGCAGGGGGTTAGTTGGATGAGATGCCCATTCCAGCCGCAGGAATTCTGCCAAGGACAATTTACCTGTGGCCCCATCTTTTCCAATGCTTTGTCCTCCCAGCAACTGTTCTGGGTGCACAGACTGGAAAAAATCTTTATCTCCCTCTGACTGAATTTTTGATGTCCTGGGAAATTTGATGGTCTTGGTTTTTGTCAGTCTGATTGCCCAGTGAGAGGGGATTAAGAGAATGATTTCCTCTTTGCTTGAAAGTTTTCTTGCTTAACGCTGTCTTTCCCTGTGCACATAGCAGAAAGAATCAATACCATATACAGCTAGCTATTCACTTAACTGCAGGGTCTTGGCTGGAGGAGGGAGAGGCTGGCACATTGACTTCAGTGCCACGGGTTATTCCAAAATAGAGCTAAGAAGAATCTGCCTCCCCCGGTAAAACTGGTGACCTGAGCCTTAATGGCTGAGCATAAAGGCAGAGGCCTGCCAACATGTCCCAGGGTGCCCATGGAGCCCCCCTCTCTTCAGGCTGGGCTGGATTCCTTGTTATGCCTTTCATTGACTTCTTCTGGGGTAACAGACTGGTAACTGCTGTTAATGGTGAGCCGTGAGGCCACACAGGGTTTTCATTAAGCAACTGGGCTCCCATGTGGGGGGCAATGAAACAGACAGTGGTGGGGGTTGGGGGAGGAGGAGACCTTCTTTCCAAATTCTTTCTAAATTGTCTATGTTATTTGGAAACTCATTTCCCTTGGGGCCTCGTGCTGACTTGGGCAGCACTTAGAGTCATCAAGTTGTAGAGATAAAATGCCTTTTTATATGAACTTCAGAGTTTTCCTTAAACTCTTATATAGTAGACAGACTGCTGGACCTGGACCCAAGAAGGCCTGAGTTCAGATTCTACCTCTGACACTTATTAGCTGGTGACTTCGCACAAGTCTTTTAACCCCCACGCCTTAATTTCTTTATTTGTAAAATGTCAACAATTATCTTTCCACTTATTTCACAGAGTTGTGGGACTTAACCAAGATAACCACAGATATTCAGCTGGACGTGCCTCCCGGGCCATCCATTCTAACACTTTCATTTTACAGATAAGGAAACTGAGACCCAAGGATGGGAGTCAACTGCTGCCCAAGGTCATACAGGTAAAACACATTATGGGCAGGATTTGAATCCAGACCTTCCAACTCTAGAGCTCCAAATTATGTAAGATACATTGCAAGCCCATAAAAACAGTGCACAAGGGTCAGTTCTTGTTATTTTAGTCCAACTCTCTCATTTTACAGATGAGGAAACTGTCTTCCAGGATGATGAAGCAACTTGCACAAGATTACCAAGTGAATTAATGGCAGGGCTTGGCCTAGAATACCCTCCCACTGGGCATCTCCTCTTAGGATTTATTTCCTACAAAAGTGACACCTTCTACATGAAGCGAGAATGGGGAAGCTCCTGATTCCTTCCCCAGTCAATCAGATGCCCTCTTCTCCAAAAATTTACTTGAATTTACTGGATGTATTTATTTCTGTATGTGCTGTTTCCCTCAGGAATTGTTGTATTTTTATCTTTGCATTTCCAGTGCCTAGGACAGTGCCTGGAATATAGTAAGAGCCTAGTAAACACTTATGAATTGATTGATTTAGGATCCCCTCTTCCCCCCTTTATGTTTGTGCCATTTCCTCTTTGTTAAACTTCATTTCTTGAGGTCAAGGACCATATCTCATCTACATTTTGTATGTCTCCCAGTAATTGTACTCCTGGCTTCCAAATGGCTCTGACCAGGGTGGAGTGATAGGGTTTTGTCCCAGAGTCTCAAAATGTAAAGAATGCAAGTAGCAGTTGTACTCCTTCAGTTGGGAGAAAGAAATGATCTCAGCACTAAGTTAGCAGGAATAATTAGTTCACCTAGGGAGCAACCAAACAGTAGCTTATTGTCCCAGGCTAGCAGCTGCACCTAAGCCTTACCCAGCTGCCCTTAACAGCAGTAGTTTCTGCAGCAGTAACTTCAGCAGCCCAGGCTCTCCACCATAGGGATTGGTGTCTCGGACATCTCTGCCTGCAAATCTCCACCCTGCCAATATGGCAGTCCTAGAATGCTTCATCTAAAGGATCTCATGTCTCAAGGTCTGAGGTCTCTTCATCCTACAGCAGGATTTGCCCTGGGTGATAGGATGGTTAATTATGGATGTACTCCCAAGTACCAAGTTATACTTAGTTAACGAAACTGAAGGCCCAAATGAATCTCTATGAAGATTGGGAGGTACAGGTCTATGCATCCATTTCTTTGACTCCCAGATCCACCATTTGCTAATTGTGTGAACTTGGCCATCTGACATCATTAAGATATCAAAGGCATAATGGAGAGAAGATATAATTGGAAAAGGAGATGGGCAAGAGTGCGGGAGAATAGCTGAAATGTTATAATAATAATAGCTAACATTTATATAAAGTCTGTCATGTGCCAGACTCTGTGCTGAGGCACTTTACAAATACGATCTCATTTTATCCTCACAACAGTCTTGGAAGGTAGGGGTTGTTATTATCCCCATTGTGCAATTCAGGAAACTGAGGCAGATCAAGCCCTAGAAATGCACTAAATGTTCACTGAATATGGGAAGGTCTAGGTCAGGGGTGTCAAATTCAGATAAAAGCAGGGGCTGCTAAATAGGGCATAAGGATCCCTGCAGGCAACAAGGTGACTTGGAAAACCAAAACCATATGTATTTGTATGCATATATATACACACATACACATATGTGTGTGTGTGTATTGTGTATATATAAATACCTAAGCACTTTAAAAGCAACTCTTGGTGAAGCAGTGGATAGAGAACTGGGCTAGGCGTCAAGAAGACTCATCTTCCTGAGTTCAAATCTGGCCTCAGACACTTACTAGCTGGGTGATCCTAGACAAGTCCCTTAACTCTATTTGCCTCAGTTTCCTCATCTGTAAAATGAGCTGGAGAAGGAAATGGCAAACCACTCCAGTATCTCTTCCAAGAAAACCCCAAATTTGGTGATAAGGAATCAGACGGGACTGAAACGACTCAACAACAGCAAGTTTTTGTCAGGCGTTGGACAAGGCGCAAATACAAGAACAAAGACAAAAAAGGAAAACGTTCTTGCCATCATGGAGCTTAAAGTAATAATGGCATAACTATAGCTAGCATTAATGAAATCCTTTCAGTTTTGCAATATACTGTACAGACATCATTTCATTTTATCTTGATGCAAAAATTGGTGGGAAGTATTATTATGGTCTCCATTTCGCAAGTGAGGAAACTGAGGCAGACTGAGGTTAAGACCTGGATTTGCATTCATGTCTCCTGTGCTCTATCCATTGAGCCACCTAGCTGCCCTTTCTACACATGAGTGCATACAAAATACACTCTGTGACATCCTCCTCAATTTGAAGTTCTCCTCAGTGCTGCAGACCATGCCTCCTCTGTGCCTGTCCCTCCATCCTGTACGACTCTTGCCTGCCTCTTCCTGTAAGTTGTCACTATGCTGGAGGCCTTTCTAGGCTTCTCCTGCCATCACAAGAGTGCCTACCTGATCTTCCCCCACTCCTTCTCTGCCCCTCACCCTAGGACCAGCCTATCTTTCCTTCCTCTCATACATTTCCTTGAATTGCTTTTCTTCTTTGAAATTCCTCATTAGGTCCATGGTGGCCCCTCCTCACCCCTATCGTGAATGTTTCCATTTCCTTCTCTGGGATACTCACTTTTCACTCTACATGGACTGGTTTCTATTTTGACTCCATGTACAAAATACACCCAAGGAACAAAGCCCAAAATAATGAGTACGAGGGACCAGGAAAGGTTCATGGAGAAAGGGGATCTTGAACTGAACTTTGGAGGGCCCAAGGATCCTAAGAGGCAGAGGGGAGGAGGGAATGTAGTCTAGGCATGGAGGGTGAGCAACATGTGTAAAGTCAAGGAGATGGGGGTGGGGTGGGTGGAGTGTTGTGTGTGAGAAGCCGCAGAGAGAGCATTTGGCTGACATGAAGAGTGTGTGTGAGAAGGGCAGTCATGGGTCATGTTTCAACCCCCTCATTTTCTAGATACGAAAACTGATATCTAGGAAAGGTAAGTGGCTTTCCCAAGGTCATACAGGAAGTAAGTAGCAATACTTTGGCTGTGTGAAAAGAATATTCATACCTATGAGATCAAAGGTCCATCAAAGCATGAGTGGAAGTGGTTTTGTCCAAGGGTCCTTCCCCTCCCTGGTAGCTTCCTTATCTGAAAAACAAAGGGATTTAACTGGATGATCTCTAACGGTTCTTCCAACTCTGAAATTTGATGGCCTTTTCAAAAACTCAACAAAGCCTCTCTGGGTCATCAGAAATTAACCATGTTGGAGATCTTAGAAGAGGAGAAGGAAAAAAAAAAGCCTTTCTTCATGTTCCAGAAAAACCCTTCAAACCAAATGTGTTAAAAAACAAAGACACATAAATGGAAAACACAAACACCCAGGTGCCAAAGAATTCTGTGAATTCCAGAGCAGGAAAAGAGGCAAGGCTAAGTATATACCTTCCTCATTGTTGCAATTAATTACCAGTCAGTCCTACAATGGAACTGATAACATCAGGGGAACCACCCTAAAGAGTCTACTTTCTGGATTAATAACTGGGATAGATGGCCAAAGCTCGTTGTAGCAGAGTAGACATGCTTCCCAGAATCAGAAGGTTGGAAGGGACCTCATCAAAGAATCCTCTCTCTACCATGTTTGGTGTGGGATCATTCAACCACTTTTCAGAGACCTCCAGTGAAAGGAAAACTCACTGCAACCCAAAGCATCCCATTCTACTTCTAATTATAAAACAAGAACCCAAACAAGCATGTATTATTATTAAGGAGCTTTTCTTTACGTTGAACCTAGATTTGCCTCCTTCTGCCTATCACTCTTTGCTCCTACTCCTGCCAGTGATGAGATATTGAAGACGTTATGAGCTACTGAGATCCTGATGGGAGGCTAGAAAGGGAGGGTGGAACCAGTTTATAGCAAGGCAGAAATGCCAGGCTAAGGGTTTTGCATTTTTCCAATGGGAAATAAGATGTCACTAAAAGTTTTTGAGTAGAATGCTGTGGAGTAGCCCTGGTTTAACACCTGTTCTGGTCAGAATGTGTATTTAAATGTTCAGAGGATAAAAGATCTTTTCTTTTTAAGAAAAAAAGCATTAATGCCAACAGAAGGCAGGTTGTAAAAACCACAGAAAGTATAAGGTTTAAAAGGAGTGATTCAATGAAAATTTAGTATTGAAAATAAACATTGAGAGGAAATAAAGTGAGTTTCTAAGATGACTTAAAAAATAAAGGAGTGTGGAGTGTGATTGGAAGAGATTAGAGCAGGACAGAGATTCAGTAGAATCTTCTTCCCTGACCCTGTCTCTCTGACCTGGAACAGGAAAAATCAAGGAGGGGAGGAGATTGCCTCCTGGGAAATAGTCAAGATAGTCTTCTTTCAGGAGAGGGACTGGCTAATTAGGAAGACCTGACTCCCATGATGACTTTTAATACCTAAATCACAAATGGCTTTCTGCGAAGCTGGAACAGACTCAGAGTCTGAGGCATCTTGATTCCTGAAAGCACCCTGGGAGAAAGAAAATGAAGGTTTTTATGAACAGGAAAAAAAGAAAGCTGAAAGTCGTTTAAGAAGTCATTGATAAGTTGATTTTCATGATTATACACACAGAAAAACAGGTTTAATGTTTGTATTTGTGCCTGTTTGACTTGCTTTAAGTTCTGCTTTTTTCTTGTCTTGATTTTGCTGAACAAGGTTTGTAAAATGTTTATAACATTTAGGAAATTTTGTAGAATAAAGTTTATAGAAAATTTCTAGTAATGAAGCCTACTGTTATTTTAACAAAGTGTTATATTTTGATGAAAATAGAAGGATAAATTGGGTGAATTGTTAGGATTTGTCTCAGTTCAATGATCTACTCAAGTCTCAGAAAAAATAAAAGACAATTTTAGAATTTAATTAAATTGACTCCAGATACTTTTTTTATCTGTATGACCCTAGGCAAGTCACTTCACCTCTACCTGCCTCAGTTTCTACCTTTGTAGAAATAGTAATAAAAATAGAAATATTAACGCCTCCTTCCCAGGGTTGTTGTGATCATATCTGTAAAGCAATCAGCACAGTGCCTGGCACGTAGTAGGCTCTATATAAATGGTAGCTATTATTTTGTTATTATTGTTTCAAAATCAAGTGATGGAAAATGCTACAACGCAGAAATGAAAAGAAATTCTGAGTTAAAAGTCCTATTCAGAATTCCTATATGAAAACATATTCCTATATGAAACAATACTATGGTCTATAGGTTTATAGGATGGATAAAATGTGGAACCATAATGAATAGCTGTAATAATAAAAATATAGAATATCACAA
Organism: Notamacropus eugenii; assembly: GCF_028372415.1. Classification (NCBI taxonomy): domain Eukaryota; kingdom Metazoa; phylum Chordata; class Mammalia; order Diprotodontia; family Macropodidae; genus Notamacropus; species Notamacropus eugenii. Next base: position 17,495,914 of record NC_092877.1, read on the forward strand.
GTACAGAGTATTCAAACTAAAAAAGCCTCCAATGCCTTCATTTTACAGCTGAAGAAACTGAGACTTAGAGGGAAATGCCATGCCCAAGGTCACATAGGAAAGCCTGGACTCAAACCCAGGTCTTCTTGAGTCCTGAATGTTCCACAGACACACCTGGGCCTCATGGGAGACCCTCACCCTCTTTACTCTCCTGTACCTTAGTTTCTGACTGTCCTCAATGAAGGTGTGATTGGAGGAATCCTAGACAAAGAGACAGGATACCTGACTGCTGGTCCTCATGTTGCTGTGTGACGCTGGGCAGCCCATTTTCTGCTCTGGGCCTTGTGCCTGCCATGTAGGAATCATGGCTACAGCTTATCCCAGTACGAGTGATGTTTTGTGCCTTTCCTACAATGTGCCTCTGAGGGTGCAGGTATTTTTATCTCCATTTAGCAGATGAGAAAAACTAAGTCTCAGAGAAGTGAGCCACCAAAGTCACAAAATAGTATCCGAGCTGGGACTCAAACCTAACTCTTCCAATCCAAGTCCCACTGTTAATGGAATGTCCCATACAGAGGCATCTTGCCTCTGACACTAACTGGGGGTGACCATTGAAAAGGATTCTGGCGTATTTCCATTATACATAATGGTAGCTCTTGGTGTTAGCTATAAACTAGTCCTCATTTTCAGTAAAGGTTCATCTATTCTTTTGTTTTCTAGGCTCATTTTGTCTTTGTAAGCTCTCATTTCCTCATCTGAAAAATAAGGGAGTCAACTCAATTATCCCTCAGCTTCCTTCCATCTCTATTTTGAAATGTAAGGTCTTTTTTGGACATATTTTGTTTTTATATTACAAGTATTTACAAATTTCTCTCTCTCTCTCTCTCTCTCTCTCTCTCTCTCTCTCTCTCTCTCTCTCTCTCTCTCTCTCACACACACACACACACACACACATGCACATACTCCTCTAGAAAGAAAATGAAACAATTAAGCAAAACTAACAATAGTTATCTCATATGAAAGCACACGTTAACACCCCACATCTGTAGCACCTCCCTAGTGATTGCATTTTTATTTTTTTAACAGAAATCTATTTTCTTTCCTTCTTACCCACAACCCCGCTTTTAAAAAAGAGAGAAAAGAAAAGTCGGTTCTTTGTAGCAAATATGCACAGTCAAGTAAAATAAAATCCCTTCTTGATGGCATACAAAAATGTATCCAGCTCATTCTGCACAGGTAATCTATCAGCTCTATCGGGATGTGGATGGTGTGCTTCCCCATGAGTCTTCTAGAATCATGGGTGGTTCTTGTATCGATCAGAGTTCTCCCGTCTTCAAAATTGTTTGTCTTTACAATATTATCATCTAAATTGTTCTCCCAATTCTGCTTATTTCATTCCTTGTTGGTTTGTAAAACCCTTCAGAACTGTGTGTTTTCATACTGACTTTATAGTTCTGGTTCTGCTTCCTTCACTCTGAATCAGTTCACATCAGTGTTTCCATCTTTCATTGAAGTCATCTGTTTCTTCGTTCCTTACAGCACACTAGTAGTCCTCTGTGAATCCATATGGTGTAACTGAGTCGGCCATTCTGCAATTGATGAGCATCCCTTTAGTTTCCAAGTTTAGGCCTCTGTGCAAAAAGAAAAAAAAAGCTGCCACACATATTTTTGTACATAAAGAGCCTTTTCTTAGTTCTCTAATTCCTTTTGGGAATAGGCCTAGCCATTCATAGCAGGCAAAGAGTATGAATTTTGTTTTTCTTTTCTCTAATTCCATGGAGTCATTCTTTGATAATTTGATTGATATGGTATTGATTAAATAAGTTAATTTAGGTAGTTGGTCATTTTCATTATAATGCCTTATTCTACCCACGAACACTGGATATTTCTCTAATAATTCTGTCTTTATTCCTGTACAAACAGAGGTTTGTAGTTGTATTTATGTGGATCTTAATAGACAAACTTCCAAGTATTTTATACATCAATAATTATCTGAAATATAGCTTACCTTTCTATTTTGTTTTGCTAAATTGTGTTGCTATTACATAGAAATACTAACAATTAGTGTGGATTTTATTTTATATCTTTCAAGTCTGATGAAGTTGGTCATTGTTTCAATTTATTCTAGTTGACTCTTCAGCATTTCTTAGATAAACCATTATATTATCTGCAAAGAGAAACGATTTTGTTTCATCTTTATCTATACTATTCTCTCAAATTTCCTTTGCGGTCCTTTGGCGATAGCCAGCAATCCTAGTGCTATGTCAAACAGAAGCGGTAATCGTGGACATTGTTGTCTTACCCTTGATTTTCTAGGAAAGGATTCGGACTTTTTTCCTGTTATACGTATTGGTAGCCCTTGGTTTTAGATATATGCTAGTCATCATTTTAAGTAAAGGTCCATTTATTCCTTAATTTTCTGGTGTTTTTTAACAGAAATGGGTGTTGTATTTTCTCAAAAGCTTTTTCTGCATCAACTGACATCATGATATGATTTTTGTTCATTTTGTCATTAACATGGTTAATTAAATTTATAGTTTTCCTAATATGAAACAAACCCAGCATTCTTGTATAAAAACAACCTGGTTTCAGCGTGTTGTCCTTATGGCATATTGCTTTAGCCTCTTCGCTAATATTTTGTTTAAAATTTTTGCAGCTGCGTCTATCTCTAAATCTATGGTCTTGTGATTCCTACCTTCTATGATGGAATGTGGACGGAATGTGACACTCTGTGTCTGTTCTCCACCCTGTGTGACCCTGGGGAAGCCCATTTGCCTCCCTAGGACTCACTTTCCTCACTTGTAAAATGAGGGCATTGAATCAAATCTAGGGTCCTATCCAGCTCTGAATCTGTGATTGTACGAAATTATGCATTTTTTTGGATGAGATAATGTGTATAAGTGCTTTGCATGCCTAAAAGCTCCTACGGATGACAGCTATTATTATTAATTGTAGGATTGTCATCCTCATCATTATCATTAACTTGAAACTCTTTTCAGTTCCTTGATATTAGTCACTGGGATAAAGTAAAAAAATGATTCCCCTTCCCAGCCCCCACCTCCCGGGTAAGAAAGAGCCCCGAGTAAGAAGGTGACCAGAGTTAGTTATGACACTCAAGTTAAAAGTCTCCTGCAGGAAGGAAATAATTTTTTTATGCTGCCATAAAACTGCCCAGCTCCATCCTGTGAAAATGATGCCTCAGAGGATGGAACTGGATGGAAGATAACAGTGACTGACCGAGGGCTAGGAGGAAGGAGGGGCATGATTTAAATTCATGTCTTTCCTTGTTGGGAAATCAGACCATCCATTCCAAAGTCATCCTCTTGAAAATAACTGGGGAACTTTTCTTCCAAGGAAGCCAATGAGGCCACAGGTGGGTTTTTGCCAGAATTCAGTGCCCTAAATTCCAGCCCCTCCTGAGCAAAGACCTGTCCCTTTAGGAAGTATAAATTTCCCAAAGACAGGGAAATATAAGGAGTTGGAGATTCAATAGGATCAAAAATATGGAAAAAAGTTGGAAAAATATGTAGTACTTTTAGTTGATCAAGGAGGCAGTGTGGCATACACACTAGATTTGAAGTCCAAAGACCTGGGCTCAAATCCTAGCTGTGTGACATTTAACCTCCCCAAGCCTCAATTTCCTCTTCTGTAAAATGAAAGAATAAGACTCCATAGCCTCTACCCTCCCTTCCAGCTCTAGAGCCAAGATCCCAAGCCACTTAACTTCCCCTGGACCTAAATTTCCTCATCTGAAACATGAGGGTTGGATTAAATGACCTTTAAGGTCTCTGCCTTAGGATCTAAGGATCCTATGGTCCTACAGCTGTAGCACTTTCAATAATTGCACACTGCTCTCTCCTGCAAAAACCCTTCTTTTTTTTAAACCAGTGTTCTGCCGCTGATGATAAGGTTGTTAGTCATGAAACACCAGAATCTCCTAAAATCAGAATTTTAAGTGACTGAAAGGTGGCATGATGGGAAGACCCAAGGTGGGTAGAAGTGAGTTCTGGCACATTGCCAGTGGTGACTTGGCATGAGGAGTCTTGAGAATGGCATCATTGTGGTATGGCAAGAAGGCTGGATTAGGCCAGTTCTTCTCCCTATAAAGCGGAAGAGAGTCCTGCTATGTATGTGTTGGTGGACAAGTCGACTCACCTTCCTTGGCTCTCAGTTTCTTCCTCTGTAAAAGGAGGGAGTTGGAACTAGCTGACTTCTGAGGCCCTTCCAACTGAGTCCTGCCAGCTCTACTTCTGGCATCCCACAATCTTGCTACCTGTGTGACCAGAAGAAAAGGCAGGCTGGTCATGTCACCAGAGTGAAGAGGGTAAAATCAGAAAGAAAAGTCCTATACGTAGCAAGATATGCTTGACAACCCTTCACAATCTCCATTCCCCACCCCCTTCCCCGCCAGCTGCATCCCTCTGCACTTTGCCACTATGCCTGAGAACCTTATCATCCTATAAGATCACATCAATCCTAGATCTCACACCTCACCAATAACCCTTGTCCCTGGGACTCCTCCCTTGGATCAGAGAAGGTGGGGATGGAGAGCTCCTCCTAGAAACCCCATATAAGGAGGGCAGTCAGCCAGCCTTGTCTGCACTTCCTGCTTGACTGCTTTCCTCTGCATTTCTCCAGACCCCTCAGTAGGTACTCCCCACCCCACCCCCCTTCAGCTTCCTTTTGTGTGTTGTCATTAGATTGTAAGGTCCTTGCAGGCAGGGACTATCCCCTTTTTTCATATTTGTATTCCCTGCACATGGCACAGTATGTGGCACATGGTAATCCCTTAATCAGCGTTCATTGACTGACTGACTGACTGAAAACAGGTACCCCTCAGGAATGATTGAACAATCTGTGGTATATGAAGGTAAAAGTGTATTACAGGGCTGCAAAATCCAACAAATATGAAGGATTCAGAGAAATATGAGAAGGCTTGTATGAACTAATGCAGAGTAAAGTGAGTGAACCAGGAACAGATGAAAAAAAAGCATTAAAGTGCTTACTATGGACAGAGCACTGTGCTGAGGATACAAATGGAAAAGTGAGAGTCTTTGCTTTCAAGAGGTCACATTCTAATTTGGAGAGATGGCACATAAAGGAGAAAAAGTTACAGGGAGGATGATAAAGTCTATTGGTCCTTATAATAGAGTTGCAAGGGCAATGGTAAAAACCAGGGTCCTCCATCGTGCTAGAGTGATTGTCATCAGCTAAATCCCTGCTCATCCACGTGTCTAAGTGACCATATCCTGAGTATTCATGATGGCTCCTGGCACACAGTAGGTGCTATGCGCATACTTAATTGCATACATGCTTACACATACATGCTTAATTATACTTGTGGGTTGACCGATTGATTGTTGAATTAAATAGTTACTTCCTAGGGCCAGTAAAATGGTGCCACAATCTGTCTACAGAGAGACAGATACTTCAGTGGAACTACTTTCCCCACCCTGCTTTGGTTCATGGATGAAAGAACCCTCTATATTGGGGCCCCTGAGTAATAATGAAAACTCTCATTTAGGCAGTACATTCCTGTTTGCCAAGTGGCTTCCTCACAATAGAACCTTGAGGGAGGTAATGCAAATATATCATCCCCATTTTATAGGTGAGAAAACTGAACCTCAGAAAGGGGAAAGTCTGGCCCAAGGTCACACAGTGAGGAAGTAGCAGAGTTTGGCTTTGAATTCAGGCATCTAGATTCTGGTTTCTGACTTTCCCCTCTCTTCCCTGATGCCTCAGCAGATATGGCTTCTGACAATCAAGTTTATGTCCTCTTTCTGTCTTGTCTGGTTGTATACCATTCTTACCCAAGTTTTTCCAGGAACCCTCTACGGAGGAGCCACTTGATATGGTAGAAGCCCTCCTCTGAATCTTTTGGAGGCCCACTAGTGCTACCACCAAGTTAGCCCTCTACTCTCTCTCTCCTTGTCTTCATCTACAAACAGCCCATCCTCCTTTTCTTTCGTTTTAAAAAATGGTTTTAAATAGTGACTGATATAGTTTGTTTTTATATCACTTTCATTTTTAATAGATCCCTTCTCTCTCCTCTCCCTCATTGATTCCTCCCAATAACGCCATAAGATAGATAATACAAATGCCACAATGAGGAAATTGAAGTTCAAAGACCTTAAATGCCACTTAGAGTTAAGTGGCAGGGCCCGGACTCAAGCCTTCAAACTCGGGGGTCTTTTCTTTTTTACTTCTTTTTTTCTGTTTTTTTTTTCAAGCCTCTGTGCTCTTCCCAGCACCCTTGTGGTGCCTGGCCAGCCCTGGGTAAAACTTACATACATTATTCTGCTGGAGATAACCCAAAAGGTCTCACAGCTTCCTGGCTGCTCACAACAACAGCCCCAGAGCAGTCACAGGAATTGAGAAATAAAGACAAATTGGGCAGAAATGAGGAAGGAAATAGCATGTTAAGTGACTATTTTTTTTCCACAGCTTGCTCTGTTCTGTACAGATAGAGCCTCAGAACCTTGAGCTGATTACAGTGGAACAATTTGATTGATCAAACACAGAAAGATTTCTATCAACTTGAAGACTGCTCAAATCTCTGAGTATTTGGAAACTGGAGATTCAGTAACATCCCTGGGAGATTTATGGCCCTGACAACTGTTAAGCATATTGAAGATGGGTGTTATCCTCTTCTGGGGATCCTAGGATTTTAGAGAAATGGAAGAAAGCCTAGAACTTGGAATATCAGCACTAGAAGGGATCTTAGAATAGAATGTTAGAGCTGAAAGGAGTCTTAGAACATAGGAGACTAGAGCTGGGTGGAGGAGATACCTTCCAACCAAGAACACAGAGGAAGGTACCTTAGAAAGATGGATGGCCAAATAAAAATGAATGGAACCTTAGAACCTGGAATATTAGAACTGGAAGGAACCTTAGAATAGAGAATATGACAGTTCAAAGGGACCTTAGAACACAGAACATGGAATATTAGAGCTGGAGATAGGTGACATAGCTTATGACAAAGAATATTGGACAAAACATATGACAGAATGTTGGAGCTAGGAGGTGACTTTGAACACAGAAAGTCAAAGCTGAAAGGAACCTTAGAACTTAGAATGTCAGAAAGAGAAAGCAACTTAGAACATGGCCTAGAACATAGGACATAGAACAGAGAAAAGATCTTAAGGCATAGATGTCAGAGTTGGAGAACTCTGTCATGAATCCTAGATATTACAATATAAAATTTAGACAGAGCTGGGTTTCAGCTCCTTCATTCTGAGTCCCAAACCAGAGTTCCCTCCACTGTACAGTGGGATCTCCTCTTAGAGATGAGACTTTCAATTTCCAGATGCTGATCAAGATTTCATTCTAACCAGGTATGTGGTGGGAGCAAAGGTTGAGTTTGATGTGGTTGAGTCAGTTACCACATCTTCACAGCCTCAGCCCTAAGCCACCCTCCTTTCAGCTCTCCCCTTCTAGGTTTCACTTCCGTTCTTGTGTCATCTGGTCACCAACATTACTTATACCTTCTGGGGTGGAGTAAGGGAGGGTGAGAGAGAGAAGGAGGAGCATCCTGTTAAATATCCTTCTGCTCCAAAACTCAGAAAATATTGTTGGCAATTCTGGTCCAATGTAACCATCACAGAGAAACAGGGAAAGGGTGAAGTGAGGAGAGAGGAAGAGGGAGAGAGAGACAGAGACAGATTCAGAGAGAGAGAGAGAGAGAGAGAGAGAGAGAGAGAGAGTCAGAGAGAGACACAGGGAGAAAGAGACAGAGAGAGAGAGAGGAGAGAAAGAATAACAAAAAACTGTTAAGTGGCTTTCCCCTCCTTAGGTCTAAAAATAGAAAGCAAAATTTCTGATACCCCAGGCTCCTGGGCTAACCACCAGGCACCACAGCTAGACGACAGATGTTTTTGATTGTGTCGTGCTGCCTTGGTCCATTTCAGCCTCTGAAGCCCGGTACAAGTCCCCAGGAATAAGACTAGCTCCTATTCCAATCACATTTTCCCATTTACAAAAATGCTCTCCTCAACACAACCCTATAAGCAAGACAGTATAAATATTATTGGGCAGCTAGCTGGTGCAGCGTATAGAATGCTGGGTCTAGAGTTAAGAAGACATCTTCCTGAGTTCACATCTGACCTCAGACACTTACTAGCTGTATGACCCTGGGCAAGTCACTTAACCCGGTTTGCCCAAATTTCCTTATCTGTAAAATGGGCTGGAGAAGGAAATGGCAAACTGCTCCAGAATCTTTGCCCAATTGGGTCATAAAGAGTAAGACATGACTGAAATGACTCAGTAGAGACAGTAGGGATTGTTACCCCCATTTCACAGACAAGGAAACTGAAGCTTAGAGAGCGGAAATGTTTAACCTGCTATCACACAGTAAACGTCAGAGCTGGACCTGAACTGATGCGTCTTGACTTTCAGCCCTTATGGCATGACAAAAGACTTCAAAAGGAGAAAGAACAGTAAGGTGCCAGAGTTTTTTTTTTTCATTTCTACTTCATGGATGGAGGGAGAGAGAGAGAGAGAGAGAGAGAGAGGATGAAAGGATAAGAGAAACAGAGAGAGATACACACAGAGACAGATACAGAAAAACAGAAGAGAGACAAAGGAGAGAAAGACACAGAGACAGAAGGACAGCGATAGAGAGAAAATACTCCTACAACTGAGTCCCTACCCTCCTAGCTCTAATAAACCTGGCTAAGTCTCATCCCCTCATTGAGCTTCTGTTTCCTCACTTATAAAATGAAGATGATGACACTTTGCTACATCCCTCACTGGGGAGTAGGAAAAACCTTAAAAATCTTCAGAAATATTGTGCCAATTGTCATTCTTCACTGTCCATACAGGAAGACTAGTTTGAGTGGGGAGATCACCAGAAAGCACCCGTGGCCCCATGCCTCCCACTAGTTCCTCTCTCCTATGTAAAATGTGGAGTTTGGACTTCATGATGTGAAAGACTTTCTGATGCTAACCTTCTAGTGAGATAGCTTGGTGCTGAGATAACAGCACTGTGCTGGAACTCAGGTGACCTTGATCCCAATCTTCCACTGCCATGACCTTGCTCTGAGACCTTGAGCAAGTCACTATACTTCTTGGATTAGGAGGGAGTGGGATCCATTGATATCAAAGGACCTTTCAGAATCTAACAGTCTCTGGGGCTGCAACCTCATGAGAACCAGCAGCAGCCCCAGCAGTAGCAGCAGCAGTAATTGCTGCAGAAGTAGAAACAGCAGGAGCAGCAGGGAAAACCAGTGGAGAGGGCCTTTGTGATCAAAACAAAGGAAATGGTAATGGAGAAAAGATTCCCTTGATAATTCTGTCCCCCTAGAATGGGTGGACATCACAAGGAGGCAGCCCTTTGGCACAAGGTAAGGAAGAGCTTCCTGACAAGTGCACGCCAACGATAGGTCAAGATGCCTTGAGAGACAATGGTTCCTGAAACTGTTGATAGTCAAGCAGAAGCTGGCTGACAGCTTATTGCCAGATGAGTTTCTCTGTCAGGCACAAGACTGGACTAGACTAAACCATCTCTAAAGCCTCTTTCAATTCTAAGAAATCTAGGATTTTGTTATTCACATTGTAATTAATCTACAAATCTTTATGCCATTCAAGAAACATTTACTGACCACTGAGTATGTGTAAGATACCATGATGGATTCTATAGACTCAAGAAATATGGCCTGGTCCTTATAGATTTTATAGTATTGCCTGGGACACCAAGCTAATGTTCATTTGAAGAGAGGGGAAGAGTGCCATGGTGGATGGAGAACTGGACTTGGTGTTAGAAAGAGCTGGATCCAAATCCTGCCTCAGAAACTTAGATTCCCTGCGATGCTGGATGAATCCCCTTAACCTCTCTGAACCTCTCCATTGTCACTGCTACAAAATGGTACCTGCCTCTCAAGATTGTCAAATGTGATCATGAGAGTAGAATGGAGAACTGACCAATGAGAGTCTAATCTTTGGAGCACATGGATATTTGGTGAGATCACTTCTGGACAAGCATAGCAGAGGGCCCTCCTCTCCGGTTTGGACCAGGATTCTATGATTATTTCAGCCTCTTTGGTTGACTACAGAGCCAGAACTGAGCATGAATACCAAAGATTCCTAGGAGGGTAACTCTAGCTGTCTTCTGCCCAGTCATGATGGAGGCAATAAGCCTCCCAGTGGGGAGAGTAGCAGCACTAGCATAGGTAGCCTGCTGGGCCCCTCCAGGGCTGACAAGAAACCATAAATGAGCTCATGGAGCTGCTGTTGCTTCTGACTCGGTGGAGTCTGTCTAGACTCTCCTACACATGTCCAAGTTGCCCAAATGTTCAGTCCAGTGTAGCCATCCACCTGGGCTCTCCTCCTACCAATAGCTTAGTGATTTTTAAATTTTTTTCAGTGTTGGGAAATGCCTATTGAGAAATTCCCTCTACCGATGGAGACCCTCACCTCATCTGGGTCACTGAATAGTTAAGTGATTTGCTCAGAGTCACCACCAGTATGTGTCAGAAATCAGGACTTAAACCCAGGTCCACTGGCATACTGCTTCTCATTATATTATTAATTAATAAAAAGTAATATCATCTTATCAACAAAATGATAATCTGCATTTCTATAACATGGATAAAGTTTATAGAGCACTTTTCCCCCAGCATTCTGTTAAGTAGACTCTCTTGATGAGGAAACAGTCCCAGTAAAGGGGCAGAGGCAGGATAAGTCCAAGTGTTTGGATTTCAGGACCAGGGCTCCTTCTCCTATACACCCCTCCCCCCAACACATGTTACTGGAAAACCTTCCTGAGTGAGATATGGGTGCTGTCAGCCACTAAAATTGGTGGGCTCTGACTCTGATTGGCACAGGGCGATGAGTCTGGGAAGGCCTCAAGGAGCCTGTGGAATAAATGCAGTCTTCTCTCCCCTCCCACTCCCCAAAAATGTTTCAGGAGAACAAAGCGTTCTTTGCACCATCTCCCCTCCAAGTGTCCCAGGTGTTCAGTCTAGTGTAGCAATGTACCCAGGTTCTCCTTGTCATCGGCACAGTGAGCTGGTGCCTGTGATGCTAGACTCCCAGCCTCCTGAGATGAAACAGGTGCTGTACCCTGGCAATTAGGAGAGCTAGCAGCAGGGCAGGAGGCCCAGCCTGATAGACAAAGCTGCCAGGATTACATCATCTGCTGGTGCCCAGGCTTCATTAATTCTCTGATGAATGCAAGATTGGGAGAGAATTTTCTCTGTCTCTGCTTTTTTCTGTCTCTGTCTATCTCTTTCTGTCTCTTATCTCTCTATCTCCCTCTCTTCCCCTCCCCCAAATAGCTCAAAGGCACAGTAATTACATTTGTCTAAAAATGCAATGATTACAAGCAAGGACCTCTAGCATCAGTACAGTTAGCATCTGTCTTTCACTTCAGGGGACCCAAGCTCCTCCTGGGCCCTGTACCCAAAGACCACACTGGCAATGCTGTGTCATCGCTAATGTCATTGCTAACTACTAATTTACCTATCCAATTTGTCCCTTCCCACAAGTCACAAAGGGAGGTTACTCAATTATTTTCATCCAGCTGAAGGCTGGTGTTTACTTCAAGCTCCCCAGCAACCTCCCCCCCTTCTTTCCTTCTATCATGGCATTATGCAATGAAATGGTGGGGGCCTTTATCATTGGCTAGAGTTTTCTAAGGTAACTGAATCATATTCAGTTGGTGAATTGAGTGCTTGAGTGAGGCCCCTCTCACCTGAAGGATGTCTTTTAAAAGGGATGACTAGAGGTATACAAAATTATTCAGGGCAACACTTTTTGGTAGTTGCAAATAATTGGAATTGAAGTAGCTTCTGACACACACTAGCTGTCCCTTAACCCTGGACAAGTCACTTTGCCTATCAATAGCCCAGCATAAAGAAGAGCGGCCTCTCTGATGCGGTAGAGAGACTTTCCTCATTGGTCGTTTACTGCACTATGAAATTACAGGTCTGGTCAAAACAAAAGAACTGGGAACTCGTTGAATGTCGAATGGCTGAAGAAATGTTGTCCTCTGTATATAATGAGGTATCCTTGTATCATAAGAAACCACCCTTTCATTGGGAATTCCCTCTAGTTGAATCATAGGTCCAGTCTGAAATAAAAATAAGTTGTGAGGAATTCAGAGAAACCTGAGAGCGCTTATGTTAACTGATATAGAGAAAAGAAGAACCAAGAGAAAATTTACACAATGAATGAAAAATGAAAAAAAAAAAGCATTTAGTAGGGGACAAACTCTATGCTGTGTTGGGGAAACAAACACAGAAGTGAAGATGTCCTCAAAATACTTATATTCTAAGGAGAGACAGCAGACATTGGGAAGTAGAGGTCAGAGCAGGTAACTTTGGCATCCAGAAAGTTAGAGGAGTGGTGAGTGGAACTATTGGAGCCCTTTGAGGGCAGGGGGTAAGAAGTTCTGGGGACAAAAAGAGGTAAGAAATTCAGGGCACAGTCTCCAGTCTGAGTGGCAAGGCAGCTGTCCAGGATGTTCAAGAAGAAAGCTAAGGAGGAGGGTGAAAGGAAAACATCATGGAAAGACTTCAGAACTAAAATCAGTGCAGTAGCCTATGGCTGATTCAGAAGACTGATTGATGTCTCCTGACACAGAGGTGGTAGGCTATAGGTGTGGAATCATGGCCAATGTGTTGATTAGTTTTGCCTGGCTCTATTAATTTTTTATAAGTGAGGGGTCTACTGGAGGTGGCTCAGGAGTCACTGAGGAGTGACATAACAGTGATGTTAAAAAAGAGAACATGAATAAAACATTTTTCAAAAATTTGAAGGCGAGAGAGAGGGTGGGGTCCAGGCGCTATTAAAAGGAGCGGAGCTGAGCCAGAAGTTAAATGCAACCCTGCTGAGAACCAGCACCCAGGAGAGTCTCACCAGGTGTCCATCTGAAGAGTGCTAATTGGGTAGTTTGTGCCTGGTTAGCTTAATCTGTCGGAGTGCTAATGAGCCCAAGGCCAGGGGTTCAGTTCCCATGTGGGGCAGCTCTGCTCCCTGGCCACAGATGGCAACCCTCACTACTGAGAAGCATCTGTGACGGGGACTGGGTGAGAGAGCGTAGATGAATCCATGAAAAAACCTTACTATGAATGGACAAAAGAACTCATTTCCCCCTGCCTGGAATACATTCCCTTCTCTCCACCACCTCTTAGAATCTCTGTTGCAGCATTATGGGATAAAGTGATGGGGGCTTCTGCCCATCCTTAGAGTCTTGGAAAGACAACTGGATGATATTCAAGGCCAAGGTTGGTGCCTTTGGATCTTAAGAGTAAGGGATTACACCTTTATTGCTGGAAGGGACTTTTGAGGTCCAACCCTCCTCATTTTACAGATGAGAAAACTGGAACCCAACAGAGCCTAAGATCTTCCCAGGGTCACACAGCTTGTAAGTAGCTAAAGTAGGATTTGAACTTGGGTCTTCCTGACTCCAGGTCTGGCGTTCTAAACACAGAGCCACCTACATGCCCCATGTAACATATTATATAGCATAACATTATACATAACATTATACTACATATTATATATCATTATGTAGTAATAATTACATGGTAATAATATACATAGCATATATTACATATAATAAAATATACCTATAACTATATAAATGGTTGTTTCTTTCCCCTTCCTCCCCTTCAAATAACCCTAATTATAATTATCTATGATTTCTACTTATTCTTGCATTTATTTTTATTTTATCATTATTGTATTTATTTTGCCTCCATCCAGTAGAATGGAAGGTCCTTGAAGGCAAGGGTTGATTTCATTTTGATTCAGTATATGAAGCACCCAACCCCTACAATATGCAAGACATCCTCGTTGTTGGATTGAAAACACAAACTATAAAAAACAAACAAAAATCCAACAGACCCTCTAAATAGAATCCCATTTTGAGGAGGTCCCTTCTCAGATCTAATCCCATGCCTTCACTGAACTAATGAGGGTGTCCAGGTCCAGGGAGGTAAAGGGATTTGGCCACCACCATACACCTCACTCTCCTGCTTCACAGCCCAGGGCTCTTTCCTTTATGGTACATGGCCTCTTGCAGAGTTTTTGCTTTGTTTTTTAGGCCGCTTTTCTTAGGTAGGCCCAGGTAGAATCGTTGCTTCGTCCTGATGCAATTCAACTTAACAAGCATTTATTAAGTGACGACCATCTGCAGATAGGAACTGAAGGTACAAAGTGAAAAATGATAAAAAAGGCCTGTCCTCAAGGAGCTTATATTCTACTGGATGGGGGGAGGATAGGGCAGGATACAGGGGGTGTACAAAAGAGTAAGTACAATGTATGTGGTGTGAGGGAAAGACTCTGGATTTAGAGGCAGAGAACCTGGGTTAGAACTCCAGCTCTGCCACATACTACCTTTATGACTCCAGGTGATTTACCTCAACTCTCTGGGCCTCAGTTTCCTCATCTGTAAAATGAGAGCAAAGGTCCCTTCGAGCTCTGAAGCTATACATCCTATATATCACACCAAGAAAGAGAGAGTGATAACAACTTGGGGAAGCAGGAGAGACCTCAGATAGGAGATGGTGCCCAACCTGAGCTTTGAAGGGAGCTAGGGAATCTGAGAGGTGAGCTGGAAATGTTCCAGACATGGGAGATAGTCTGTCCAAAGGCACAGCAGTGAGAGATGGAAGGAAGGTCCTATTGGGAGACCAGCAAGCCAGTTTAACTAAATTGCAGAAGGCATTAAATGTATTTAATATATAGTAAGCATGGGAGATGAGTGGAAGTCACACCATGAAAGGCTATAAATGGAAAGGATTTAGACTTTTCTCCTAAAGGCAGTCTCTGCTATTTGGAGGACCTGCTCCCACCCTTCCTCTCACTATATCCCTGAGTAGCTTGTTGACCAGAACATTCTAAGAATGGAAACCCTGAAGCTCAAGATACTGGATAGAATACTGGATTTGTAATTTAGAAGACCTGGGTTCAAATCCTAGTATAGGATAATGGTGAGACTCCATTGATTATCCCATCCACTTAAAAGTAATTATCTTTGGGAGCCAGGTACCCTAAGGGAGAGACAGGAGGCAGCATGTGTCCACTGAGTCAAACCACTATCACCACCTTAATCACCATCTCTTCTCAGATCTTGTTGGAAACAGCTGGGTCCAAGGCTCTTGGTATTCCCCAGCCTACCAGACCTGCTTTCACCCCAGTCTTGAAACCATATTTGAAGGGAGAAATCATTGTAGAGAGGGTACCCATCTTCTTCCTCACCACCAATAATAACTGCTGACCAATTTTCACCACTGGGCAGAGAAGCCCAAGAACCCTGGGCTTGATAGCACCTCCCAGACCACTAGTCCTGCTTCCAGCCCAGCCCTCACAGCCTTCATCTGAGCAGGCAACTCCCATGGAGAAAGAACCCATCAACTGTCAACCAACTGCCACTGACAACTCAGGCAAGGCCCCTTGAGGGAAACCCAGGAGGCAGCATGTTCCAGACAAGGCAAACTACCATCTCCACCATTTATCCACCATTTCCTGTCAGACTCCAATGGAGGCAGTCCATGACTCCAAATCCAAAAGCTTGGGAATAACAATACATCCAGCCTAATACCTGTAGCCATCATCCTGGGAATCAGTGCCTCTGAAGATCCAGCCTGGCAAGGGCTCCTACAGTTACTATTGTCACACCCATTGAAGAACCAGAAAAGAAAGTTCATGCCACCAGATTCCTTGGCTCTGTCAAATGGCTTATCATCAGAAATTTCCAATCATTTCAGTGGAAATGGCATTAAAGAAAAAGCTTCACTGCTGCACCCTAAGGACTATGGGACCTTTTCATCTGACTTGTGGCTGAAACTTTTCATATAATGTCTCACCCATTAGAATGTGAGTTCTTGAGAAGAGCAACTGTCTTACTTTGTATTTGTATTTCCAGTTAAGTGATTAATAAATGCTTTATTCATTAATTCAATGAACTGAATGTGTACAGGGCCTGTACTCCTCCTTGAATCAAAGTCATTATGTGAGAGACTTGTTCACTCCCTAAGGAATGTGTACGAAGGGGAAGAACTCTTTCATAACTAGAGATGAGTATTCTGAGAGCTGGAAGTAGAGAAGGAATGGGTCATAGAAAACAAAGTTAGGTCGTGGGGAGACAAGTGGCAATAGAGAAGAGAAGACAGAAGTCAAAGAGGGACGTTAGCTCTATGGACATCTCAAAAGATAATATCCATCACTGTATCCACACTCAAGAACCGAGAGAAGTCTCAAGAAAAGGTCTGCTCTTTCCCAAACAGCCCATCTTGGTGCTTGTCTATTCAGGACACTTTAAGATAATCAGCTATTTCATTGCCCAAATGTTTCTACTAAACCTGAATTTCAGCCTCAACCACAAAGAGGCCAGGGGCTAGCTGGATATAGATATAATGTAAATTTTGGCAGAACACTCAACTTCTGCCTAAATGTTAGGGATTTTCCTAACTGGGGGGCTCAGAGTGATTCTGACCAAACTCATAATGTTTTGTCTAAAATAATCTCCCTAAAACTAAAGAGAAGAGAGCTAGGGGACCCTAGGGACCATTATATTTCCCCTATGCTTGAAATGAGTCTAATTATTTTATTACAACAGAAACTTCCTAACTGGTTGATCATCACAGCACCACCATCCTTTCATTCACCAGATTTGTAAGCTTGGTGTCATCCTCGACTCCTCACTCATATCGTTCTACTTATCCAGTCTGTGGTCATCTTGTCATTTCTGTCTTCATGGTATCTCTCATATAAGTCCCCTTCTCTCTGCTCACACAGCTGTTGCCCTAGTACAGACACTCATCACTTCATACTTGTAGTAGCCTTTCTGCTTCATCTCCCTACCTTAAGTCTTTATTCCAGTCCATCCCCCACTTAGCTACTAAAGTCTTCTACTACTAAGAGTGACCATGCCAGTGGGCAGCTAGGTAGCTCAGTGGATAGAGCACTGGGTTTGGAATCAGAAAAACTCTTCCTGAGTTCATATCTGGCCTCAGATGCCTACTATATATGGGTGACCCTGGGCAAGTCACCTAATCCTGTTTGCCTCAGTTTCCTCATCTGTAAAATGAACTGGAGAAGGAAATGGAAAACTACTCCAGAATCTTTGTCAAGAAACCCCAAATGGGGTCCTGAAAAGTAAGATACAATAACAATCTCAACATGCTAACTCTAGATGAAGACCTAGCAAAGGAGACTGAGGATGAGAAGTCATATAGGCAGGAGAACTGGGAGAGTGGTGTCCCAGAACCTAGAGAGAAGAGTATATCACAGATGAGATCAACAGGGCCAAAAGATGAAGAAAGGTCAAGAACTGAGACTGAGAAAAGGCCTTAGATTTGGCAATTCAGAGATCATTGGTAGCTTTGGAGAGAGCAAATTTTGTTGAATGATGAGGTCAGAAGCCAGAATGTAAAGAGTTAAGAAGAGAGTTAGAGGAAAGGAAGTGGAGACTCCTATTTGTAGATGGCCTTCTCAAGGAGTTTAACCACAAAAATGGCTGAGTAGGAATCCAAACTTAGGTCCTGTGACTCCAAGTTCTAAGCACCTCTAAGGCAGCATTATTTCTACTATACAATTCTCCTGGGTCTTTGCTGGGACCTTACGTATGTATCTCTTGACTGGCTTGTCCATTCTGATGAGTTGAGATTGTCCAGCCTTGGCCATGGCTTTCTTCTAGTGGCCTCAGGATTCCTTGGATGAGAACCAAAGGAAAGAGGTTTAGGGTTTATAATTCTAATACCACCTCTTTCTGCAGCCTTCTAGGCAAGTTCGCACCGTAGCTCCAAGGGCCTGTCTATATAATATGACCAAGAAAGACATACATTTCTTACTAGGACTCTGAGGAAGCATGTGATCATTTACTAACAGATAAAGGAAAGATAAGTGTCTCCCTGGTCTGCTTAACCTCTTTGAAGCTAATAGTGATTACGAGGAAAGGTAAAGCCTGTTGTGATAGTGAAATTCCTGAAGTATAGGGGACCAAAAATGATAACCAAGAAGCAGACTTTGAGTTGCTATATGACTCCTGCTTCCTCAAACTCAAATGATAGGACGAAGCAATTGACCTGGATGGCTTCTCCAGGGGTCATCTAGCCCACTCACATAGGGTCATGAAGGGACTTAGAAGATCATCATATCTAACTCTTTCATTTGACAAATGAAGAAATAGAGGCGCAGAGAATTGAAATGATTTGCTCCAAGTCACACAGGTAATAAATCAAAGAGATGGGATTTGAACCCATGGCCCTTGATTTCAGATCCAAAGTACTTTACACTATACTTTACTGTGTCTTTCTGCCTCCGGTCTCCAGACTGATGGTCAAAACCTACCTTGTGCTTCAAACTCACCCTTCAGCTCCACTTCTTTGAGCCTCAGTTTCCTACAATGTATATAGGAAATATAAATCTTATATATTGAGGGAGTGTAAATCGATCACCTAATGAGCATTCATTAAGCTCCTACTATGTGCCAGACACTTTACTAGAAGATTCAAGAACATTCTCTGTTCTGTGTCCTAGGCTCTAAATCTGGGGTTTATGATCTATGACCACCTGAGGCAGTCCAATATCCCTTTGGACATCTCCATTTGACCAGAAATTTCTCTTTCTGTCAAGCCTAACTTTGCCTCCCACTCATTGCTACCAGTTCTACCCAGAGGGGCCAAGCTGAAACAAGTTAATCCCTTTTCTACAGGATGGTTCTTCAGGTATTTGAAGACAGCTATCATGACCTCTCCCCTCCCCCCATATATGTCTCCTCTATTCTGGGCTAATCATCCCTAGTTCCTTTTGATGCATCCTCATATAGCATGATCCTCTGGTCCTTCCTGGTTTGGGGTTAACATCTCCCGCATGCCAACAAAGGGTGTGAAACTGAAAAGCCCCCTGAAAGCGATAAGGAGCCTTTGGCACACTGGCCAGGCACAAGCTACACTCTTATCTGAACTGTTACTTTACATGAGGAGCCCAGTTCTTATGTGAAAAAGGCAGACAGGAAACTCAGGGTTCACATTTCTTGAACAGACCGTTAGGATCCATTCACTTGTTCTAATGTCATGGCAAATGTGACCTTAAGCCCCACCCTGTCCAGGATTATCAAGGACATTCACATGTTATCACAAAGCCTTCTGGGCGATTTTTCCCACCTTTATCAGGGACTTTGTGAAAACAGTTCTCTAACTGGAGATAAAGAGATTCTCTCTCTGTCTGTCTCTCTGTCTCTGTCTCTCTCTCTCCCCTTCACTCTGTCTCTCTATCCACCTGTCTGTCCTCCTCGTCCTCTCTTTCTTTTTTCTCTTACACTCTGTCTCTGTTTCTTTCTCTCCCTCTCTCTCTTTCATCCCCTTCCTCCCTCTTTTTTTCCCTCTTTCTTCCTCTTCTCTCTGTTTTTCTCCCCTCATTTTTTTCTGCTTTCCTTTTCTTCTCTTTTTAAGGGTAACCCCATCAGAGGGCTCTGTCACATTTACTTACTGCACTGATCATTTCAAAAAGGGAACTTGGAGCAAATCCTCAAGAAAAGAAAAGATAACTAAAGCACAGATAACTAGATTCATAGGAGAGAATATGTCTCTAGCTGGAAGGGACCTGAAAGAGCATCTAATCCAAACCCCTCATTTAACAGATGAGGAAACTGAGACCAGAGAGGAAGTGACTTGCCCAAGGTTACACAGGTTGCAAGTGTCAGGGGTAAGATTCAAATCCAGGTCTTCTGATTCCAGAGGCAGTAGGAACTGAAACCAACCTCTTTAATCTCATTCCCAAGATGAGAGTTTATGGAGTTACAAGTATGCCTCATCTCGTATAAATGACAAGTCATTGCCACTTGGTCACATTTCCAAATCTAAGCCTTGATTGCTTGACCCTTGCAAAGGTCGAGATAGAAACAGCTTTCCTGGAGGGCTACAGAAGGTGGAAGAAAACTGGAACACTTTTCACAGATTCAATTCCCTTCACAAAAGTCACTAAATAAAAGGATATTTCCAGATGGCAGAACATGTAAGAAATAGGAACAGAAATTTTTTTATAGCTCTTCCTTCTGGCAATAACTGAAGGTAGCCCTCAGAAATCTGATGAGAAACGCTTCAGCATGGGGGTGGAAAGGGTCAATGGGTGCCCTTCAGAAGCTGCCTGATCTCCAACCTTCTGTGCCTCAGTTTCCTCATCTATTTAAAAATAATTAGAAGGAATAAATGATTGGAGAAAGTGTAAAATAGTAGAAAGGGCTCTGGGAAATAAATCTTATCTTGGATGCTTACTGCCTGTGTGACTTTGGCTCACATTTATCCTCCCTGGACCTCAGTTTCTTTATGAGGGGGATCAGACAACATGGATCTAAGATTTCTTCTAGTTCTAGATGTACGATCTTATGTCTTGTCCAGTTCTGATAGTCTATGATTCTATGATCTTTCAAGGTCCAACTTGTTGCAATGAAGGGAGTAATAGATTTAGAGTAAAAGGGCTGGGGTTCGAATTCTACTTCTGCTGTCTTCTGTGAGAAAGTCCGTTGGCCTCTCTGAACCTCAGTTTACTTGTTTGTCGCATGGGATGGTTGTCTAGTGCACCAGCCATTCGACGACCATTTATTGAGCACCAACACTGTGTACTAAGTTGTTCTGGGGCTACAACATGGAAAACAACATGCAAACAACTATGGACACATAAGATATATTGTTGTCACTGCTATTCATTTGTTTTTCAGTTGTGTTGGACTCTTCATGACCCCACTGAGGTTTTTCTGGCAAAGATCCTAGAGTGCTTTGCCATTTCTTTCTCCAGCTCATTTCACAGATGAGAAAATGGAGGCAAACAGCGCAAAATGACTTACCCAGGGTGACACAGCTAGTAAATATCTGAGGCCAGATTTGAACTCATATTCAAGATATATACAAAATATATACAAGATATATTTGCAGTGATGTAAATGTTATGTAATGTTAAAGAGAAGGTACTAGCAGTGGAGAATAGGAGGGATTGAAAACAGTATCCTGCAGAAGGTGGAATCTCAGCTGAGTCTTGAAAGGAGTCATATAAACCAGAAGGTGGAGGTGAGGAGGAAGAGCACTCCGGGTATGGGGAGTCATTGCAAAGATAAGGATCCAAGAGATAGAATATAGTATTTGAGAAACTGGAAGAAGCCCACTATTCCTGGATTGTAACATCCTCAAGAGAAGAGCGAAGGGTAAGAAGACCAGAAAGTGAAGAAGGGCCCAGGTTGTGAAGGGCTATAAATGCCTAACAGGATTTTATATTTGGTTTTGGACATAATAGGGAGCCAGTGAAGTGTATGGAATGGAGATAAGGGTGGGGCAGGGTGACATAGTCAGAACTGGGCTTTGGAAAAATCATTCTATCAGCTGGAGGATGGATTGGAGTGTGGAGAGATGAGGAAGACCAACCAGAAGTCAATGGCAATAGTCCTTCTTAGGTGATGAGGGTCCTGCACCAGGGAGAGTATGAGTGGAGAGGAGACCTCTCTGAGAGATGTTGTAAAGGCAGAAATGACTGGAGTTGGAAATAGATTGGATGGGGGAAGGGGGATGAGTGGGAGAGAGGCATCAAGCAGGACACAAAAGTTGGGAGCCTCAATGACTGAGAGCCCTCAATAACCATAATAGGGAAGTTTGGAAGAAGATGGTATTTGAAAGAAAAGATCAAAACTCTGCTGTGGACATATTGGAGATGTCTACAAGACATCTTCAGCTCTTTTAAATGACCCTCATATAGCATAATCTCAAGATCCCTCACCCTCACTGGCAGTTGTGTATAGTGAGTGTCTAAGAGACAGGTAGTCATTGGAGCTTGGAGCCATAGAACTTAGGCTGGATATATGGATGAGGGAATCAGTCATCTGTGTAGGGAGGGTCATTGAACCCATGAGGTCTGATGAGATCATCAAATGAGATAAGAAAGAGGGAGAGAGAAGACAAGAAGGCTCAGGATAAAGCCTTAGGAGACATTCGTGGCTAATGGGCATTTTCTGGATGAAGATCCAACAAAGGAGACTGAGAAAGAGTAGTTAGATGAGGGGGAGGGGAGAGGAGAAGTAGGAGAGAGCATTGTCCTGAAAACCTGTAAAGGAGAGAGTATCCGAGAGAAGAGGGTGGTCAGTAGTACCAAAAGTTGCAGAGAGGTCAAGGAAAAAATAGGGCTGAGAAAAAGCCAGTAGCTTTTACAGTTAGGAGATCATGGGTAACTTTGGAGAGAATAGTTTGAGTTGGATAATGGGGTTGGAAGTCAGATTGCAGAGGGTTTGAAAGAGAGTGAAAGGAGAGGAAGTGGAGACATCGATTATAAATGGTTTTCTTAAGGTCTTTAGATGAAAAGGAGATGAGAGATCTAGGCCAATAGCAAATAAAGATGCTAGGATCAATCCAGGGTTTTTGAGAACAGGAGAGACATGGGCGTGTTTGTAGGCAGCAGGGAAGGAGCCATTAGATAGGGAGAGATTGAAGATTAGAGAGAGAGTGGGATGAGAGACGATGATAGAGGGGCAGTCTGATGGAGAAGACAGGATGGGCTGGGATAATATACTGCAGACTCCTTGTACCCACATGGGTTTTTTATCTTTTCACTGCCCTCTGGATCACCTGCAATTTTTATTCTATGGATATCTGGGGGAGCAGACAAGGAAGCTAGAAAAACTAATGGCAGCCCAGGCTGCACTGAGTGACAATGCACAGGAGGAGACAGGCAGTGCTTCTGCTTTTAGGCAGCTATAATTACTGAGCCGGTTTTCCTGACCTTGACCCTAAACCCACCCCTCTGCAACTCCTACTTGTTGCTCCCGAGCTCTGTGCAGAAATGGGCTGATCTCTCTTCTCTTTATTTGATGGTTCTTCTAATACTTGAAGACAGCTATTATTCCTCACTCCTCACCTCTAGTCTTCCCTTTTCCAAGTTAAATATTCTCAGCTCCTTTAAATGACCCTCATGTAGCATAATCTCAAGGTCCCTCACCCCCTGAATATTAGCTGTGTGTAGTGGAAAGAGATTTGGGTTGAGAATCAGAAGACCTGGCCAGTTCTGTATGAGCAATTCGTTTGACCTGTAGTATCTTCAGGTTTCCTTTTCTAGAGAACCAAGGGTAGAGGGTGGGAGATGGTGGATTAGATGACCACTAAGACCTTTTAGATCTGACTCCTATGAACTTACAGGCACTGAGGGCCCCGAGAAAAAGGAGAGAAGGTAGTAGGACCTGATGGGAGATGGGCCACTTGTTTTAGTTTCTTGATGGAAACCTTGCTAATTGTGATGTCTAGGGAGTATCACAGACCAGACTTTCGGTTCCACTACTTAAAACAAAGGTTCGTTGCTGATAAAAAAAAATAATAACTCATGCAGACTCTGTGGTGGTAAGACAAAAGTTCTGGGGACACAGGGCAGAAGTTGCCCTTCCTCTCCTAGGCCAGATCCTCTCGGCCAGACAGGAATGCCGGAAAGCAAGACTTCCTCCAGCAGCTGCTGAGATCCTCCTTCTCCACTCCCCAGCCCGGCCATGCACCGGAAGGCCTGTCTGGTGTTAGTGCTTGAACTTACCCCTGAAAATTTCTGCCCAGGGTCTAGATATTCTGAGAAGTCAATGGAAACTCAAGAGGCTTAACTAGAATCTTCTCCTGACTCTGCCTGTGTTCCCTCCCTGAGGATACTGCCCAAGGATCTTCTTACTGAAAGCCCCACCTATCTCATGGTGCCCAGAAATCACAAGATCATGGATTTCTAACTTGGAAAGGACCCTGGAAGGCATCACATCCAAACAAACCATTCATTTTATAGAGAGGGAAACGGTGACTCAGAAGCTAAGTAATGTAGTCCCAAAGCTAGTAAGTTTCTGAGATGGGATTTGAACTCAAGGTCTTCCTGATCCTCAGGATCATCATTCTACCTATTATGGCATCTGAGGGCCTTGTATGGTGAATATTCTTGAGTGGATTAGCACATAGTGGTTCAGAGCTCCTCAATATGATGTAATATCATTTGTCCATCAGTATTATAGACAGATGAGTCCTTCCCTGGTTGTCTTTTCACCTCTTTGGGTTCTTGTCACCAAACTGGGCAGCTGGGTTGTGGAGGCAGCAGCTGGAAGTATTTCTATTGAAGAGTCTAGTCTTTCTCCTACTTTAAAGCTACCTCCAGGCAATAAATAAAAGCAAATAGAGTCAAAATTCTTGATGTTTGTTATAGTAGCCCAGTGAAATTATATTGTTGTTATAAAGTTGATTTCCGGGAAGGAAGGAAGGAAGGAGGAAGAAAAGAAGGTAGTCAGAAAGGAAGGGAGGAGGGAGGGAAGGAGTAAGGAAGGAAAGAAGGAAGGAAGAAAGGAGGAATATATGCCAAGTAAAACTCTGCATGGCATGAGGTATTCCAGAAGCTGGTTTTTCCTGTGCTTGTTTTTTGTTCCTCTGAGATGTCCTTAGAGAAATCTTATGAATTGGGCTGTGCTTTCAGCTGCCTGAGTTCTCAGGGGCAAAGCACCTTGAGGGTCATGTTGATGATTCTGTTGAAAGGTTAATGACAGCCATATATTATATAACAACTTTTGAGCACTTGCCTCTGTCAGAGGTCATGAGACCTAGTGTTTATTTTTTTTAGCTTAGTATTTTGTTATATTTCGCCTTTGTGGGTTGGGGTAGAAGGTGATACTTCAGGGAAAAAACTTCAGGTTCTTTTTTTCAATTTATTTATTTATTTTTCATTTTCAACATTCATTTCCACAAGATTTTGAATTCCAAATTTCCTCCCCATCTCTCCCCTCCCCCACCCCAAAACACCATGCATTCTGATTACCCCTTCTCCCAATCATACCCCTCCCTTCCCTTTTCCCCATTTTCCTCTCTTTTCTTGTAGGGTAAGATAGATTTCTATACTCCATTACCTGTTTTTCTTATTTCCCAGTTACATGCAAAAACAATTCTCAAAATTTGTTCCTAAAACTTTGAGTTCCAACTTCTCTCCTTTCCTCCCTTCCCACCCATCCCCACTTAGAGGGCAAGCAATTCAATATAGGCTATATATGTGTAGTTTTGCTAAAAACTTCCGTAATAGTCATGTTGTGAAAGACTAACTATATTTCCCTCCATCCTATCCTGCCCCCCATTTATTCTATTCTCTCTTTTGACCTTATCCCTCCCCAAAAGCATTTACTTCTAATTACCTCCCTCCTCTCATTTGCCCTCCCTTCTATCATCTCCCCACACTCCACTTCTCCCCTTCTCCCCTACTTTCCTGTAGTGTAAGATAGATTTTCAAATCAAATTGAATGTGCATGTTATTCCCTCCTTAAGCCAAATGTGATGAAAGTTTCACTTTTTCCCTCTCACATCTCCCTTTTCCCCTCCACTGAAAAAGCTGTTTCTTGCCTTTTTTATGAGAGATAATTTACCCCATTCCATTTTCCATTTCTCCCTTTTTCCTCCCATTATATTTCTCTCTCACCTCTTAATTTTATTTTTTTAGACATCATCCTTTCCTATTCAACTCACTTTGTGCCTTCTCTCTCTCTCTCTCTCTCTCTCTCTCTCTCTCTCTCTCTCTCTCTCTCTCTCTCTCTCTCTCTGTGTGTGTGTGTGTGTGTGTGTGTGTGTGTATAATCCCTCCAACTACCCAAATGCT
Organism: Notamacropus eugenii; assembly: GCF_028372415.1. Lineage (NCBI taxonomy): Eukaryota > Metazoa > Chordata > Mammalia > Diprotodontia > Macropodidae > Notamacropus > Notamacropus eugenii. The sequence continues at coordinate 17,521,465 of NC_092877.1, forward strand.
GAGAAAAGTTTCAAATATTATCTTTCCATGTAGGAATGTAAACAGTTCAACTTTTGTAAGTCCCTTATGATTTCTTTTTCCTATTTACCTTTTCATGCCTCTCTTGATTCTTGTGTTTGCAAGTCAAATTTTCTATTCAGCTCTGGTCTTTTCATCAAGAATGCTTGAAAGTCCTCTATTTCATTGAATAACCATTTTTTTCCTTTGAAGTATTATACTCAGTTTTCTTGGGCAGGTGATTTTTGATTTTAATCCTAGTTCCTTTGACTTCTGGAACATCATATTCCAAGCCCTTTGATCCCTTAATGTAGAAGCTGCCAGATCCTGTGTTATCCTGATTGTATTTCTACAATACTTGGATTGTTTCTTTCTGGATGTTTGTAATATTTTCTCCTTGACCTGGGAACTCTGGAATTTGGCTACAATATTCCTAGGAGTTTTTCTTTTTGAATCTCTTTCAGGAGGTGATCAGTGAATTCTTTCAATATTTAAAAATTTCAGGTCTTAAAAGGTCCAGTTGTTTCCTTAAGATTCCTTAAGAATGGAATATCACTGGCACATAAGGACCTGAATCAATCTTTGAAACCAGAGCTGCTGAGCTGGGGAGAGCATGTGAGTGGGGAAGAAGGGGTGGTGGTCCCTAACCTTTTCACAAAAAAGAAATTGTTGAAAAAAGATAATTAACATTCAAATCACATCACACCTTTTAAAACATTCTCATGTGAGTCTGAGGAGGATGGGGAGTGGTGCTCCCATGTCCACACTGAGTGTAGTTACAATCCTTCAATCTGATGGTGGCAATGGATGGTGACATCCATTGCCCATCCATCTAAGGATGTCTTCATTGGCCAACATTGGCACCATGATGGGAAATAGACTGTTTGTAGGTGAAGGAGAGCAAGGCCACTTAGACTGGAACATAGAATAAGAGAAAGAGGCTAACAGGAAGGAAAAGTGGCTTAGAGCCTAGGCTGAGAAGAGCTTTAAATGCCAAGCAGAGAAGTCTGTACTTGACCCTAGAGGAAGTAGGGAGCCAAGGGAGTTTATTGGGCAGTCGAGTGACATGGTCAGATTTGTGCTTTAAGAAGATCTCTTTGGGAGCTTTCTGGGGAATGAATTAGAAAGAGGGAGAGATGATGCAGGGAGACCAATGGGAAAGGCATGGGAACAATCCAAGTGATAGGGTATAGGGTCTGACCTTGGATAGTGTCTGTATGAAGCAAGAGATGGGGATGGAGGCAAGGACTATTTTGGAGGAAGAAAGAAAAGGAGTTAGCCATTGATTGAATATGTGGCATGAGAAACAGAATGAAAGCAGGGGTGATGCTGAGGTTGTGAACCTGGGGGACTGAGAGGTTGGAGATACTCTGGAAAAACCTAGGGAAGTTGGGAAGATGGGAAGGCTTGTGGGTGATTCTTTTGTGTACATGTTGAGTGTAAAATACCTGTGACAAATCACAGTTAGAAATATCCAATAGGTAGGAAGTGATGTGTGACTGGAGCTCAGGAGAGACAAGAGGGATGGAGTCCAGTTTGTTAAGGGGGTCAAAATCAAAGCCAAACAAGTCTTCCTTCCTTCCTTCCTTCCTTTCTTCCCTCCCTCCCTCCCTGCTTCCTTTCTCTTCCTTCCTCCCTTTCTCCCTCCTCTCTCTCTTTCTTTCCTTCTTTCTTTTTCCTTTTCTCCTTCCTTTCTTCTTTTTTCTCTTCCTCCTTTTTTCCTCCTTTTTCCCTTCCTTCCTTCTTCCTTCTCTTCCTTTCCTCCATCCTTTTCTCTTTCTTTTTTCTTCCTTTCTTCTTTCTTTCCTTCCTTCCTTTCCTCCTCCCTAATTTCTTTCTTTTTTCATTTCTTTCTCCCTCCTTTCTTTTTTTTCCTCTTACACTAAAATGGCGCACGTACTTGAAAATAAATGTTTTAAGGATTCTGCTTCTGAAAGCTGAAACAAAGGACAAGGTGAGGTTCACTCTGGCATGCTCCCAGGGAGAGCTACATTTATCATTCATATTTGAAGGCCCCATTCCAGTTAAAGGAATGTTCAACAGCAATAGCACATTAATTACCGGAAAATATTCTTTTCCTTGTAAAGAATTGTAGATGCAATAGCTAGAAGTGAGGAAAATGACAACAGGAAATAAAAGGATCCAGCCAGACTCAGAAACATGACGTAGCTTCCTTGTGGCCCCAGACTGTCTCCTAATGACATTAGTGACAATTCATATTTATACAGGACTCTGGTGTTTACAAGACACTTATTTTACAAGAACCCTGCAAGGTAAGTAAAATTGGAACTATCATTTCCATTTTACAGATAACAAAACTGAGTCTCAGAGAGGTTAAATGACTTGTCCACAGTTGCCCAGCTAAGAAAGAGGTAGGAACAAAGCTAGGTTTCTCCAGACTCTCCCCATTGTACTATACCATCTTTATATTGACATTCAAGAAAGAGCGTGTAACTTTAAAAAAAAATCCTGTTTTTAATCAAGGCAATTTTCTGACGTGGGAGAGATACTGGACTAGGAAAGAATATTTTGGATTTCACTCTCTCTGGGTGATGTATAACTTTAGTCTCATTCAAGTTTTCCCTTCCCCCGTTGATGAACTGTTAGCCATTCAAAAGTTCAAAGTAACTGTTGTTTATTAAAGGTAAATTGTAAGTCACATTTATCCCAATTTTTGTTCCCAGCTTCTCTGAGATAAGTAGACCAGTAAATGGAAACAGTTAGGTAGAGAGAGTCCTAGGACTGGACTTAGGAAGACATGAGTTCAAATGTGATTTCAGACACTTATTAGCCATGTGGCCCTGGACAAGTCACTTAACTCTTTCAAAAATCACTTTCCATAGCAGCCCCCACCCACCTACCCCAAGCATTTGGGGTTAAGTGACTTGCCCAGCGTCATACAGTTAGGAAGTGTCTAAGGTCAGATTTGAACTCATTGTCCTGATTCCAGGTCCAGTGCTCTATCCACTGCACCACGGATGGTAGCTATTACTATTATCATCACACAGTAAATAATAAACGTTGTTGCGCTCAACAACACCATGTTAGGACCAGGGCTACAAAAAGACAAAATTCAATAGTCCCATTCTCAAGAGCCCTGTATTCTGATGCTGGAGTCCCTATAACATGTGCACAGATAAGTCCATATAAGATCTTTTCTTTCTATTGCATAATAACAATGAAAACTCATAGCTGTATCATGCTTGAAGGATCTTGGGACTATAAAGTCAGGACTAGAAGGGATCTAGTCTATCTCCCTTACTACAGATAAGGAATTGTGGCCAGAGCAGTTGAGAGATTCCCCGAAGGTCACACAGCCATGTTAGCCTGCAAACCAAGACTCCCTGACTTCGGATCAAGGCTCATAACAACCATGTAAGAGATGCAATAAGGTATTATTCTCCCCATTTTATAGATGAGGAAACCGGGGATCAGAAAGGAAAAGTGACTTGCCTAGGGACACATTTCCAGTAAGTGGTAGAGTCTGTTCCAAACCCCAAGTCTCTCCTGACCCTAAATCCTGAGGTTTCTGGGAGCCGCATTGAGTTGGGGGAGGGCGAAAATGCAACAGAGCTATTATTATTTCAAAGTTATTAATAAAAAAATACCTTTCAAGGCCAGGGTATGATTGCCAAACTCAAATTTGAACAATTTAATTGTTCATTGAAAGGAACTGCAATCCTCTCGCTGGGGATTTCTCTCTTAGAGTCACTATGTGTGAAATTGAAATCTAAAGATATCACTCCAAATATTCATCTTCTCCAGGGAAGTTTTCCCCCAAGAGTTGAGGAAGATAAAGAACTCACCCAAAGTTATTATCTTTCTTCTCTGTCTCTCTCTCTCTCTCTCTCTCTCTCTCTCTCTCTCTCTCTCTCTCTCTCTCTCACTCATTGCACACTTAGCCAACAGCAGAAAGCATACTGGTAAAAAGAAACTTTGTGAGAAAAAAAAAAGTTGGCTATGGTGTTCCCATCTGGAAGATTTTACATTCTGGAATCCAAAGATCTATTTATTTTTGTGACTGATTCTTGCCCCAATTCAGAATTAGAGCATGTAAGACAATAACTGGCTTGTTATCAGACTTAATTAAAGCAAAGAAATGCAAACATACTCTTTGCTCTCAGAGATAATAAACATTAATATGTTATTATAAAATTCTTTAAAAAATTCTTAGCTTGTTCATGTTTTTTTAAAAAAAGGATTTATTTTCTTAAGGAAATTGTGAAAGCCTTCATTTTCATCCTCACTGACTTTCTGATCTCTCCGATTCTCAGAATTATAAAACAGTTAGGACCTGGACCCCCATGAATTTTATCCCTTCTTTACTCTCCTTCCTGATTGTACAGTGATTATGTGTGACATTAAATATTTATCACATAATTCAGGCTGCCTGAGAAAGTCTGGGAGGCTTTTCCCATTAAAAGGAAGTGTCTGAGCATGAGAACGTCTCTTATATTAATAACTTAAAAATATATAGTGAAGGCTGTGGATATAGAGTGGCTCCTTTAGCAGCCTCCTGACTCCAGGAAAATACATTTAGTTCATATTGTCAGGGACCCAGTTCTTAGAGTAAGAAGGCCGGAGAATCATAGGAGGGATAAAAATATATGCATCGTAGTCCAGGGATTAATCTTGACGTGGTCGTGGGGACTGGTCTCTGGACTTACAGCCCTGAAGGAACAAGCATTTGATTCCTCTCAGTACGAATTTATTAAGCACCTACTGTGTACCAGGCACCATGCTAAGTGCTGGAGATAGAAAAGGAGGCAAAAGACAATGCCTGCCCTCAAGGAGCTTATAATCTAATGGAGGAAGGTTGGCAAGCAAAAAAATATGTACCAAAAAGCTGTGTACCACGTAATGATTTTTTTTATCTTTTTAAAAAAATTCTCTGGATTAAGGGCTGGTTCACTGCGGGTGGGAAGAGAAGGTAATAAAAGCAATATAAAAACAAAAGATATCAGTAGAATTATTTTTTAGAGGAATAGCAAGTTCTTCCCTGAATTTCTTTTCTGGTAGCAAATGGATGTGGTGCGATAGGGATAACATGGGATTTAAAATAAGACCACCTAGGTTCAAATCCTGGCTCTGGGCCTCAGTTTCCTCATCTGTAAATGGATGGAATTGGCCAGGTTAGCATTCGAGGTCCCTTCCAGCTCTAATTCTGTCTATCACTCTATGCTCCCAAGTCAGGAAGCATGAAATCAGAGTTGGAAGGAGCTATAGAGATCATCCAGACCATTTTCCACATGAGGGATGAGGGATGAGGAGCTCCTGGTCCAAGGTCACTGGGTTAGTGCATAGCACTGCCCTCATTCTATTGCAGATCCAGTGCTCTCTCTAAGCCCCACTGTCCCAGGGCCCTTAAGAAATACTTTTTTTAAAAGTTTATAAGTGCTTTTTAATGAGGTTGTTTAATGTGAGTTTTGTGGAAATGGAGTAGTTGGTAAATATGAGCCCCTTCCTCCCACCCTTCCTATTTCTACCTTTGGAGGTGAATATAAAATAGCTCGAAAATCAGAACATCTCATTTGGCTCCTTCTGGATGCCTGGAGGGAAGGGCAAAAGAATCTTCCTGCTGTTACTTATCATTAATGCAGGGCAGTGTATTTGCAGTTATTTACTGGCTATTTATAAGTGAACAGGTTTAACCACTAGATCGGTTCAGCATTTTCAAGCAGGGGAGAAAGCCCTGCACAGGCTCTGAAATGTCTCCCTTCTCCCCCCACCTCTGCTGAACTGGGATCTCTAGCACTGCAACCCCAGGTTAGGGGTGCCTAACCTGGCCTGTCCCCAATATCTGGACAAACCTTCCTTCCATTCCTAAGGTCAACCCATGCCCTTCCTGTGACCTATACTCCTTACAGGCAAGCTATGTGCCTAGAAATAATGCTGTGGATCCTAGATCCAAAAGTGCCAGGGGCCAATTCGTCCAACAACCTCCTTTGGCAAATGAGGAAACTGAGACCGAAACTGAAACGCAGATGGTAAGGGCCAGAGGCAGAATTTGAAACCAGAGCTTCCAACTCCCAAACCAATGCTCTTTCCAGTGCCCAGCATTGTCACTCCAGTCTCTTGGGGTACCATGGTACCAGTTCACATTGATATAAGGTTATTGTTTAAATGTAGCTTCCTGACTCAGATTCTTAAATCATGCCCTGCTTGTCAATACAAGCATTACAAATTCAAGGATTCTTAAAATTTCATCCACCCCAATAGTGTTTTAATAAACATTGTCTCTGACTGAAAAAAATTAAAATGTAGCTTCCTCACAGGATGCTTCAAGACCCAGGAAAAGGAGAGCGACCATCTACCGACTCTTTGAAGGGGGATTTTAGCAATCTTCCAGCTCCTTGATCCAGGGCAAGCACTTGTGAAGTTCCTGCTTTGCTCAAAGTATCTTACTAGGCTTTGATGGTACAAGACAAAAACCTTATTTTTTAAAGGAATAGCAAGTTCCTTCAGGAATTTCTTTTCTGCTCACAAATGGATGTGGTTCAATAGGGAAAACATGGGATTTAGACCTGAGTTCAAATCCTGGCTCTGGGCCTCAGTTTCCTCATCTGTAAGGCCCCAGCCCTGAAGGGGCTCACATTCTACCTGCCTGGTCCACTGGATAGAGTGCCAGACCTGGAGTCAGGAAGACCTGAGTTCAAATTTGACCTCAGACACTGTGAAAGTCACTCCACCCTGTTTGCCTCAGTTTCCTCATCTGTAAAATGAATTGGACCATTTAAAGTTCTTGAGGTGAGGAGTAACATAGTCAGATTTGTGCTTTAGAAAAATTATTATGGGAGATGGATCAGAGAAGGAAGAGATTAGATGAAGAGACCACTTAGGAGGCTTTATAGTTTACAGAGGATCATAAATCTTCAGCTGAAATCCAAGCCCCGCCACTTTGCAGTAGAGGAAAGTGGAGCCCAGGGAAATTAATACACTTGCCCAAGGTAACACATGCAGAAAGCATCAAAGGCAGAATTTGGTCCCAAGTCTTGCAGACCCAGCCTACTGTCCTATCCATAAGAACAGATTCCTGCAGATCACACATTGACTTAGGAAACCACAAATTTACATTATCTAGGTCATATTGTATTTTTGTTTGGTTAAACATCTCCCAATTATATTTTCATCTATTTCAGACTTCTGGATTGTTTGACATGTTTGTCACTCCAAACTAGGATCTAAGGCTTTCTGAATTCTCCCACCTCCACACCTTTGCACATTTGTTGTCCTTGCCAAGACTTCTGGCTCCACAGCCCGGGCTCTTTCCATTATATCTCTCAGTGTCTCAGTTGATCTGCCACGGTGGGTTTGGGATTCCATCTCTATTACTTAATTTGTGGCTTTGAGAGAAATCGCTCCATCTCTCTATAAAATGAAGGGATTGGACCAGAGTAGCCCTGAGGTCCCTCCCAGCTCTACACCTGTGATTCGAAAAGTGGTCCTGCTTCTGCCCTTTGTCATCCAAAATGTTTTTCTCTGGGGCAAGCCTGTTTACTTTCAGCCTTAGTTAAGAGAAAGGAAGATGGGTAGGGGTGATTCCCAAAGGATGGTTTTGAGGTGGTTCAGGCCACCTCGGCCCCTGAGGGGTGGGCAGTGCAGCGCCCAGCCAGCCCCCCAGCCCTGGCATTGCCCCCTTTAAGAAGCCAGGTCAGTCGTGAGGTCGCTGCTGTTTGGGTTGTTAATCCCCCAGGAGCCCAGTTTTTTTTTTTTTAAAGGGAAAAAGGAAAAGAAAAGAAATAAAACGGGCAGCTGTCTCTTTAAATGTGATTTCCTTCTATTGTATTTGAATCGTGATCAGGAAAAAGGAAATGAAACCAGAGACAGAGGGAGGCTGAGCAAAAAATAGACATTTCAGCGAGAACGGGGGGAGACCTGCACGCCCCCGGACCCGCCCCCTCCTCCTCCTCTCCCCTCCCTCCCCGGCCGCCTCCTGCCCGCCCCATCACACACGCGCGCTCTGAAAGCCCGAGCCCAAGGTGTGCGGGGACTCCGGGGCGCAGGTTCGCGGCGGGGACGGACCGGAGCCGGAGCCGGAGCCGCAGCCAGGGCAGGGGGACCCCGAGCCGAGCCTGCCGCACCGCAGCCGCAGCCGCAGCCGGGCCGGCAGGGACAGGCGCAGGCGAGGCTCCCCGGGATGGAGGGCTGAGTGCCGGAGCCAGGAGAGCGGAGCTGCGCGGGGGCCGGCGGCCAGGCAGGTCCCATCCCAGCCCATCCCCGGGCCCGCACCCCGCTGACCTCCCCGGCCCCCCACCCTGGGGATTCGCCCGCCTTGGCTCTGCCGCTGGCTCTGCGAGGGAGCCCGTGAATGTCATTGAGGGCGGAGGGCAGAGCCGGCCGGTGAGCAGCCGCGCTGCCCGAGGAGGGCAGGAGGAGGAGGACCAGGACCCAGGGGTGCCGAGCCGCCTGCCTGGCCCTGCGCGACAAAGGAGCCCCCACCCCCACCCCAGCAGCGCGCCCCCCCCTTCGCCAATGTCCTCGGCCATCGAGAGGAAGAGCCTGGACCCGTCCGAGTAAGTGGCCGCTCCATCGTCCAGCCTCCGAGCCGGGCTTGGGTGGAGGCGCTGCGCCCAGGACCTCCTGTACCCCGCGGGGATGGGAGGGAGGGCTTGATGCCAGAGGGGTTGCTGGCGATCGCCCGCCGCGCGGGGCACCCCTCCAGGGGGAGGGCTAGGGGGTCCCAGGCGCTTGAGTGACCCCGTCCCTGGGGAGATGGGAACCCCCTGCGGAATGGATAGATATGCCTGGGCTGGGTGGGGTGAAAGGGGCAGAGGCTGGGGTCCTGGCCGGGGTCTCACTGCCCCGCCGGGCTCAGCCCGAGCCCAGCCGAAGGTAGAGAACGGACCGATGCTCAACTTGTCCTGGTTCCCGGAGCGAGGAGTGCCGGGCAAACTTTGTCTGAGCTCGGCCGGGTTGGGGCTGCAGGTGGAAGGGGGCGAGAAGGCTCCGGGAGCGGGGGGGCTCCGGCCCCTCTCCCGCCCCTCTCCTTCTTCTCCCTCGTGTCATTCCGATAGGGTCCCAAAGCTCGCTTCTGCCTTCCCCGGCCGCAGAATAGGGGGGGTCTGGGAGGAATGAATGGGGCTAGAAATGTCTCTGGGCTGCCCTTGTGGGCTCTCTGCGCTGCTGGAGGCTCCCCGGCTGTCTGACGTCTAAAGGCACCGAGAGGCCAGCGGTGCCAGGAGAGGCAGGGGTGGCTTCAAGGCTCCTGCTTTCAACGCTGGGCTTGTGGGGGGACTGGGGAGAGGGAAGAAAGCGGCATTGGGGATATGTGGGAAGGGGAAAAAACCCTTTCCCTTAAACTCATGTTAACATGTATTCGCTGCCAGGTGTGGGGACTTCTTTCCTCCCTTGAAGCCCACGCAGGCTAGTCTGGTGAGAGGATTCCTTACACCTCACTGAAGGGGTCAGTTAATAGAGATCCACTTGTGCTTTCTGAAGGCTTTTGTTTTCCGTTTTCATTTCTCGGAGCTGTTTGAAATCATTGGACTTTCCTGCCTGTAGTATTTCCCCCTTCAATTTTCCTCCACATTGTTTACCTGGGCCTTACCCTGAGATAGAGGGCATGGCCAGTCTCATAAAACCCTGGAAGGGCTCCTAATAGAATTGAAGAATAAATATCACAGTGCGGTTTGGAAGGTCAAGACCTGAGTTCCAAAGTAGAGAGCTTTGTGATCATTTTCTTTAAATAAATTCCCCTGGAGGGGTCGGATAGATGGGGGCAAATCTTGATGCATTTAGTGAGTTGTGGACTCATAAAAAAATCTCAAAGTACATCTTGGCACAAAAATACCCTGTAGTTGGTTTTTTTCCTTGTCATGGTCAGTTTAACTCCATAAACATGTATTAAGCCCCTGCTGTGTGCAAGAGACCTTGAGGAAAGGCTGCATAGCAGAATACTCTAGGTTTGTCAGTGGATACTGAATGCGGCTGAGGTCAGTAAGCTCTTCATTCACTAGCCCTTTTATTAGCCGATAAATTGGAAGGGATCAGTTTCCTCAAGGATAAATATTAGATATTTGCTCTTTGGAACTTTGGGCGTTGAAAACCTGACACCTCTGCTATCCCATAAATGTTGTTGACTTACTAACTCCATATTCTGGGTCATTCTTCCCCCCCCCCCCCCCCCCATTCCAAGGACACTTCAGTCCAAGTCAATTGTGGAATGACCAGTCAACACCGGGGTGTTGTCGATCAGAATTTTAAAAACAAACAAATAGAAAATCTCAAGAAATCATCTAAGAAATTCAAGCTGGGGTTCTGCGTTAGAAAAGGGGCCAGCAGCCATCATTGGCCACTTGCTGCGTAGAAGCCTGAAAACACTCTGGGAGCATTTCAAGTATTCATTTGGGGGTGCTCCCCCTTAGTCATTGCCTTGAAATTCTCACTGAACAGAACTCTGACTGTGGATAATGAGCTATTATAACACCAATTACAGTAAGAACTCTGTGAGATAGAGGGCGGGATAAGATCTCATCCTGTCCAAGGCTATCTTATCTCAGGCCATCTTAATACTTGCGTTTGCTTCACATCTGAAAATGTAGACTGCTTTCTTCTAAGATATTTAACTCCATACTTACAGGAGATTGGTCATTTGTGGCAACTTCTCCATGTCGCAGATAGATAAAATTGCCTTCTGAGCTGGCTTGAGCTGGGTCGATTCATTAGAAGTAAGCTTCTGGAAGGCAGGGGCAGTTTTTCCATTCCATTCTGAATCCCCATCTAATGTATAATGCCTCAGGCTTTTAATTTTTTTTTCTTGTCAGACTTAGGATTTCCTTGGCATAAAGAATTCCTAGCTATGAAACTCTTTCTTTTAAGGCAAAGGGGTACCTAGAGGTTTGCCTGGGGGCACTGAAAGGTTAAATTTCTTGCACAGGGTCATACAACTAATACCCATGTGTCCAAGGTTGTCCAACCTGAACCCAGGCCTTCCTGACTCTGTCCATTAAGCCAGGCTGCCTTGGACTTAGTAGACATTTAATAAGTGTGAAAGATTTTTTTTTTTTGCATCCAGTTATTAACTAGCCTTCCCTTCCTTTCCCTTCTCTCCTCACCTTAACTATTAACACATTTTCAAATTTTTACCATTCTGGGGGCTTGGAATGTTGAAGAGATTGGCATTTAATATATGGTGTAATAACCATGGAGTCTCCTGTCCATTCTTCCATCCACTGGACTCCACTGCCTCTCTGTAAGCAATCTAAAGGCAATTCCATTTTCATTCCAGTCAGTTGGCATCAGCTGAGCATGAATTCTTCTCTTTCATAGTTGATTGGGTGGCCATATCATCCACAACCATTCAGAGAAACAGGTTTAAAAGGTGCTTTTACATTTTGGAAGCCCCCAAAAAGGAAGAGGTGAGAGGGAATTCTGTGCTGATGGCTGTGAAAATCAATCAATAAACATTTATTAAGGGCCTACTATTGCCAGGCATTGTGCTAAGAACTGGAGACATCTGGATGAAAACATCTGGAATATTAATCACTTTTTCAGGAAAGGGGAAGTAAAAGCGCTCATGCTAAGTTACTGTCTTCACCTCTGCAGAAACAAAGAAAAACAGCAGTGTTTGGCTGCCATAACTTCTTAAAATCATTTTAAGAGCTGTGTGGTGTTTTTTTTTTACCATCTTAGGTTTCAGATTATGATGTGATCTTCCATACTGTTTACAGCTGTTTAATGTAGCCATGTCTGGCACTGTGTGCCAGGTAGGCACTTTCACAATAGTATATACTCATGGGACAGACACACACATACCCCCTAAACACATTTTATGGTTGGACAAATTGGGACGCAAAATGTTTGGTCCACAAAACTGGGAGACTGAGATTAGCCTCCTTAAGTAAGTGGAGGAGAATTCACTTTGGGAATTGGGCAGTTACAAACTGAACCTATTTTAAAAGCTTAATAGGTTTTTTAAAAATGTGATTTGGGCTCCAGAGAGGGTCCAAAGAACACTCGTTAGCTGGGTAAAAAACATCTGCAAAGAGGTCATGTCAACAAACGTTTAAATAGACCATAGACCACACCTACTCTGTTGTCCAATGGTACTAGGAACCCTCCACTCTTTTTTCCCCTGGAATAGATCAACTTTGTTATAGAAGCTACTTCCATGGTATCTGGCACATGGTAGATAGTAGATACTTGTCAGTTAGGTGACAGTCTTTAATTCAAAATTTATGAAGCACTCACTAATGTCTTGATTCTGTCCTGGGTCTCTGAGGATTCAAATAGAAACAAACAAAAAAAAAAACTGATGAGTTGGGATGCAAAATGTATGTAGATCAGCAAATAAAAGCTAATTTCAAGACAGCAATTTATCTGACTTTCATCAGGTTCTATGCTCTGAAGATTTTGGTATGGCCTTTGTAAGCTTGAGAGGGACTCATTAAATATGGGAACAAGCATTTAATGAAGTGCCTGCGATTGCCAGGCGCTGTACTAAATGTTTTACAAATATACTGTACTAAACACTGTACCATATGCTTTACAAATATTATCTCATTTGGGAAAGGGAAATGTCTAAGTGGCAGTGTATGAAACTAAGAGTAATATAATTTTGAAAATGAAAGAAGAAAGCAACATTTCATTATCTCATCCTTTCTCCCTCCCTCACCTTCCCTTCTCTGCCCACCATACCATTGGGGGCATTTAACTATTAATGCATTTTCAAATTTTTAGTCTCTTCTGTGGTTATATTACTCTTGGAGATCACCTCTCTTTTAAACTAGTTTGAGAAAGAGTGATGGCTTTAGAGTTGGAGGGTCTGGTTTCAAATACCTTCTCTGACACTAACTACCTGTGTAACAAATTGCCCAACTTCTTGGGGAACTCAGTTTCCACACGTATAAAATAAGGACTTTGGACTTGGATTATCATTAAGGCTCCTTCCCACTCTAAATCTATGATCATAGGAGTCTTGAGTGCTGGTCATTTGTACCAAGTGGTGCCCATGGATGCCCCTTGTATACTTCGGGCATACATAGGATAGGAGATAAGTTAACAAGAGGGTGAGAGGGAAGAAGGAGTATGGTGGAGATACAGGAAAAGGAGTTGGAAAAAAGTAGGGAAGTGTGAATGGTGGGCACCATGGGAGTGCCACCAATGTTGCCAAAGGCACTGTTTGGTCACTTTCCAGGGGATTCCTCGTGGTTTAATATGTAATTCCCTCACCCCCCCCCCAACAAAACAAAATAAACTAAAGATTCTAGATCTCCCTCCCCTGCCAGTTTACCAAGAAGTGTTTCCCAATCTTTTTCTCTTGAATACTCCAATACTCAACACTTAAATGGATCTCATTAGTGGTGTGGTCAATACAGTGTAACTGAGATACATCCAGATCTCCCCATCCATTCCCACTAGACTCACTTGAAAAAAACCCTGAGGTCCCCATGATTTATCCTTGGGTGGAATTCTGCTCATCCTGGAAATAGTTCCCACACCAGGTAGACCAATCAGCCACTGCTAGTTTCAGAGGGGCAGAGCAACTTTGCTGTTCACACTATACCCAAAGGGCTATAAAGCTGTGCATACCTTTTGATCCAGCAATACCACTACTAGGTCTGTATCCCAAAGAGATTCTAAAAAAAGGAAAAAGGACCAACAAGTACAAAAATATTTATAGCAGCTCTTTTTGTAGTGGAAAAGAATTGGAAATTGAGGGGATGCCCATCAATTGGGGCTGAACAAGTTGTAGTATATGAATGTAATGGAATGCTATTGTGCTATAAGAAATGATGAACAGGAGGACTTCAGAAAAACCTAGAAAGACTTATATGAACCGATGCTAAGTAAAGTAAGCAGAACCAAGAGAACATTGTACACAGTAATATAATATTGTTTGATGATCAGTTATGATAAACTCAGCACTTCTCGGCAATGCAACGATCCAAGACAATTCCGAAAGACTCATGGTAGAAAATGTTAACCATATCCAGAAAAAGAACTTGGGCATCTGAATGCAGACTAAAGCATATTATTTTCACTTTTTTTTTTGTTTTCTCTTTCTTGTGGTTTTTCCTTTTTGTTCTGATTCTTCTTCCACAACATGACTAATGTGGAGATATGTTTAACATGTTTGTACATATATAACCTATAACAGATTGCTTGCTGTCTTGGGGAGGAAGGAGGGAGAAAAATTTGGAACTCAAAATCTTATAAAAATGAATGTTGAAAACTATATTTACATGGAATTGGAAAATGCAAAATACTATTTGGTGCAAAAAAAAGGAAGAATATGAATTAGTTCAAAATGTTATAAAATTTTGCGTGTATGTGGTGTGTGTGTGTATAATTGGGATTTTTCTTTAAAGAATTGAATTGAGAGTTTCAGCTACCAAGAAACTATGTAAAGTTTCATTTACAAAACAAAATGAAGCAGCTGAAACATTTTTTACCTGATTTGAGGACAATAATGTGATCACTAAGAACACAAAGGTCCCAAAAAGAACTATCACTCTGGATCTATTGAAGTTTTTGGTTTGTGTGGTTCCTGATCAAATCTCGTAGCCAGATGGTTTGCCTAAATCACTATTACCCTCAACTATGTTTCTCTGTGAAATTATTTTCTCATTATTATTCATAACATAAGTAGTCACTTTATGTTTCATTAGGAGAGTTTTACTTTTTAGTTAGCTTTTGACTAAGCTTTTAAGAATCCACTAATTCATGACAAACAGTTCTGTGTAAACTCTGTAAGCATATTCAGATCTGTACTGTCTGCTATCCCTTCGTGTATGACCAGTTTTTCATGAGAGTGCCAACTCGAAGGCAGGTATAGACGTCTTTGAGAGTGCAAAATTTTTGTACCATATTGCTAGAAATAAGTATTTTGAGTAAGTTAAAAAAAAAAGTATGTTGTTCACAAATCCCTCTCTTCCTTTCTAGGGAGCCCGTGGACGAGGTGCTACAGATCCCGCCATCCCTGCTGACATGTGGTGGCTGCCAGCAAAACATCGGGGACAGATACTTCTTAAAGGCCATCGACCAGTACTGGCATGAGGACTGCCTCAGCTGTGACCTTTGCGGGTGCCGCCTGGGGGAAGTGGGACGTCGCTTGTACTACAAGCTGGGCCGAAAGCTTTGCAGGAGAGACTATCTCAGGTAGGGCCTGAGACCCGTGTCTTCCTCCTCCTCCTCCTCCTCCTATTCCCCCAGTGGGCAGCCAGGGCCTTCAGGGAACCTGTATCTCCTGGTACCTTTCTCTAGCATCCAATCACCTGAGTTCTTTTGTTTGCTAATGATAAAGTCCATCTGCAAAGTCTGATTCCCAAAAGTCAAATACAAGAAGAGGGTTTAAAGTGCTTCATGTTTAGGTAACGTGTTGATGTTGCAATAGCTCATATTGCTTGACAAATTTCTTCCATCTGACCCTCAGGAGGATGGCACAAAAAAGGTAGACAGAACAGTAACAGAGATGTGAGTTCGAATCCCACTTCAACCACTTATTAACTGTGTGGCTATGGATAGTCCATGAGTCTGAGTTTACTTATCTGTAAAATGAGGCTAATAGTAACTGACACTTTGTGTCTCCAATGAGGTAATATATGTACAGTGCTTTATGAACCTTAAAGATCTTTATAAACATCCCTGATGGTGCTGATATCACAGTGGCGTAATATTAGTATCATAAGTTTAGAGATTAGAAGGTACCTTCAGAGTCCATTAACTTGAATGGAAAAAAAATATCTTCATTTCATTAACCTTTAGGTTTCCTTTGTATTCCTCAGCTTTTCACAGCCTGGGTTGATTTTTTTAAAAAGAAAAACATTCTGAACTGACTTTACAAGACTGCCTCCAGGGGCCCAAGGCCCCCCATCAAAGGTTGAGAAGCCCTGCTCTAACTGGAGAGCACCTTTGAGGTCATCTAATTCAGCTTTTTCATTTTGCATTGGAACAGAAACCCAGTGGGAGGAAAATGACTTATCCAAGATCACAAAAGGTTATCTATGACAGCAAGGATTCACATGGGGCTGTCTGTCTTCAAACCTGGTCTTCTTGCCACTATACCCTCCCTATTTCATGTCTATAGAAAGAAAAACAATGCAGAGTGAAATAACTAAGTCTCCATCACTCAGGGGAAGTGGAGCTCGGGGAATTTGGGGCCCTTATGGACCAAAGCTGTAGTCTTCTGGTACTTGGGCCAGAGGCACGACCTCACATATTTCTCTGACACTGTTTGCCGATTTAGCAGCTCTAGGTAGGGATTCCCAGTTTTCTAAGCTGCTCCAAAGGGGGCTCCATGTGTGCTCTGCTGTCAGATCTGGTCAAGTGTGTGCTGATACTGCTCTTTCCCCGGAGTCGAGAACCCATGAGGAGAAGACAACCATAGGTGGGCCTGCCTAGCCAGGGAAAACCCCATTAACATCCAGTAACCTTGGCTGCTAGAAGTGGCAATTCCTCCCAAGTTCTCAAGTATTTGCCATTTAGAAAATCAGCATTATTTTGGTGGGGAAATTGTTTATCTTTTAATTCAGAAAGTACTAATACATACTTTTCAGTCTGCTGATGGAGTCCTGGTGGACTGGGGGTCAGTTATTTAATAGGGGTCACAAAGAGACTGACTAAACAAAGGCAAAATATTTAATAAGAATACAATACAATCCAGCAAGCATTTATTTTGGAAAAGCAGATTTTTATTGATCTGTTTGTTTTTATACAGGGTATTTCAAAAATCTTAGTGCCATTTAAATAGCTTTAGAAAAGCATTAGGACTTTGGGGACACCCTGAATTTCCCAATGTATCTCCTCCCAAAGAACCATTCCTTATAAGAAAGAATTAAAAAGCAGAGGAAAAAAACAGTGTGATAAAATTAACTCATATATAAAAAAGCCCTATATTATCCGCACTGTTCTATAACCATAGTCTTCCATTCTGCACAGAAAGCATGGGGAAGGGAGGCAAGGGGGAGGCTCCTTCTCCTATCTCACCTCTGGAGTCAAGCCTGGTTAATGGGATTTCTCTACATTCGGTTTCTATTTGTTTTGTGTTGGCTCTTTCCATTGACTTTGGTGAAGTCAGGGATTCTTACTCTTTTTGTGTCACAGATTCCTTTGGCATTCCAGGGAAAGCTGTGGACTCCTCAGAATCCTGGGTTTGTTTTTTGTTTTGTTTTGTTTTTTTGAGGTGATAGAGGTTAAGTGCCTTGCCCAGGGTCACACAACTAGTAAAGAATAATGTGTGTCTATATATGTATATAAATGACTACAAAGGAATACTAAAATAACTACAAAGGAAATCAAAAGTTAGTGAAAATAAAGATCTTATTTTTTTCCCATTCAGATTCACAGATCCCCTGAAATCTGTCCATAAACCCAGCTAGGTGGGACAGATGATAGAGTGTTGGATTTGTGGTCGAGAAGACCTGACTTTAAATTCTGCCTCAGATACTCATTAGCCGGGTGACTCTGGACAAATTGCTTACCCACTTTCATTCTTAGTTTTTTCTTCTGCAAGTTGGGGATAATAATAACATTTACTTCACAGGGTTATTGTGAGAATCAATTGAGAAAATAAATACAAAGCATATTGTAAACCTTAAATCTCTACATTCATGCTGCCACTATTATTTTTATTATTTTATTTTCCTGGTTCTGTTGACCTCACCTTGCATCAGTTCATATAAATTTTCCCATGCTTCTCTATATTCACCAGTGATTATCTATTAAACCTTTATTACATATGTGCAAAGTTCTTTGGGAGATACTTTAAAGAGAAAATGAAAAATAGACCCAGCCCTAGAGAAGCTTCCATTCTGCTGGAGGTGAGGATTCTAAATACCCAATAACCAGTTTGCCAGGTCTTGATAGAAGTAAAAATGGAGATGATTCCCACTGGGATCCTTGATTCCATTTCTGTTTAACCAATCTGAATCTTAAGTGATTCCTATAGAGAGGTCAGAAGGTCCAGTTCCTCCATTCCCACCCCTGGTTCTGTAACTTTATATAATTCTCTAAAATAAACCCAGTGTTGTTTATGTTATAAGGTTTCTTATTTTCCATTTTGAAAAATGAGAGGAAAAACAGGCTACGACAACACAAAGTTAATTAACTCGTGTCTCAGTGACATAGAATAATTCCCCCCCCCGACTATTTTTCCAGGTAACACGTTAATTAACTGTGTGTTAGTCCAGGCTTTCCTAGCCATCATTTAATATTTAAATTATCATCATTAAAATGAGCAACTGAGAGCTTTAGCAGAGCCATTGCGTGACAGAGGCAAGAGAAACTATTTAATTTTCCTTCTGAGATGATTATAGAACCATAGACTGTTGAGTTTTGCTTTATGGGACCAGCAGCGGGTTTGATTAAAGGAAACATCTAGAAAAAGACAAAATGATCGCTTGGGAATACTCTTGGTCATCTTTTCCTTTACGACGGGCATTCTGAACCTGGAGAGATATCAAAGGGTTCATGAACTTGGACAGGAATAAGTAAATTGTATCTTTATTTTCACTAACTTCTAAGAAACTTAGCATTGAATTTTTTTTTTTTTTAAGAAAAATCTCGTTCTGAGAGGAGGTCTGTAGGTTTCTCCAGGCTGCCAAAGGAATTTTGACACACAAAAAGTTAAGAATCCTCGTTGTAGAGGAATCTTGTCCCTCATACAATACTAGTTTGCAGCAGTACTTAAAAGAGTAGAGGCAGAGTGGTACATTGGAATGAACTCTGTCTCTTGGAGTCAGAAGATCCATATTAAAATCCTGCCTTTAAAACTTACTACCTCTGTGACCTTGGGCAAGTCACTTTCTCTCTGGGCCTCAGTTTTCCTATCTGTAAAATAATTGAGTTGGATTAGATGTCCTCTGAGATCCCTCCCACGTTTTGGTCTATCAGCCTAAATCTCTTCCCTTTCTTAGGCCTGAGTTTTCCTCATTTGTAAAATGAGGAGATTAGACTACATGGCCTCCAAAGTCCCTCTCACCTTTGGGCTGGCCCTGTGGCCCAATATAGATCTCTTGAAATGCCCAGCTGTGTCTCCTTCCATTTTTGGCATTAGGACTAAAGCAACCCAGTTCCTTCTGTCAAACTGGCATAGTTCTCCCCAGATAATCACAATGGCTATGAGGTAGTTTTCCTGATATTCAGAAAGCTCCTAATGAACACTGGAGTGCAGAGGTGAACTTGAGGGTGGACTGGTCCAGAACAAAGAGGCCTTTGCTTAACAACACGCCTGACAGATTTTGTTTATTTTTGCCAGGATGTTTTTTGAGTTCATGTAAACTGACCATCCCTCTGCCCAACTTACCATTTCACCCTTTAGAGTCATAAAATTAGCCCCCTGCTCACAAGAACTATAGAGATTTAGACATAAACACATGGGTATATGTGTATATATCTATATATAAATAGGTATATATCTATATAAAAACACATCTTTATCTGTATGCATATATACATACATGTATATATACATGAATGTATAGGCATATAGGCATGTGTGTTTATGTATACAAATGTATGTGTCTAGATAAGCATATAGACACATGTATACATGTGTTTATAAGTGTACAACACAATGTACAATTATGTGTGCACATGTATATATGTGTACGTGTGTGTGTAGAGTAATAGTAAGGGGGTAAGACTTCACCACTTCTAGGCCCCTCCAGTCCCCCACATTGCTGTTCCCATAGACATCTTCATGCCAAGTCTGTTGGGCACCTACCTCTTTGTCCTCTACCATCTCTGGACAGAAATGGTCATCAAATCCACGCTACAATTCCTAGAAAGGACCCATCAATGAATTGCTCTGTGACCCCATTCACCATCCTTGTGACTCCCCTGACCAGAACACCCTTCAATGGCCATCCCCCCTCACCTCCCATATGTGTTGTCTTCTCCTATTCCAATGTAAGTTCCTTGAGGGCAGGGATGGCTTCACTTTTTGTATTTGGATAACTCTCACTTTATACAGTGCCTAAAACTTAGTAAGCACTTAAGAATTTTTTTCATTCTGATGATTAACATCCAGATAGACAGAAAGATAGATGGATAGATAGATAGGTATGTATATGTATCTAGTATGTATATGTATTATATACATATACACATGTGAATACACATACATATATGCATGTGTGTGTATCTATATCTATATATATCTGTGGAAAAAGCAGAAATAGCACAGGGGAATGGGGGGAAGTGGGTATTTCACAAAATCCCATAGTTTCAAAGTCAAAAGGGCCCATCTGGTCCAACCCATACCTGAAAGAGAATTCTCTAAATACAACTACACATTGTCATCCTACTTTTACATCAAGCCAACAGGCTTTTATGAGAAGACCTCCATGGGAGATCTGCTGCCTCCTTGAGGCCGCCAGTTCCATTTTGTTCCAGACAACAAGCCTGCATTTGATTCTTGGTCATCTCCAACCCCTGTTTCTTTCAATTCAATCCCTTTTCCATATGATAATCCTCCAGACAGTTAAATATGGCTGGCCTTCTCCCTCCCCTCTACCCCACCTCCACCTTAGTCTTCTCTTGGTCCATGCTAAATCTCTGCCGTTCCTATGGCATGAGTTCAAGGCCCTTGACCACCCTGGATGTCCTCTGGGCACTTTTCAGCTTATCCATGTCCTTCCTAAGATGGAGTGCCCACAGGGACGACGGAGCTAATTTTATTCCTTTAAGTTGAACCTCTCAACGAAGCCTTATTAAAAGTCATTCAGCAAGACAGTGATGAGAGTTGGGGACACAAGTAAGATTTCTTGATTAAAAAGCCAATCTAGATCAGGTCCCATGGGAGTGAATTCCAAGGGACCCTTTAAATCCTTTCTTCTCATTGAATAGGTTAGTGACACTTTGAAAAAAACAGATTGCCAAAGTTATAAGTTGGGAGCATTTATTTGCTTAATCAGAACATCCTCCGCCTTCACAAAGAGATTCATCACAGGAACAGTCCATTAGACCTATGAACCTGGTAGCTCCTTGAAGGCAGGTGCCATTTTTGTTTTTGTATCACCAATGCCTTACACAGTCAAGTCAAGTCAACAAGACTTTATTAGGAGCTGACTATGTGCAAGGCATTGTGCTAAGTGCTACAAATACAAAGAAGGGCAAAGAGCTCACATTCTAATGGGGGCCTTGGACCGAGAAGCCACTTGAATGAACATTGAATTGGGATTATGATTAGACTTATAAAAGAGTTGACATACATCTGCTCCTTGTGAGCAGAGACTATTATCTACTGTTCAGTCATATCTGACTCTTTGTGACCCCATTTGGGATTTTCTTGGCAAAGATACTGGAGTAGTTTGCCATTTCCTTCTCCAGTTCATTTTGCAGATGAGGAAATTGAGGCAAACTCTTCAAAAATCAAAAAGATGAGGGTAAAGTGACCTGTCTAGGATCACCCAGCTAGTAAGTGTCTGGTGCCAGATTTGAACTCACGAAGATGAGTCTTACAGACTCCAGTCTCTGTGCTCTACCCACCATACCACCCTGGCACATAGTAGGCACTTAAGAAATGCTCATTGACTTGACTGCGTGGTTACCGGGAAGTGGTTGAAAAGACCATTGAATTCAAATCCTGGTACTACTACTTTCTGCTTTTGTAATCTCAGGTTTCTGGTGCCTAACGCTGTGTCTCAGTTTTCTCATCTGTAAAAGGGGGAGGGGGCATATAATAAATGATCCTTGAGATTTCTCCCACCTCTAAGTCCTATTGTATAAAGTGAGGCAAACCCAAATTGGAATTTTGTTACATTGACTTGAAATAAGTGATGCTAACAGCTGTTAGGCAGGGCTTTTCATCACATTTGCAATTTGACCTCCAGATAGCATAGCTTCATTTAAACGTCCAAAGAGATATTTCCACTGGAATTTCTTGGCAAGAGAGAATGGAACCTTAGATCTCCCGATTCATTTCTTGCACATCATTTGGAAAGCTGATGTTTTTTCCACCCCTGCTCTAAACAAACCTGATTAGCTCAAGCTGATTCTTTCTGTTGGATTACTTTTTATTCCCCTCCAGAAGTGGGTGACTCTCATCTTGGGCTTAGTGATTTGTAAAATGATCCAGGGCCAGTCGTATCCTCTGGTAAAATACAATCTTAGACATCCTTCCATACCACCCCCTACCTAAAATCATTTCCCCTACCCACTATTCCAGGTTACAGATTTATTCCTTTGGGTTGAAAATTTTTCTTTTTCAAATGGAAACACCCCTGAATAGATGATGGTGGAAATACTTACATTTCCATAGCTCGTTAAGGTTTACATTCCCTCGTTGGATCTGTAACAACCCTGTGATATAAGCCACATAATGGGAGATTACTATTCCCATTTTACAAATAAGGAGATTAAGGCTTACAACAACTCCTAAGTGACAGAGGCAGCAGTCAAACCAGGTGTCTCCTTACTCCCAAGTTCTGTCCTCTTTTCCCATTGCAGTAAGCTCTCTTTCATTATCCTATTAAATATCTAACATCTTAGTATGAACCAGGAATCCACCAATCACCTCCAGAAAGAAATTCCAAAATGAAAACTCAGGAATAGTATATCCAAATTCCAGAGTTCCCAGGTCAAACAGAAACTATTGCAAGCAGTCATCTTTAGTATGAACCAGCATAGTGAATGTTTTCCTGCAGGATGGAGAGGTCTGGGATAGTATATGAAGATGTTCGCTGGGTAACGGAGAGAGTTAAGAAGGAGAGGAGATATGGGTCTCCACAACACTTTCCTAGACTCCCTAATTTTGTTAGGATGATGTTGACTGTGGGGAAGGTAACCTCCATTTTTCTAAGAAAAAGGAGAGAGCACTGATGCCCAGCTGCCCTTGGAAAGATCTTCCAAATGACTAGCCCCATGGCATTCTCCCAACTTGCTCTGAGAAGACTGTGCTAATCCATCCTCAAACCTTTATTATACTAAGGTTTCTTTCACCTCCTTAACACTTTGTTATCATTTTCTCCTTCCTTCCCCCAGGCTTTTTGGCCAAGACGGCCTCTGTGCTTCCTGCGACAAGCGGATCCGGGCCTATGAGATGACCATGCGTGTGAAGGAGAAAGTGTACCACCTAGAGTGTTTCAAATGTGCGGCCTGTCAGAAGCATTTTTGTGTTGGAGACAGGTATCTCCTCATCAACTCAGACATAGTGTGTGAACAGGATATCTATGAATGGACCAAAATGAACGGAATGATCTAGGCAAGAGGCCAGAGTCCCTGGCTGACAAAAACCAATAGTCTGGATAGGGAGGGGATGGGGAGGGGGACCGCTGAGCTATGCACCCTGGGTAATAGGGGTGGGGTGGGGTAATGTCTTTAGGGATGGAACCATAGGCCCTTATCAGGCAGCCCAGCATAGCATCAGAGTGAGCTGCATGGGACCAAGGAAAGCAGGTTTCAATGTGCTGACTCTTAGAGAGAATTTCTAGCAGAAAGCTATCGGTAATAACTGACATTATTAGCTGAGGAGTGGGGAGGTTGGGGGAGGGGGCAAATATTGATGGACTAATGGGATCTCATACCTGCAGATAGAGTTATCCGTATCAAAAGCTGTCCTGACTTGGACACTTGCAAATGAAAAATGTGCAATTGTGATTTTGTTTCTTCCCCAGGGCTTTTCTAGCAACCCTGTTTAGACCCCTGTTCTTCACACAGGGGGAGGACAAAGGAAGAGATAGTGGCCTCCCTTTTCCCAAGGCCTTAAGCTTTGGACATATGGGAAACACGTTTGCATGGGGACATGTTTCAGTTGGGAATGTTCATTGCAACTTTTAACCACAACCCTTCCCTAGACATAGATAAAAGGCTGGTGAACCGCTGTTTTTAGACACCTCTGTTCAAAAAAAGATTTCCCAGATTGTTTCTATACAAATGTAAATCTAAGCAGACTTGCTCAACTATTTTATTATCTTAGATTATATCAATAAAGTATTTGTTGTGTGTAGTAAAAACCCTGCAGATTTAATAAAAATGACAGACTGAGCCTCGGTGTCATTTCTTGGGATGATCTCTTAGTCTGAAGCAACGGTTCAATTCCATGGCATTTATTAGCTGAATCTGGGTCTTTCTAGACTGCCACGCTGCAGCTGCTTCTCAAAAAATGCAGTGATCCCTTAAACATTGCGACTTTCTGCATTGCAGTTTTGATATATTGAGATTCGGCATAAGAAATTAAATGGGAATTTGCAGGGAAGATGCAGATAACAGAAAAAGTTTAGAAACTCAGAAATGCATAAAATCTATGTATACTATTGTATACTATCGTGTTGTATAATATGGTATTGTATAATATCGACCCAAATTTTACAATAAGGTACTAAAAATACCCCATAAAAGAAAATGCAAAAATTCAGACTTCTTTTCTGGTTAAAAGGCAGATTTTCCTGATCGCAGGGGTGCTGCACCCTTAACCCCTGTGATATGGAAGGATAACTGTGTATACAACTTGGAGGAGAGGAGGGATTGGGGATCAGGAAAGATATTCTACCGTTTATATTTGCATGCTTTGCAACATAGAGAAAGAAGAAAAGGGAACGTGATGTAATGGAAATAACCCTTGTACTGAGCACCAGGAGACTTCAGTTTGAGTCCCAGCTCTGTCACTAATGACCTGTGTGACCTCTGGCACTTGTCTTAATTTCTCTAGACATGGAAAAATTCTCACTAACCACATGATGGTTTCCATTTGGCATCATAATCACGAAGACCAGGGTTCAAATCCCACCTCCCACATGTACATACTAGCTGTGTGACCATGGACAACAAAAATAAACACGTATTAAATGCTGACAGTCCGGGCACAGTGCTAAGTATGGCAGAGGACAAAAAGAGACAAAAACAACCTTTGGTCATTCTGATGGACAAGGCAACTCCAAGGCAGAGTAGGATCAGGGTGAAGTGGAAAGAAGGCAGGGTTTGGGTTTAAATCCCAGCTTTGCCTTCAGGGTGACTGGATAATCATTTAATCTCTGGACCTCAGTTTTCCTGTCTATAAAATGGGGTTAGATTAGATGACCTCTCTAGTCCTTTCTGTTCCAAGTCTGTAATCCCATGAAGTTTCAGATGGATAGAGGGAGTTACATGCACTGATGAAATCACAGGTCTGGACCCTTAAAAAAGAATTAAAAAAAAAAAAACAAGAAAACAAGCAAATGTCTTATCTGGTCCGTTCCATTGGGACTTTCTCTTCCTATCAGAGTTTAGACCAAGCAGACGGATACCCATATTGTTAGCCCTCACATAACAGGGTCAACATTTAGCTCAAAGGGATGTAGTTTAATTAAATTGTTATTGTTAGGTGTTTATTATTACCCTTGTATTGTAGAAAACTATAAAAAAGCCAAGATCACTGCCCTTGGGAGCCAGTAACCTCGAAAGGACACAACTCCATAAAATAAGATTTCCTTTGGGAGTGAAGGTAATTACCCAGTTTGAAATGTGGCAAAGATGCTGAGTTTGACACTTAGATTTTCAGAGATGGGGATCTCAGAGTATTTTATTACAAGTGCTTAAAAGGACTTTAGTTGGAGGATTCATAAAGCAAGACACCTTCAGACATGTTGGCTTGTGTAGCCTTTTACCTCGGGGCCAGGACAGTGCAAGTGGATAGAGTGCCCCCTGCTGACCACTCAGTCTGGCCTCTAGATAGAGGACCTTAATACCCTCCCTTTAGGCTGATTTCTTTCATTAGGTTATTGTCGGGAGGTAAGGAAGTGTTGCCATGCTTAATATCCCCCTGCAAAAAATTAATTAAATAAGCAGCTTCTAAGGTACCAGTGTGATAAATGAACTATGAGACGCCGCCTTCAAAACTCCCAACTTCAACCAAGCCACTGATTAATCTTTTTCTCCACAGGCAGAATAATTAGACGGCCAGGACTCTCTTAGTCTGCAAAATGCCGAAAATGGCCAGGAAGTTTGATGGTACAACGTGGCCTATTTAAAACAAAACTAATTTTCATGCATCCTGGCTCCCTGGAGGGGTGTGTGTTTATGGGGGGATGGGAGAGCGGGAAGGCATTAAACTGTCCCCTTCTCTAGTTAGTAAGGCAGTCCATTATTAGCAGTCCAGGATAACTGTTGAAGATGAAGATTGAGCATTGGATAATTATATAAGGCACAGGCAGAGCTTGATAAGTGTAGGCAAGTGTTTAACAAGTTCTCAGTTGTGCTGAGGCCATCTCAACAATTGGTCTATGTGCCATCAACTGGAACAATCAGCTGCTGGTTAGATCCCATCACCCACTTATTATTGAATATTTTTATTTATAGAGGCATGGTCCAAATTAATTGTTGAAAATTGTCAGCAAGTAAAGATGCAGATTATACAATGGTTAAAAACCTACAGTTGAGTCTCCCCATTACCCATGTGACCTTAGACAAGTGTCTTTACCTCTCTCTGCCTCAGTTTCCTCATCTGTGAAGTAGAGATAATGGCACTTACCACCAGCATTGTTGTGAGGCTCCAGTGAGAGGATATTGGGTAAAGTACAGAGCAGACCTTAAGGGGCCACTTACTGTTTGTTACCCACGTCCTGGAGCCAGGAGTCAGGGACTTGTGAGAAGATGGAAGAAAGTGAGATCTCAGGAGAGCCTAACTTCCCTAATATTTTCCTCAAAAATTGTAAAACAATCACCAAAGAATTAAAAATGATCAGAAATGCTCAAAAGAAATTTGTTTTTGAAGAAAAAAAACAATAAAAGAAATGAATGAACAGAAATGTACATTTGAAAGCAGAAAAAAAATTCGTAAATAATATTGAGAGAAATATGAGAAACCAAATTAGAATTTCATCAAGATGCAATAAAATAGATAACTGACACAGTAAAGGAATTTAAAGAGGAAATAAAATTGGTGCAGGAAATCTGGGAAAATTTTAAAAAAATAATAAACCCAAGGAAAAATAATTATTTCACAGAAACACTAAGTGGCAGAAGCAAGCAAGCGAGTAGAAAAAAACATTACTCAAATCACACAGCTGGAAAGTGATTTGGAATTTATATGGATGCAAAATCTGAAGAATACAGAAAGGAAAATACAATAAAAATTACCAAGTTTTCTGAACATCAAAGAGAAGGAAAAATGTGACCCCATATTTCAGGAAATCATACTGGAATTTTTTTTCAGATAAAATGAGAAGTATATCAAGAGTTGATGCATATGGTGGGTAGGAGTAGGCTGTAGCACATTACAAATAAGAAACTTTGATGAATTGGAGTGAAAGCTGTCATCAAGAAAAGGTACGATCAAAAAAGAAAATGGGCCAGTCCCATAGCACCTGTAAAAGATAGCTA
The DNA here is from genome assembly GCF_028372415.1 of Notamacropus eugenii. Classification (NCBI taxonomy): domain Eukaryota; kingdom Metazoa; phylum Chordata; class Mammalia; order Diprotodontia; family Macropodidae; genus Notamacropus; species Notamacropus eugenii. Next base: position 17,548,699 of record NC_092877.1, read on the forward strand.
ACTAGTAGGCAGCTTGTGTGATCCACTGGTATCCTCATGATATCAGAAGAAAGGAAGGAAGACTACCAGCATATTAGCTGACTCAAGAAAATCAAGGATCTTAATGAAAAAGACAAATATAAATTAGAAAATATTAAGAAAGATAAACTAGAGAATTAGAGTTTATGTAAAGGTCCCATTTATGAGATAACATTACTATTAAATATCCATGCACATAATGCAAATTAATAAATTTAAATGATAAAGTTAGAGATTTTAACAGTTCTAAAGAAACTAGATATGACAAATGTATGGAGAAGATGAAATAGAAAGGGTAGAGAATATACATTTTGTTGAGATACTCACAGAACATTGATTATCTTTTAGGACAGAAGGAAGCTAAAAATAAAATTGAAAAGTATAAATTGGAAATATTAAGTCTGCAGATCAGAATGCAATACAGGTATAACAAATAAGAGACATGCAACCAAATGTCAGCCTACATGGAAATTAAAAAATGATATATTAAAGAGTTAAAAATAAAATTATGAAAATGCTAATAATTATTGGAAAATTAAAATTAGAATATTTGATTCAGTAGAGCAAAATGCCACCTTAAAGACTATTCTCCAATAAAGTATGTCCTGTACATATGTGAAAACTACATAAGAACACCTGAAAGATATCAGAGATAACTTTTTTCAATATGCCTTTGATTAGTAATATCAAGGCAGGCACATAATAGAAAGATGTAGGCTCACTCAAAGTATTTGACACTGCAATGAAGTATATCCAGAAGGGAATCTAAATGAAAGGAGTTTTTATATATATTTAGGACTTCCAGATGTGGCTGATATTGATTGCATTAGGACCAAGAATATTATAGAGCCTGCTAAATAAGATCCACAACCATTCATTCAAAGGAGTTGGCACTTACTATCTACACTAGAAAAACAAAGTGGATTGAGAATGCTTACTGTCTAGAACACGATATATAATTCAAACAGACAACCTACAGAACTTATTCATCTGTACATGCATGTATATACACATATACATGTGTATGTATGTGTGCATACATATATGCATATATACATATATACAGACACTACAAATGGATAATGAGCTAGAATTGAAAAGGAAGATGAAAGTGAGCTGGATTTCATCTGAGGTATTGCAGCATTTTCTTAAAGACCTTTAACTTCTTCCTGAAACAAAGGCCCATCTTTTTATCACAAACATTTATCTAGTATTATGTGGCTTATTCATGGAATGCTACATTCCCCAAAGAGCTGAAGTTGAGGATCATCCAAAAGGTGATGGAGAAGGACATGGTGGGTAAAAGGAAGTTGCCATGCATCGCCAGCAAGGAATTATGAAGAAGTGGCATAAAGGGTGGGATCAAAGATAACCATGAGAGAAAAAGAAGATATCCCTTGTCATAGGATAAAGTTGGGCATAACTGATTGATGATGATGAGGTGCTCCATTGGTATCCTTGTGATGACAAGAGAATGCAATAAAGGACTCCGAAATGATGAATGTGCCATCTGTGGCAAACTTATAGGAAGATACAGAGCCGCTAGCTGGTTCAGTGGATAGAGGGCTGGACCTGAAGTTAGGGAGATATGAATTCAAATCTGACCTCAGATACTTCTTAGTTGTTCAACCTTGGTCAATCCTCTTACCTCTGTTTGCTTCAATTTTCTCTTCTGTAAAAAGGATAATAAAAAAATCTGCCTTCCCAGAGTTGTGTAAAGATGAAATGTGATAATATGTGTAAAGTACTTTAAACTAAGTAAATCCTAACTATACCATATCATCATCATCAGATATCATTGATAACAGTCACACAGGATGCGCAGAAATGGAAGGGTTGCAATTTGCATTGCTGGAAGCCATTCCCAATATGGGCCATGAGGTGCAGTGGATAGAGCGCCAGGCTTCGAGTCAAGAAGACTCATCTTCCTGAGTTCAAATATGGCCCCAGACACTTTCTAGCTGTGTGATCCTGGGCAAGTCTCTCAACCCTGTTTGCCTCAGTTTCCTCATCTATAAAATGAGCTGGAGAGGGGAATGGCAAACCACTCCAGTATCTTTGTCAAGAAGACCCCCAATGGTGTCAGAGAGAGTCAGGCATGATTGAAAAATGACTCAACGACAAAGCCATCCCCAAAGCAATGGGATCACGGATCCATTGGCAGATTGGAGCATTGGAATGGCAGTACAAAAACATCATGTCCGAATTTGGGAAAAAAGTGGTAGAGGGGCAAATTCATATATTTTAACACATATTCAATACTTCAGCATTCGAATGAATTTCTGATATCATTGATGAGGCAACTTGGCAGTGCACTGGATTTGTAGTCAGGAAGGTCTGACTTCAAGTCCTGACTTAGAAACTTGCTAGTAACGTGACCCTGGGCATGTTAACTTCTATCTGCCTCCATTTACTCAACAGTAAAATGAAGATTAACTCCCAGATTTGCAAGGATAAAATGAGATTATAATTTTAAATCATTTTGAAAATTTTAAGTATGATACAAATGTTAGTGATCATTATTAAAGTATTTCCTCCCTTGATACAGATTGCAATTGATCAAATATATTAGGAAAACTGAGACTATAAAAGAAATAAATCAATATTTATAAAAATGTAACATAGTCAAGTTGACAAAAGGGAAAATTTGTGTTTATTCTAGCACTTAGTATAGTGTTTGGCATTTAGTGTTTTTTCTTTCACTCCTTAAAAAAATGCATACGAAGAAACCATGGATTAAGGATAACACTAATAATATGAACATCAACGAATAATAAGAAAATTACATTCTGCCTGCTCCCAGTACCAGCTCTTCATCAGTCACATCATAAAGTAAAAACAGGGATATTCTAATCAGTTCTGACAAAAAGTAGGCCAGAAAAATTCAATATCCTAAAGATTATTTAAATATGGGTTTCTATCTATTGTCATTAACAGTGAATCTCACACTAAGCATCTATTTCATATTGAATTATTAGCTAATAATAGTATGAAACCATGTGATTAGCAAGACATTTAAAAATCAAACTTTTATTGCCAAAAACTATGCATGCCACTTATAAGACTTCATGTGGTTGTGGATATGGGGCAGTATTGAGCTGGAGCACCTCCTGGGGATGTATAAGTTTTGATTCCCCAGAGAAGGACACATGATCTGGTCCCTTGAGAAAAAAATACATTCTTCTTCCTATCCCTACCTTTCCCCCTGCCCCAGACCTAGCACAGTGCCTGGATTATAATGAGTGTTTAATAAATGTTTGGGTTTCTGATTGATTATACAAGTAAAGCTTCTGGTTGGTCCTCATGTCTCCCTTTGATTGGAAGCTGTGTAAAACAAAGGGAAGGAATAAGCATTTACTAAGCAACAACTATGGGCCAGCATTGTAGTAAGTGCTTTACAAATATTATTACCGTTGATGCTGTCAATAACCCTGGGAAGTAGGTGCTATTATTATCCCCAAATCACAGTTAAGGAAACTGAGCTGAAGTGACTTGCTAAGTAAGTGTCTAAGGCTTGATTTGAGCTCTTGACTCAGGGTTCTATGCACCAAGTCACCTAGCTATCTCATGAAACTCAAAGAGGATTGGAGATTGAATCAGGAAAAGTCACTCATTCTATGAGCTAGAAGAAGCAGCTTCTAACTTCTTTCAAAGCAGCTTCTTTGTTGGTTCACAGTCAAGGCCAACTCTCCTTTGGATTTCCAATGAGATTTCCTTCCCTGCTGGCACCGATAGTGACTGTGTATTACAGCAAGAATATAGACCTATTGGTTGAATTGGATTCAGCCAAAGGGCCACACTTGAGGACCTAGAGGACCATGTGTGGCCTTGAGGCCACAGGTTCCCCACCTCCTGGGAGAAAGCTAACTTCTAATTATGGAGGGTTGCCTGGGAGGCACGGAGAAATTATGAGACTTACCCAAAGCCACACAGCTTGGGTCATGGTTTCAGGGAACTGGAAGACACTAGGAATCATTTGATCCAATCCCTTCATTTTACAGATGAGTAAATTGAAGTTCAGAAAGATTAGGTTACTTGACCAGGTAGCAAATAGCAAACCCCAGTCTCCTGACCCCAAACTTCATTCCCTAGCATTACTTTGTGGTTTGAACCAATGTCCTCCAGACTCCAAGACCATCTCAAGCTATCGCTGGGCCCCACTGCCTCCAAGACAAAATTATTTTTATTAAATACCCAGAGATTTAGTGGATACAATCTTCATGAAGAACACTGAGTCTCCCAGTTATTACTGCTGGAATCCTTACAGCTATGATACTTGGGAGAACATTAAGATGGTCTTCCACCAAAGACATGTTAGAAAGAGAAGCAAGGCATGGCTGTCCAGTTTGGCATGGGTTAGGAGAACAGAAATAATGCCCCATCACCTGATATTCAAATGTATTTTCTCCAGTCCAACTTAATGTCAGCATCATTTTTTTCCCCAAAAGACATATCAGTTTCCGTAATCAGTGGTTTATTTCACTTTTCCCCATTATTCAGTGCCACGGTTTGAAAAAGATGAAAGAATTACCAGCAGCATTACTTTTTAATTTAGTACCCTTGAAGAAGGACACTGGGAGCTAGACATAATGGAGATCTCAGCAAAGATGCCAAATAGAGAACAGTTGTTAGTGCAATATCTTTCATGAATATTGGGCACAGCAGCTGTCTTCCCCATCACTCTGTCAAGGTAATGCCCTGCCTCCCGTTGTCATCGTATCAGAGAATCAAATTATTTGAATTCCAGACACATCTGCAGAACACTGAAGGGCCCCTGACAATTTTTTGTAGCTTGCTCGGAAAAGAACCTCATGAGGCATTAGTCATTTATACGACACCCCAGCTGCTGTTGTAAATTCAGCACACAGGGACGCCTCCAGGGGCTGGTTCAGTTTTGCTTTCTAATCCTGTAACTCTTCCCTACCAACATCCTCCCAGACATATGTGGGTATGCAAGTGTGCACCCAACACACCGACACACACACACATGCACACTCACAGACCCCTTGAGCTCCTAGAACTACTTCAAACCTCTAATAGGAAATGGGCTACTTCTTGGCTGCCAAGTTGGAAGAGTGATGGAAGCTGGGTACCCAGAACTCTCCCTGGGGGAGTATGAGGCCTGGGGTGAAACATATGCCATGTACATACTCCACTTCCGTCTTCCCCCCTCCTTCTATTCACTCATCTTTATACAGGTGAAACTTGGTTTCATTGAACATCTGAGTCAGGAATTTTTAAACTTTTTTGGGGGGTCCTTGATCTCAGTGGCAGGAGGATGAAGCCTAGGTATCCCTTCTCAAAATAATGTAATTAAATGATAAAATAAAATCCATAAGAATATAAAAGAAACCAATTATATTGAAACACATATATACAAAACATTATATTATTTTCAATGTATTTGTTATTAATTTTACCTTTATTTATTTATTTATTACCTTTATTTATATTATTTATCCTAATTTAATTTATTTTTATATTATATTATATATTTATATAGAAATATTATACATATTTTAATACATATTTTAAAGTGAGACAGCTAGTGCAGTGGATAGACTACTGGGCTTGCAGTCATCTTCCTGAGCTCAAATCTGGCCTTAGACACTTACTAGCTGTGTGACCCTGGACAAGTTACTTAACCCTGTTTGCCTCAGTTTCCTCATCTGTAAAATGAGCTGGATATGGAAATAGTAAACCCCTCCAGTATCTTTGCCAAGAAAACCCCAAACGGGGTCACAAAGAATTGAACATGACTGAAAACTGACTGAACAACAATATTTTTAAACTACACAGATTGCAAATTTAAAAACCTCTGCTTGAGGGTAACCTTGAAAAAGAAAATAATGGGACAGTCTAAGGGATGTGTGCGAAAAGGGAGGGGGAAAATGTTGTCCAAGGTACATGGGCTGACAATAGAACTGTGATGACTGAGAGTCTTGAGGGACATTTCTTTCACTGCTGCCATCCCTTCTACAAAATCCTGGGCCAATGGTATTCAGCCTTCTGCTTGGACACTTTCACCTTATTGCTGGACAGCTCAGCCCTATTAGACATATTTTCCTTATAATGGACCGAAATGCTTATCTCCTTCCTTCTTTCCTTCATTCCTGCCTTCTGAAATTCCTACCTGCTGGTCCTAGTTCTGCTCTCTGGGGTGGGGGGTGCAGGTAGGGGGCAAACAGAGCAAACCTAATCCCTCTTGCACATGCCAGCCCTTCAAATATTTAGAGTGGCAATCCTGTCCCTACACCACACAAGAAAATCTGTTTCCAGGTTAAATATTCCATATCCCTCAATTGTTCTTTATAGGGCATGGGTCTGGCTGCCAACCTCTGGATGCCCCCTTGTTTGTCAACAAAGTGTGCCGCCCAGAATTGAGTGTAATATGGCAGTCATGGTCTGATCAAGGCAGCTGAGACTACTTTCTCCCTTCCTCTGAGCTCTAGGTTTCTGTACATAGTCTTAGACTATAGGAGCTTTTTGTGTGGCTGGGTAACAGTGTTGTTTCATACTGAGCTTGAGATCAACTAAAAACCCCAGTCTTTTTCATATGATATTCCATTGGCAGGGCTCCATCATCCTAGGGTTCTGTAATGGATCCATTGTACCTAATTCCAGATTTTTATTCCAGATTTGAGAAGATCAAATGAAAAAAATGTTTGGAAGGTATTTAGCACAGTGCCAGGCACATAGTAGATACTCAATAAATACTTGTCTTCTTCCTTCCTTATTTCCTTCCTTTCTTCCTTCCTTCCTCCCTCCCTCCCTCTCTTTCCTCCTTTTTGCTTTCCCTTCCTTTTCTTCCTTCCTCCCTCCTTTTCCCTATATCTTTCTCTTTCTTTTTCTTTCATTCTTCCTTCCTTCCTTCCTTTCTTTCCTTCCTTCCTTTCTTTCCTTCCTTCCTTCCTCTTTTTGAATTCTAATTCTGTCATCCAATACAGCCTTATCCTCCAGAGTTGTCATCTGGAAAACGTGAGAACTGTGTCTTCAATGTCTTCATTGCCACAGCTGCTGAAGATCCAGAAAAGAAAGTTCTCACCATCATAGCTTTTGGCACCATCACATGATTCAACATCAGACATAATTTTATTAATGGAAATGACGGTGGAGAATGTGTGTGTTACCGTAGGCCTTGCACCTGCATCTTAAATAGGGTTTTTTTTTATTGCAACTGAAGCCTCCTATTTGTCTTGTGCACATAGTACAGTGCCTAGCACATAGTAGGTGCTTACTAAATGCTTCCTGCCTCAACTTGTGTTCTCAATTAAAAAGTGAATACTTTGAGAACAGGGACCGCTTACTCTTTTGGCTTTCCAGTGCTTGGTCCATTGTAAATCCTTAATAAATACTTTTCATTCGTTCCTCTTACATAAATGTTTCCCATCTTTTTCTAGGTGCTCATCTGTTGCCCGCCTCTGTCTAGTGTCTTTACCCCACCTTATGCTTCCCAGAGGCAGCTCTAGCAGACTAGTCTAAACAGCAGCACACAACCCCGAAACTTAGGGCCAGATGATAACCTTGACTGCACTGTTGCTATCTGCCAGAGCACCTGGGACTGTGACATGGCCCATAAATAACACATCTAATGGAATGGAGAACACCTTTTTTTTCTTGTCGAGAAAACTACTTTTCAGCTGAGGACTGGAAAGTATCATTTTCTTCACCTTTGAGAGAGAAATAATTCAATGGATCAGCGACTGCACAGATGCTGGAGCTTCTTCCAGTGGGGCAGCATCTAAACCCTTTTAAACATTATTCATAGTACTTTAAGGAAAAGAAAATTGTTGGATTTGTAGTTGGAAAGCCTGAGTTAGAATCTGGATTAGTCCACCCACCTTTGGGACCTTGGGCAAGTCATTTAACTTCCTTCTATAAAAGGAGGGGATTGGACTGTGTGAATTCTGTTTCCTCCCAGCTTTAGATCTGTGTTCCTGTGAGGCAACCCAATCTCACTTCCTAACCTTGTAAGTGTCTATGTCTGTTTCTTGCCATGCTGTGTGGGGGTGTAGTCACTTTCTCCTCTTGAGCCATCTGGGTCCAGTGGCCTGATTTTCATCAGGATAACTGGAGATGGCCCAGGAAGCAATGGGAAACCCTGACCCTTTCAGACTAAAGTATTAGCACATTCTCACTTTGAGTGAGATACATGCATTCAATGAATAGGCCTGTCTAAGTAGTTACGCAAGGGATGGCCCCTTTAATAAAAAAAAAAAAAAATCAAACTCATTAGGGAGGGGTCCAACCAAAGTGTGCATGAGGGCAGGGTTATTGAGATCACATAGGTACCAATGAAGCTTTCGGGTTTGTTCTTATATTATGGTATGTCCTCACTATTGCTATATAAGCGGCCTTATCCTTCTCCAGTCATATAACTTTCTCATATGTCTTACCACTGCTTTATGGCACACAGTTGGTAGCTCATAATATACTGAAACCTATTCATGTTCACTGTATGTTTTGCCATGGCTCTTTTGGTGAAGGGGCAATTTTGAATCTTTAGACAATGTGGTATTCCATTATTTGCAACCATATGGTACCACTAGAAGAATATTGGCATTAAAAAGATGGGTTGTTTTTGTGGGGTCCTTAAAAGTACTGCACAATTTTACAAATTTAATCCAGGCCATTCTCTTCAGTCTTTTTGATGCTGATCCCAATGCACCAGTCATCTATAGTATATGTCAGGGAGAGGAAAAGACAGAGAGACAGAAACAGACAGATAGAGTGAGACAGAGAGAGACAGATATATAAATGTATCTTTATTTATATGTACATTTACATACGTATCTATTCATATAGCTAGCTAGATGATAGAGAGCTTAAATATAGATGACTATAGACATTTTAATACAGATATACGCATATGCACATATATACACATATACATACACATATGTATATACATAGGAGCACTTGATGGTGCCATAGTGCATGGAGTGCTGAGCCTGGATTCAAAAAGACTTGTCTTCCTGAGTTCAAATCCAGCCTCAGATACTTACTAGCTATGTGACCCTGGGCAAGTCACTTCTTCCTACTTGCCTCAGCTTCCTCACCTATAAAATGAGCTAGAGAAGGAAATGATAAGCCACTCCAGTGTCTCTGCTCCCCCAAAAACTACACAAACCCCAAGTGGGGTCACAAAGAGTCAGCCATGACTGAAACAAGTCAACAACAACAAAATCACACACACACACACACACACACACACACACACACACACACGGATTAACGCCATGGACTGTCCATCCAACTACATATTATTTTCTGGATAATAGGTGTTCTTTATCTACTTGGTTTCCCCTCTGTGGATGGTTAACCCAAAGTCTTTTAGCTAATTGTGGAGGTCATTTAGAAGACTCTTCAGTGTTCTGGGACTTGATGCAATTAACATGATGTCATTTGCAGACAGGAGCATCTAGGTGATTTTGCCACCCATAGAGCGAGCTCTTGACTTGGGATCCATGGGTAGACTTCAGGCAGTCCCTGAACTTGTACAGGGTAAGAGGCTACTATAAAATTATACAACAAAACAGCCTGTAGCATTTTGTACAAGACTCTCCTAAATGGTGGATAGAATGATGATATGACCCTGTGTGGCAGCTTCAGGGGAGGAGCTGATGTGAGAGCTTAGGAGACAAGGCATTCTTCTTCATTCTGTCTTAGAGGACACGTGTAGTGCCAGATTCTTTTCAAGATCAGCTCCAGAGAGGAGAAAAAGAAAGACCCTATTGCAGATATGTAGGTAAAGCAGGCTCCTCAGTGTGTCCCTAATTTCCTATGGGACTCCTGAGATTTCAGTGAGTGAAATGGGGACCTCTCTTGGTTAGAGCAAGACCTCAACTGACTCTCACCTAAAAGCTCATTCCTTCTTGTATATGTTTTGTTCTATTTGAACCTGTATAACTTTTCTATTTCTGTTTGTTGTTGGCTTGGATAAATGGGTTTACTTGCAATTCACTATTTGTGGTGGCTTTTTATGTAACCTTTATTTGGTTGGAAGGAGTCAGATCAGTGCATGTAAGCTGAAATGCCCTCTCTACTTAGGAGGTAGTGACCAGGAAAGTGTTGGGGTTTTTGTTGTTGTTGTTTTTCTGAACCAATTATGTCCCTAGAACAGCAGTCTTTAAGGGAGGGGGTGCAGACAGATATAATTCTAGTCCGGTATCCCTCCCATAGATTAGAGAAAGCACTAAGTTCCCAACCTTAAAGTGTACTTGGTGTACCCCCCTCTATCCCAACTATTATTCAGAATTTCCTGTCCTCCTTGGAATGAATCGTAACTTCAAACCATATCTATCCACACCTCTCTCCAAGTGATGTGTCTATATGTAGACAACTCATGTGACTGTATATGCCTTAGAGATAAAGTTTCTCTTCACTTTGTGGGCATAAAGAAAAAACTGAAATTAGGATAGGATAACTAGGACTAGAGCAAAGCAACAATTGAGCTTAGCACCTAGTTATTAGGAATAATTAAACTGGTAAGCTACCAGATGTTGGCTTCCTCTTCTTGATTCTCTCTCCCCAGGCAGCTGAACATAGTGGTTACAGAAGACTTGGAATTCAGACCTGCATTCTTATCCCACATCAAATATTTACTAGCTGTGTCACCTTAGACAAATCGCCTAACCTCTCTGGGCTTCAGTTTCCTCCTTCATAAAATAATAGAGGTTGCCTCTCAGATCTAGATAGATCTAACCAAAAGATATACAAAAAAGAAATGAAGAACCTGAATAGACCTTTAGAAAAGTTAGGTAGAATAGACCTCTTGATAATATTGGGTATGAATAGAAAGAAATATACTTATTCCTCAGCTGTACATGGCACCATCATGGAAATCGAGCTTGTGTTAGGACATAAAAACCTCACAAATACAGAAAAGTAGAAGTATTAAATGCACCTTTTACTGACCATAATGTAACAAAAATTACATTAAATAAAAGATCTTTGAAGTAACAATTTAAAAGTAATGGGAAACTAAAGAATGGGTGGGTAAGAGAAGAAATCATAGAAGCAATAAATAATTTCACTAAAGATAATGATAACACTGAGACAACATTTTTGGAATATGATCAAAGCAGTGCTTAACCTAAAATGTATATGCCTAAATGCTTTCATCAATAAAAGAAAGAACAGATCAATGAATGGGTGAGACAGTTTTTTTTTTAAAAAAATAGAAAACCAACCAATTTAAAACTTGTAATTAAACACTAATAGAGAAATCTTGAAAATCAAAGAAGAATTTAACAAAATTGAAAGCAAAAGAACCCCTATTGAATTAATAAGTAGAACTGTTTAACTTCTTTAAAAAGCAATTAAACAGATGTCATTAGCTAATTTTTTTTCTTTTTCTCCTTTTTATTTCTTTTTTTTTAAAATTTATTTATTTAAGTTTTCAACATTCATTTCCACAAAATTTGGAGTTCCAAATTTTCTCCCCATTTCTCCCTTCCCCCATCCCAAAATGCCAAATATTCTAATTACCCCTCTCACCAATCTGCTCTCCCTTCTAACATCCCTCCCTTCCCTTATCCCCATCTTCTCTTTTGTCCTGTAGGGCAAGATAAATTTCTATACCCCATTACCCATATTTCTTATTTTCTAGTTGTATGCAAGAACAATGCTCAACAGTTGTTCCTAAAACTTTGACTTCCAACTTTTCTTCCTCTCTCCCTCCCCACCCATCCCCCTTGGGAAGGCAAGCAATTCAGTATAGGCCATACCTGTGTAGTTTTGCAAATGACATCCATAATAGTCATTTTGTGCAAGACTAACAATATTTCCCTCCATCCTATCCTGCCCTCCATTTCTTCTATTCTCTCTTTTGACCCTGTCCCTCCCCAAGAGTATTGACTTCTAATTGCTCCCTCCTCCCATTGCCCTCCCTTCCATCATCCCCCCTCCCCTGCTTATCCCTTTCTCCCTCACTTTCCTGTATTGTAAGATAGGCTTTCATACCAATATGAGTGTGCATTTTATTCCTTCCTTTAGTCAAATGTGATGAGAGTAAGCTTCATGTTTTTTCTCTCACCTCCCCCCTTTTTACCACCTCTTTTATGAGAGATAATTTGCCCCATTCCATTTCTCCCTTTCTCCTCCCAATATATTTCTCTCACCCCTTAATTTCATTTTATTGATATGATCCTATCCTATTCAACTCACCCTGTGCTCTGTGTGTGTGTGTGTATGTGTGTGTGTGTGTGTGTGTGTGTGTGTGTGTGTGTGTGTGTAATCCTACCAACTACCCAAATACTGAAAAAAGTTTCAAGAGTTACAAATATTGTCTTTCCATGTAGGAATGTAAGCAGTTCAACTTTAGTAAGTCCCTTATGACTTCTCTTTCCTGCTTATCTTTTCATGCTTCTCTTGATTCTTGTGTTTGAAAGTCAAATTTTCTTTTCAGCTCTGGTCTTTTCATCAAGAATGCTTGAAAGTCCTCTATTTCATTGAAAGACCAATTTTCCCCCTGAAGTATTATACTCAGTTTTGCTGGGGAGGTGATTCTTGGTTTTAGTTCTAATTCTTTTGACTTCTGGAATATCATATTCCATGCCCTTTGATCCCTTAATGTAGAAGCTGCCAGATCTTGTGTTATCCTGATTGTATTTCCACAATACTTGAATTGTTTCTTTCTAGCTGCTTGAAATATTTTCTCCTTGACCTGGCAACTCTGGAATTTGGCCACAATGTTCCTAGGAGTTTCTTTTTTAGGATCTCTTTCAGGAGGTGATTGGTGGATTCTTTCAATATTTATTTTGCCCCCTGGTTCTAGAATCTCAGGGCAGTTTTCCTTGATAATTTCATGGAAGATGATCTCTAGGCCCTTTTCTTGATCATGGCTTTTAGGTAGTCTCATAATTTTTAAATTGTCTTTCCTGGATCTATTTTCCAGGTCAGTTGTTTTTCCAATGAGATATTTCACATTATCTTCCATTTTTTCATTCTTTTGGTTTTGTTTTGTGATTTCTTGGTTTCTCATAAAGTCATTAGCCTCCATATGTTCCATTCTAATTTTGAAAGAACTATTTTCTTCAGTGAGCTTTTGAACCTCCTTTTCCATTTGGCTAATTCTGCTTTTGAAAGCATTCTTCTCCTCATTGGCTTTTTGGATCTCTTTTGCCAATTGAGTTAGCCTATTTTTCAAGGTGTTATTTTCTTCAGCATGTTTTTGGGTCTCCTTTAGCAAGATGTTGACCTGCTTTTCATGCTTTTCTTGCATCTCTCTAATTTCTCTTCTCAATTTTCCCTCCACCTCTCACTTGATTTTCAAAATGCTTTTTGAGCTCTTCCATGGCCTGAGACCATTGAATATTTATTTTGAATGTTTGGGATACAGAAACCTTGACTTTTATGTCTTTCCCTGATAGTAAGCATTGTTCTTCCTCATCTGAAAGGATGGGAGAAGATATCTGTTCACCAAGAAAGTAACCTTCTATAGTCTTATTTTTTTCTCCCTTTTTTGGGCATTTTCCCAACCAGTTACTTGACTTTTGGGTCCTTTGTCAAGAGTAAGGTATACTCTGGGAATCTGTAAGATCTCAGTTGCTCCAAGGTGGCACAATCAAACATGTACACTGGTCTGGTAGGAGTAAGAGATTTTTGTGCCCAGAATCTTAGCAGTTTCCTCTCCACAGCCAACTGGCCTCCAGTTCAGGCAAGTCAGCACTGGGGGCTGAGATTCAGATAAGCTGCATGGGCAGGGCTGCCATTCAGTGTGAGATAAAGATCAGCTGCCACAGGGCCTCTACACAGGGCTGAGGTAAGAATGGGTTGCTCAGTGCCCCCAGGGGTTTTGCAATCCAACAATGGATGTGGGCTGCTGTAGGGGCTGCTGTGGGAACTACTGCTGCCTGCCCCATGTGGCCTCTGGGGCCGGTGCCTAAGGCTGGAGCTATGGGAAGGCCCTTCTCCCTTCTCAGCCAGCTGAAAAAACCCTGTCACTGACCTTTGGCACCTGTAGGTTGAGGGATCTGTGAAGCGCTGCTACTGCGACTGGAGATTTCACCCCTGAGCCTTGTTCGTGTCTTCCTCCCAGAGCCACACCTAGCAGCCAAGGCTGGGCTGGGCTCCACTCCATGTCTGGTACAGGTGCAAGAGAAGTTTCCCGCTGGCCTTCCAGGTGACCCTGGGCTGGAAATCTCCTCCACTCTGTGGTTCTGTGACTTCTGCTGCTCTCGAATTTGTCGAGAGTCCCTCTCTACAGGTATTTTATGGGCTGTGTGGGGAGAGCCAGCATATGTGTGAATTTCTATTCTGCCATCTTGGCTCCGCCCCCTAGCTAACCTTTTATTAAAAGAAGAAATGAAAGCTGTTGTACTTGGGAATAAGAGGACTGCATCTCTAAGGTCCTTTGCAGCTCTAAATCTGTGATTTTGTGATTCTACGATGATCCTAACAATAGTCTTGGCTAACAGTAGGGTCTTTGTCTCCTTCTCCCCACCTCAAATTAATTTATTTTAGAACTCAATGTAAGGGCAGATTCCACATACTCTAACAAGACAATGGGTTCACTCTCCCAGAGCCACCCCAGCTGCATCTCCTCTTAGAATTTCATGGTTATCCTGGAGGGTTTAGGGGCAATTCTCTATTGTCATTGTCTGACATGTTCTCTTTAGTGTTAACCACCACGGATTAGCACTGCAGTTTAAATTAACAAATGGACAGAAATTAACTTATACAAAAAGATATTAACTCAGAAAATGTAGTGAGAACAGTAGTTATAAAGGTTTCTCTTCAGCACCTACTTTATCCCAACTAAGTCCCACAGGAGAGTGGGCTCATAGCTTGGCTCCACTAAGTTCATTTCCAGCTGTGGCTTGACAGATGGATGGATAAATTCATATCTGTACTATCCCGGCTGGGTCAAGCTTCTCATCAACTGGGGTCTGGGAAACCCTGGCAGGGACTCCAGCTTCCAGACTTCAGGTGGCTTGGCTTGCTCTCCTGACCATCCAAGGTTCACAAGGTCATAGCTATCTCCAATGTTCTTCACCTACAAATGGGAAAGAATAGTCCCCACAGAGGCAAAAGTACTGGTAGGGCCATTCACTTACAGTCTACATGGCCCTGGTGGTGAGATAAAGTCCTGGGGTTTCTCTTCCCACCAGGGTTTGGTCTTTGTTCCCTCATTCGAATACACTCAGGCAAGAAGGAACATGGTGACTTACTTTGGCCTTTGAATACACCCCAGCTCCAACTTTGCAGTCAGTCCAACAGAGGTCATCTCTTCTCTAGATCCCTAACCATCTATATCACTGGATCGAAGAATATTTGGGGGAGTACTAGGGGGTAAGAAGACTGGAAAAGTGGGAGGGGACTGGGTTCTTAAGGGCTTTGAATGACAAATAGAGCATTTTGTATTTACTCCTGTAAGTAACAATGACAAAAGCCATTGGTGTTTATTTGAGTGGGGAGGCAGGGTGGGGGAGAGATGATATGATCAGACCTGTGTTTTAGGAAAATCACTTTAGTAGTTGGAGGATGGATTAGAGTGGGGATAGACTTGAGGCAGGCAGACCCCTCCCCCTATTCTCCCTTACCCCTCCATTACTCCCAAGCAGGCTATTGCAATCATCAAGGCATGAGGTGATGAGGGCCTGGACTGGAGGGGTAGCTGGACTGTTAGAGGAGAGAAAGGGGTGAGTTGGAGAGATGTTGCAAAGGAGAATTTGGTAGACCTTGGCGAGAGTTTGGATGTAGTGGGTAAAAGACAATGAAAAATCCAGGAAGACTGCTAGGTTATGAGCCTGAGGGCCTGGAAGGATGGTGTTGCCCTCCACAGTAACGGAATGGAGGAGGGTGGGGAAGAGGGAGAAGAAGGAAAGATGAACTTTGTTTTGGAGATATTGAGTTTATAGACGTCTACTGGATATCCAGTTTAAGATGTCTGAAGGGCATTTGGAGATGTGAGTGTAGACGTCAGCAGAGAGATTGGGGCAGGATAGGGAGATCTGAAAATCATCCAATAAAGATGATAATGAAATCTATGGGAGCTTATGGGATCACTGCAAGGAGTAGTATAGAGGAAGAAAAGGGCCTAGAACAGAATCCTACAGTTAGAAGCCATGATCTGGAGAAAATCCAGCAAAGTAGACTGAGAAGGGTCAGATAGGGAGGAGAAGACCAAAGAAAGAGAGAGTGGTGTCTAGGAAATCTAGAGAGAAGAGAAAATCAAGGAGGAGAGAGTGATGAGCAAGGTCAAAAAAGGCTACAGAAAGGTCAAGGAAAATAAAGATTTTGAAAAGGCCATTGAGTTTTCCCCATGCACCCTATGACTCTTATGGAAGCCAATAGCAATAAAACCTGAGTTCTTATAAAAAATTAGGAATTGACTTGAAATAATAAACAACTTTAGCAAAATTGCAGATATAAAAAAATTAGGAGTTGATATTAACACATTAATGTTAACTGATAAAATTAGGAATTCACCTCATAATTTATAAGAACCAGGAATTAATCAATTGATTAAGGTTAATTGATTCATATTAGAAATAGAAGTCGAGTATTTATTAAGCACTTATTAAGTGCCTGGTACCGTGCTAAGTAAGTGTGGGGGATGCAAAGAAAAGCAAAAAAGCATCCCTGCTTTCAAAGAGCTTATGGTCTAATTGGGGCGACAGCAAGACAACAGATCAGGATATACTAGATACAGACGGAATAGACGGTCTCCTAGGAACTGAAGATCTAATCAGTCATCCTTAGAACTGAACCTTTAATGTGTTTGCAAGAGGAAATTTCAGATCAGAAAGAGCAAAAAAATCTGTAATACTAATAGCATTTATATAACATTGTGTGCCAGGCGTTGCTACTATGCTCTTTCCAAGCGCCGCCTCATTTGATCCTTACAACAACCCTTCGAGCTAGGTGCTCTTATCCCCTTTTTACAAATAAATTACAGAAAATACAAGTCAGTTAAATGTCTAAGAGGCCAAATATGTAGTCAGCTCCTCCAGACTCCAGACCCAGCTCTCAACCCATTGCCCCACCTAGCGGCCAGTTAATGGAATTATCAACCTTTTAGATGAATAGGAGGGTCCTTTTTTGTTAAACAGTTTTAGGGAGTTCAAGTCCTTTAGTTTATGCCAGATTTAATCAAGAGCGGGAAGGGTCCCTTTTGTTTAGCCTGATTAATTTTTCAGGGAGACACATCTTCCCCAAATGGGTGTGATATTTCCACATCACATGGTGACTAATTCCAACAATGCCTAAACTGAATTTTGTATTTCATGGCTAAAATCTTTGTCTTTTGTTCCACGATGACCACAAAATGTAACTTGGAGATTGCTTTAGAGAGAAAGTTATCTGTTTACATGGGGGATGCTCTCCCTCAGAATCTCTCCAAGCATGAATACTTGTATAATAATAAATTGTCTGGCAGATTTTGGTTACAGCACAGCATCTCTACCATAGTATAGTGGCTAGAGCACCAGGTCTGGAGTTAGGAAGACTCATCTTTGTGAGTTCAAATCTGACCTTACACATTTCCTAGCAGTATGACCCTGGGGAAGTCACTTAACCCTGTTTGCCTCAGTTTCCTCATTTGTAAAATGAGCTGGAGAAGGAAATGGCAAACCCTAAATGGGGTCATGGAAGAGTCAGACATAACTGAAAAGCTACTGAACAACAAATCTTGAATTCCCAGAATTTTGTACGAGACAGAGGAATGGTGTGCTTTTTGATTCTAGAGACAGGTAAGTGGGAGTATATAACACTAATTTAAGCTGTCTGGTAATCCATTCTGGAGCAACTTTACCAGAAGCTCTTAAAATAGTTTAACACTTTAAATTTAAATTCCAAGAACCTAAGCATATTTGGGGAAAGTAGAGGAGAAATTCACAGCCTCTGTTCTAATGTAAGTGCTCCAGGACACGCCTAGCTTCCTTTCCAGGTTCCTTGTAGATTTTTTTAAATATGCAAATCACAACACTACACCCCTGCTAAAGCCACAAAACTATTGGGAGACCATAAGAGAGCCACAACATGAAGCATTTAATTAAGACAAAAATATAATGAAAATAATGAGGGAGAAATAATCAGGCTGTACAGCCATGCTGAGACCGTCATACAAAAGTACAATCTCCTACACTCCCAAAGTCTTAAAGGTGCTCTGGATCCCTTGCTTGTGTTCCAGGTTCAGTGTAGATTGTTTTAATATGCAAATCACAACACCACACATTTTGTGGCCAAAGCCACAAAACTGTAGCCACAAAACAAAGTATTTAATTAAGACAAAGATATAATGAAAATAATGAGGGAGAAATAAATGAATTGTAGAACCATATTGAGACCCTCCTACAAATAGGTGCAACCTCCCTGACCTCCACAGTCTTCAAGGTGCTCTGGATAAATCTCTTATGGACAAAGACAATTCCTGTCCGTATTACATTGATCAGGGCTCAAGTTGGAAGGTGAGTGGAAGAAAGGAAACCAATGATTCTTTCTGCCTTTTTCTTCTCCCTGAAGTTTTTTCATACCTGTCTGTGCTTGGATGAGAGCAACCACCTTCTTCCTCCTGGCCTTCAGTTAACTATTGTCCCCCTCCTTTTCCATCCTTGACTTCAACCATCACCTTCCTTCATACACCTGACTACCTTCTTCTCTTAAGGCATGGAATTTAAGAATACCTTAAAGGACCAAGCAAATTTGTGCTTCCGTTGAATAGCTTGATTTAATCTCCAACCTTCCCTACTTCTTTTCATTTCTGTTATGTCCTTTCCCTTTCCCCTAATTCCCATGCATTGCCTGCTTTCTGTAGTCCTTTATTTCTCTGTGCCATGGATGATATTAATTTCCACTATAGGATCATAAATTTATAGTTGGAAGGGGCTTTAGAGGCTACCTTCCTCATTTTACAGATGAGGAAACGGAGGCCCAGAGAAGCTGTACCTGGTCTAAGGTCACCCAGGTATCAGACCTGGGATTTGAATTCAGATCTTCATACTGCAAATTCCAGTGCTCGTGCCTCTGTCCAAATGTCTGAGACCTAGGTGGAAAACTTTTCCTTTGTAGTGAGTGGAGATGAAGTTCCTAGTTACAATGTTGCCTCACTTTCTGCTGAAAATTAAGTGGGAGGACAAAGTAAAAGCAGTTATTTGGAAGCAGGGGCATTAAACTCCCTGCCTTGTGCTGCCAAAAAACTCCCTGACCAGATTAATATGTAATTGGCAAATGTTGAAATAAATAAATACAAATACTATATATTACTAAAGCTTCCTTAGCTTACTGAAAGCTAAACAAAGCCTTGTTGATTTGATTGGATTTTGATTTATCAGCTGTTGGATTAGTCTACCTTTGTCCTTGGATTTAAATTTAGTCTGAGCTTCCAAGATCTTTGTACTGCAAGTAAATATTTATTAAAGTGTATTTTTAAAGAATCACAAAGTTATACTTGTCTCCAGCTCTGGGAAATGAGAATGAAAATCAGTCTATGGAACAAAGTTTTTGTTGTTACTGTTATTTGTTTACTTATTTTACCAATTTTTAAATTAGTAATTTTTTTACTGGAATTTCCCTAATAGAAGAAGGCAAATTTAATTCAAATGAAATTAAGAGGGATCTTGTGAACATTTCTAAAGGTTAGTTGAATGAATGAATGAACTTAAGAACTTTCTTTCCCCCACCCAGCTTTCTGTGCTAACATTTTAAAGAGGGAAATAACCCATTTTAAGAATGGTAACTAGGAGAGGCACTTTGAGCTTGAGTAGGGAAGTAGATTGACACATCCTATCCAGGGACAATGGGAGAGTTGATTTGATCCTAGGCAGATTTGATCAAACTGGAAATACTATGGACAATTTGATCTATAACTGAGTGAAGTTAGAACAAGATTAAAATGTAATTGGTAGTTTTCTAACAATAAACAAAAATACAATACAACATAGATAATATTAATTTGTGTTTGTCTAAGTCAATATGTGACCTGTGGGATCTGTCTTTATTTTAGAAAAACGCCATTGGCCTATAACATTCTTCATACTTGATACTTTCCCTGCTCTATGACTAGCAAATTTCTACCTCCTGTTTTAATCCCTTGATTCAGAACCCTCATTCTTCTACTACTTTTCCTCCAACTTCCATCCTATTAGATTAGTCCTGATTTTCTCCAAGCTCTCTGCCTTTCTCTTTCCTTTTTAAAATTTAATTTTCGTTGATATCTTTTGCGTGTGTTTTTTTAAAATCATATTCATTTCCCAATACATCTCCCTGTCCTCTACTTAGAGAGCCATGCCTTACAGCAAAGACTTTACAAAAAGACAAAAAGCAATTCAAAATGAGTGTTGTTGTTCAGTCACTTCTGAGTCTTTGTGACCCTACAGACCATACTGGGTTTTCTTGGCAAAGATACTAGAGTGGTTTGCTATTTCCTTCTCTAGTAGGTTAAGGCAAACAGGGGTTGAGTGACTTGCCCAGGATCATGAAGCTAGTGTGTATCTGATTGAACTGAGGTCTTCCTGACCCCAGGCCCAGCCCTCTACCCACTGTACCACCTAGTTTTGCTATGACCCTGCCCTCATAATTTGGGGACTACAAAAATCTTGGCCTCCCAGTTCATCCACCTCTGCAATTCCTTTGCCCCATTTCAGGCACCTGAGGTCACACTTGAACCCCCAACTATTGTATGCCCAAGATCTCGAATGACAAATTTCCCTTCTCTCATCACAGTCTCCTGTCTTTCTATCTCTCTAGGTACTAAACTCACTCTGTGTTCTCACCTTCACTTCATTCACTGTCAATCATCAACAAGCGTGTATTAATTCTACTGCATACTAGCCTGGTCTCAGTCCTGCCAGCCACTATATTCTCAATCTAATGACTGAAGTTGGAGATATGAATAAACAGAAGAAAATTCTGAACACCAGGAAGAAATAGTAAGAGCTCGGCGATGTCCAAGAGGTAAATCCAGAAGAGAATAAATGAATACAAATAGAACTTTGGGGAAAGGACTGGTTTGTCCACAAAGACTCTAAGAGTGATTAGAAGTAATGGTAGAAGAGAAATCAAATTACATTAGAGCTTTTGTAGTAAAAATTGGAAGAAAAAATTAATGGCTTGACCTTGAAAGTAGAAAACAACTCCAGTATTATACTCTCTGGGAAAAAAGAATGTAGCAAATAGAACTTGATAATTCAACGAGAAAACAAGGAATATTAGAATAAAATAAATAAGGAATTAGAATAAAGACTAAAAAAAATACAAGGTTTCTATTATCAAAAACAATAGATCTGGAAAAGAGGATGAAGACAGATCACTGTTCAGAACTCAAAATTTTGAAAAAATGTTAAAAATAAAGAAATTTTTAAAAAAAGAATTATGGGATTCCCTGAAAACTATGGCCAAACAAGAATATAGATGCCATGTTTCAGGAAATCATCAAAGAAAACCATCCAGATCTATTAGAATCAGAGATAAAAGGAAAAAAAAACAACCATAAAGAATCCATTGGTTACCTTCTGAAATAAATACAAAGCCTGAAATCTTAGGCTGAAAGTAAATTTTCCTTCCTGAATCTTTAACTGAACACAGAAGTATTACTTTAAATGATCCGTTAAATTATTTGCTTTTCATTTCTTCCCCCTTCATAAGGTGATTGAAATATGATCTGGTGGTCAGCGGCCACACATAAATCCAGTCTTTCTGACCAGCCCTGTCTCTGCTACTATTTGAATGGTCTCTTTTTCACAACTGTCTGCAACATCACCCACTGGGCTGTAATTTAGTAGTATGAGGTTGTTTTTGTGTCCTTTTTGGATTAGTGACAGCCTTATCCGGGCCTTACATTTGCCCCGTTTGGATGCTGATAAGACTAATCTGCTGCAGTACTGTCTGCTACATACACTGTTTTCTCAGCCAAACAGACACCAATAGAAAATGAATTGTAGTATTTCGAAACAGTATGGTTAACCCATCCCTCATGACCATCTGCTATAGGTGACAATGGAATCATGCCATAGAATTGCTTGAGAAAATACCCTGAAACTCCTAATTGCTTGCAGAAGTAAAATTTAAGTAACCCAAGTTATATTCAGAGGGAGCCTGGTGTAGTGGATAGAAAGCTGGACTCAGAACAAGGAAGACCCAGGTTCAAATACCCTCTCAGACATTCACTAGCTCCTTGGGCAAGTCTTCTAACTACTCTGGGCCTCAGTTTCCACATCTGTAAAATAAGGGCAGCTAGGTGATACAGTGGATAGAATGCTGGACCTGGAGTCAGGAACCCCTGAGTTCAAACCTGGCCTCAGACATTCACTAGTTGTGTGACCCTGGACAAATCACTTCACTCCGTTTGCCTCAGTTTCCTCATCTGTAAAATGAGCTGAAGGAAATGGCAAACCATTTCAATATCTTTGCCAAAAAAAACCCCAAAGAGGGTCATGAAGAGTTGGACATGACTGAAAGAACTGGACCACTACCAAAAATAACAAATATGCATATGCATATATGTATATGTACATACACATACATAATATATATCTATACACACGACTGACCAACAACAAAATAAGGAATTTGGACTCAGCCTCAGAGGTGTTCTACTTCCAGTTCTAAATAAGAATAAGCTAAAGCTATCAAATGTTTTTCTTGTGATCTTTTTACCTGAGGGAAAATTAGAGGCAAATTTTAATCATGACCATCATCAGTCTACATACAACAATTTAGCATTTCTCCCTCTTTGATGGACTATTGGGCAGCATGGGGTAATGGATAGAGCCAGTTTCAGAGCCTTGAAGATCAGGGCTCATGTCCCATCTTGTATGACCCTGGGCAAACCACTTGGCTAATCAATCTAATTAATCTAGATCAGAGTGTTTAAACACTTTCACACTCCAGAGTGTCAACCAGAACCAGATTAAAATGTAATTGGGAACTATTTAACAAAACAAATAAAAATCCAATAGAACCTAAAGTTCATTTGTGGTTTTGTAAGTCATCAAAGGCCAGCAAGAGTCCTTCTATTGGGTTTAATGACCCCCTTTTCTATTTGATGCCAGTGGCAGCTCTTCAAGATTTGAAATTGAAAAAGATTCAAACCCTGCATTGAAGAAGGAGTTTCTACATCTGGGAAATCCCTATAGTAATGAAATCACAGGTTCTCCTATTCAAGGAATGTATATATACACATATCTATGTGTGTATATATGCATTATATATATACACATATGTATAAATCATATGTGATATATAAATATATAAAAACTAATATATGTTAGTAATTGTATATATAAACTTTAATGGTAAAATTTTGATGGTGATGTCTAAAGTTCCCTTCAATGGCTCTGTGCACTGAATGGGGACAATCTTGACCCAGATGTAGCCAGAGGTATTTGAGATCATTAAACCATCAAAATCTGCATTATGTGAAGCTTTGTGGTGACTTAAGAGAGAAATCATCGGATTTCTGTCCCCTTGTGTGTCCAAGAGTTCAAGCCAAAAGTCCTTTGACTAGACAGTTGACCAGAAAAGCAGTTTCGGAAGATCAAAAAGGACAAAAGCCACCAGCAACGAAGCTAAAGGCCTTTCTTTCTTCTTTTTTATTGGTTAATTTGATTTTATTTTTTTTCAATTAATAGTATTTTATTTTTTTCCAATTACATGTAAAAATAGTTTTCAACATTCACCTTTAAAAGATTTTTGAGTTCCAATTTTTTCTCCCTCCTTCCTTTCCCTCCCCAAAACAACAAGCAATCTGCTACAGGTTATACGTGTACAATCATCTCAAATATATTTCCACATTAGTCATGTTGTGAAAGAAGAATCAGAACACGAGGGGAAAACCACAAGAAAGAAAAGAAGAAATAGTCTGCTTTGATCTGCATTCAGACTCATAGTTCTTTCTCTGGATGTGGATAGCATTTTCCATCATGCGTCTTGGAATTGTCTTAGATCATTCTATTGATAAGAAGAACTAAGTCTATCAAAACTGGTCATTGCACAATGTTGTTGTTACTGTGCACCATGTTCTCCTGGTTCTGCTCATTTCACTCAGGATTACTTCATCTAAATCTTTCCGGGTATTTCTGAGGTCTGCCCACTCATTATTTCTTATGTGTATAATATTCCATTACATTCATATACCACAACTTTTCCAGCTATTCCCCAGTTGATGGGTATTTCCTCGATTTCCAATTCTTTGCCTCTCAAAATGTTTTTGTATAGGTGGGTCTTTTTGTCCTTTTTTATGATCTCTTTGGGATACAGACTTAGTAGTGGTATTGCTAGATCAAAAGGTATACACAGCTTTATAGCCCTTTAGGCATAATTCCAAATTGCTCTCCTTAATGGGTGGATCAGTTCGCAACTCAACTAACAGTGCATTAGTGTTCCAGTTTCCTCACATCTTTTCCAACATTTATCATTTTCCTTTTTTGTCATATTAACCAATCTGATAGGTGTGAGATGGTACCTCAAAGTTGTTTTAATTTGCATTTCTCAAATCGATACTGATTTAGAGCATTTTTTCATATGACTATAGCTTTAATTTCTTCATCTGAAAACTGCCTGTTCATATCCTTTGATCATTTGTTACCTGGAGAGTGACTTGTATTCTTATAAATTTGACTCAATTCTCTATATATTTTAGAAATGAGGCTAAATGCCTTCTTTCTGCAAGGTGGTTTGTTCCCTAGGTCTCTGGGGCTCCCAAAGCCTTAAAAACTGCTTTTATATTCTAGACCAAAGGGCAAGTCTCTACCCTGTGGGAGATTCTGGGAATGTTTGTTGTTGGAAAAATCACTTTCCTTTCCTTGTTTGAATCTTCTCACAAAGGGGTCCTGTGGCAGTTCAGTGCTCAGATTTCAAGTGACTTTCCCATTGGCCTGGAGTTGTTTTAAGTGTGACATAAATTGAGAAAAGTGAAAGCAGGTTTGGTGCAGAAGCAGGAATCAGTGAGACTTTGGCCTGGGTCTATGGGCGGCTGGAATCAGCAGCTGGGCACTCTTGGGACACAGGCTGAGCCGATGCCAAGGGGCAGGAGGATTCTTGGAGACAGCACCAAGAACAGAGGCGGGGAGAGAGGCTCTCTGAGGACAGGACTGAGACTAGGTAGCAAGCAGTGCAGTTCAGGGATGAGAGAAACACGGGGCCGGGGCAGGGCAGCAGAAATGTGGGGACGGTGCCCGAGAGCCCTGTGAGGGCCATCGGGTCCACAAGCATTGGTTAGAGCACCTCGGGGTGCCGGGCACCGTGCTGGACATCAAACACAGCGCAGCCCCGTCTGTCTGTGGGAACCCCGCACATGACCAGGGCAGCCGGGCTGGTGCCAGGGGCGAGCGGCGGGGGTACCGCAGCACGGGACGGTGGGAGCAGGAGGCCGGGCTGGAAGGGAAGGGCCCCCCCAGACTCCCCGAGCCCTGGGCAGTGTGGGGTGGAGGGGGGCAGCTTCGGAGATGGAGAGAGGTGGGCAGGGGGCAGATCCAGCCCAGGGGGGGTGAGGCTGAGAGGAGGATGGGGGGAGGCAGGCTCAGCACCCCGGACTGTGGGTGCTGGAGCGGGTCAGCCACGGCCCGACAAAAGAGCTGTCCAGCCCACGCTCGCGGCCCGCACCACGGCAGGCAGGTCCGGGCGTGGGGGTGGAGATCTCCCGTGGGCTGGGGAAATGGGCGTGGGCAGGGCGGGGCGGGGGGGGGGGGCTCCTCCTCCTCCTTAAGTCTGCGAGGCGCCGGAGGGCCCATTCCCCCGCAGGGCCGGGAGAGGAGCGCACCGGGGCCTCCCCGTCCCCTCCTGCCCGCCTCCAACCCCTCCGGGTCTTCCCTTCCCAGACCCGGCCTGCTCGCTCCGCCCTTTCTGTCCGGCTTCTTCCTCGCTGCGGCCAGCCCGGAGCGCCCGTCTGACCCCTCCCCTCCATCCCTCGGTCCCTCCGTCCCTCCGTCCCTCGGTCCCTCCGTCCCTCGGTCCCTCCGTCCCTCCGTCCCTCCGTCCCCCTCCTCGCTGCGCTCAGTCCGGGGGCCCCCGCACCCTCCCCGCCACCATGTTCGGCTTCCTCGGAGGGAGGCGCCTTTGGCCGCGCGCCGGCCTCGGGCTCCGGGCCCCCGGCCCCTGCAGGAGCGCTCCTCCTCCCCCGGCCCCGGGGCGTGAGGGCGGGGCCGGGGCGGGGCCGGGGCGGGGCGTGGGGCCTCAGCCGGGGCCTGGCAAGATGGCGGCGGCGGCGGCTGCGCTGGGGGCGGAGGAGCCCGAGCTGTGCCTGGAGCTGCTGCCCACCGACCCCCTGCTGCTTATCTTCTCCTTCCTGGACTATCAGGACCTCCTCAGGTAAGGGGAGGCTGGGGGCCCGGGCGGGGGGAGGGGGCCGGGGCGCAGCCCGCCCCTCCCCCGCCCCGCGGAACCTCCGCGGCCCAGGCCTCCGCGGAGCCGCGGTCCCCCCGGGATGCGAGGCCCGGGCCGGGGGTGGGGGGCGCGGGGCAGGCCGCAGGCCGGGCCCGGCTGGGCTGCGGACCCGGGCGGGGCAGGGCCCGATGCCCGGCCTGCTGCGATCGTGGCCCCGCAGACGCGGCAGGACACGGGGGTCTCACGGCCCAGGCAGCCCGGCGCCCCCATTCTGCAGATGGGGACACTGAGGCCCCGCAGTCCGGGCCTCTCAAGGTCACGGAGCCCAACCCCCGTAGCCCCCCTCCCCGCGACCCCGCCGCTGGTCTGGCCGCGCAGGGGCCTGCCGACATGGTGATCGTTCGGCCTTCGGCGCCCCGCGGCCACCCAGGGCTGCGCTTTCTCCTCGACGGCCCCCCGAACGGCAGCAGCCCCCCTCCCATCCCCCTCCTTCCTTACTGCCTTCGGTGCTGGCAGCAGCCCCCTCAATCAGCAGCCCCCCTCAATCAGCAGCCCCCCTCAATCAGCAGCATCCCCCTTCAATCAGCAGCCCCCCTCAATCAGCAGCCCCCCTTCAATCAGCAGCAGCCCCCCTCAATCAGCAGCCCCACCCCCAGCAGCAGCCCCCTCAATCAGCAGCCCCACCCCCAGCAGCAGCCCCCTCAATCAGCAGCCCCCTCGCAGCAGCAACCCCCTCAGCAGCAGCATCCCCCCTCAATCAGCAGCATCCCCCTTCAATCAGCAGCCCCCCTCAATCAGCAGCAGCTCCCCTCAATCAGCAGCACCCCCTTCAATCAGCAGCAGCCCCCCTCAATCAGCATCCCCCCTCAATCAGCAAGAGCCCCCCCCCCCCCAGCAGCAGCAGCAGCCCCACCCCCAGCAGCAGCAGCCACGAACCCTGAGGCCTGCCCTGGAGAGGTCAGGGGCGGGTCCAGTGTTCGCCCACATAAGAAGGAGCCCCACCGGGTCCCATCACCCTGCCTGCCTCCCTGACCTTGGCCTTCATCCGCAGTGCCTTCCCCGTATCTGGCCAGACTCGAGCTGGGTCTCTGTGCAGCAGGGCATGACCTTGGTCCTGCCAGGCCGAGGCTGCCCAGGATGGGGCCCGGGAGAGGCTCCTACCCTGGAGAGCTCCCCAAGGGCTGGGCTGGGCTGGGGCACCCACTGGCCTCCCCTGTGCCCTGTGGGCCTCTGCTGGCCCTGCCCTCCCCCTCACAGGGGTGCCCTTTGATCCTTTGGTCAGTCAGCAAGCACTCGTTAGGACTTACACCTACTGCGCCATGGTCTTCGTCCAGGACCCAACGGGTCAGCCTGGGTACACTGCTTCACTGACCCTGAGGGCCAGCCCCTGCCATGGAGGATCCATGCTGGATCTGACCTGGTCCTGTGTCTGACCCAAAGGAAAAGGCTTCCAGGAGGAGGAGGAGGAGGAGGAGGAGGTCAGGCCAGGGGGAGGGAGATTCCTCCTGGACTTGGTGCTGGGCCAGGGAGATAATGAGGAAGGAGGGAGATTTCAGTCTGGTACCTTCCATACCTTGCTTGGCCATCAGCCCCGTCCCCCAAGCTCCTGCCCCTCACCTGCTACCTTGCATTTTTGTGTATATAAATATAAGCTTCTTGAAGGCCAAGCCTCTGTGTATCATCTCAGATTCCTTTCCGATTCCTGATAAGATTTAGAACTGAAAATGTGGAAATTTTCCTCTGATAGGCCCAGACAGGTTGGATCAGCTGGACTGTTCATACAGATAGGCAGCCATCACCAGGGCCTAGATTCGCGCTCTCCAAAGCCGGCTGGTTGTCACTTTCCATGACAGCGCCTAAGATGTTACATACAAAATAAATACAAGAAAAATGAAATAAATCCATCTTACCATGTCTAGTTACTGTTGTGCTCCTCCCTGGGACTACAAACCTCATTCCCTACAGCCTTCTTCGGTTTAGTTAGTGCTCCAGACAGACGTTGGAGCTCCTCTTTTCCTGATTCCTGTTTATAATCCAGAGATGTTTTTTTTATTATTTTTGGTCAAGTTAGCTGTAGAGAGCTTCAAGGTCTGTTGTTCAGATGATAAATAGATGGAATATTGCAATCTTGGTGCATTTAAGCAACACTGATGAAACTTAGGGATGGATACCCATGAATTTGGCCCCATAGCTAGACTCTGTTAGAGTAATTACTACAGTCAAATTGGGTTTTTGGCTACATCAAATCTTTTTTAAATTTAAGGTAAAAATTGGGCCAGGATGTAAATGTTCCAAGACTGCCCATGACCCTTGACTGGCAGGGAATTCTAGCCAGAGAGCTGCATAAAAATATTTTGCCTAAACCTGGCCTTAACTGTGTTCTTTTACATAAAATTGAGATTCTCTGCATCATGAATAGAGGAAAGGTTCTCAATGCCAAGGCAAGCATGAAGGTGTGTGTCTTGTAGACCTGTCATGGTCTAAATTACATTTTTCAGGTTTCAGTTCATTAATAATGGGGGAGGGGGCCCTTATTCCCCCACTCCCCCATTCCACAGGCAGTCCTACTGACCAACACAGGTACTTTGTTTTTAACTCCTTGTCACCCTGTTCTGTGGGCAGTCTCACCACTAATGGGCAATACTGATTTGTGTGGCAGCTGCAGCTGCGTGAGCCGACGATTGAACCAGCTATCGAACCATGATCCTCTCTGGAGAAGACACTGCAAGAAATACTGGCTTTTGTCAGAGTAAGTATGTGGGGAAGAGAAATGAGGAGTCATGTAATAAAAGGGCAGCCACAAAACCTCAGCCATGTAGCAGCTGGTCAGAGGCAAATGTGACGTCCTACTGACCCTGCCTGATTCTTTGCCCACCTGCAGTCTTAGGATCATAGAGTTAGAACTAGAGAAAGAGGCCACCCAGTGTTTTCCAAGGGAGAGGTCACACAACTGGTAGTATCTGAGCCAGGATTTGAACCCAGGCCTCTTCCACAGTGCTAGTCCCCACCACCTAGCAGTGATATATCTGAGATTACTGATATCCATTAGATTAACCCTGGTTTGTCTGTTCTCTTTAGTGAGATATGAGAAATGTTTATCCCTAGGAAACATCATAATAAAGATATTTGTAGGCTTTGATGGTTCAAGATCCTCAGGTGAACTTCCCTTGTAATTTCCTTAGTAGGGAATTTATTTACCATATGCCCAAATGCTTTTTTTTGCCACTTTCCCTATCATTGATGCCATGACATATCACTGTTTTGCATGTTCCCAGAATCCTATCTCCCACATTCTTTCCCCTCTGACTGTGTGGCTAGAAACGTTAAAGCATTTGGAATAATTTGTTCTTAACCTGTCATTGTTTAATCTATTATTTAATTTAATATTCATTATTTAATCTGTCACATATTCCAATTAAAAAAATGCAGAAGTTAAAGCAACAGTATATGAGCCTAAGTAAAACATCCGGGTAGCTGTCCGTCTGTGCTCATGATATTTTACAAGATTCTCAAGTGTTCATTCTTGTCCATTTAGAGCAGAAAAAACGCAGAAGAACAAAAGTTGGAAAGCTCTCTTCAAAGACACTTATATTGATCTGGGAAGATATATTCAACATTATGCTACCCTTAAAAAAGCCTGGGATGACCTGGAAAGATACTTGGGGCAGAGGTGTCCAAGGATGATCGGATCTCTGAAAGGTGTTGTAAATGTTTCTGTTTATCGTTTAATTGTTAAAGAGGCTAACCTTTTACTTTTCTTTATGCCCTTTTACATCACATTCTTTCCTCATTCATATGGAATGCACCATTCCATCCCCAGAGTCCACCACCTTTTCCAGGATTGTAGAAAATCCCTGGACATTTGCTTCAATATTCTTGTTTCTATCACTGTAGTTGTATACATTGTTGTTCTGGTTCTGCTTTCTTGATTCTGCTGCCTTCCACACAAGTGTCTCTGTGTTTCTCAATTCCTCATTCATTTGTTCTCATAGTTGAACAATATTCCATTCTATTCATGTACCACAGTGTACAGGGGGCCTCAGTTTGCTTCTAGCTCCTTGCTATCCCTTCCCTTCCTGTCCCCTCCCAGTGTGCTGCTATGAATATTTTGGGGAATATGGAGTCTTCCAGGTTTGGCCTCTTTGGGATGTGTGCCCAGCTGTGTGATCCACCAGAGATTAATTTGAAGAATGCCCAGTGTCCGTGAAGCTGTATTTTGCCTAACATTCAGCTTTGACTTGGAGTCAATTAAATAGGAAGCTGATATTTTTATGAAAAGGACACACCCTACACTTTAATGCTAAGCATGGCATCTTGGAATGGTAAGGCTGATTTTTGGGGTAGAATAAGCAATAATCCTGTACCAGGAGACTAGAAGATGGAAATATTTGTTAAAATGATAATAACAATAATGGCCTAAAAGGCAGAACATCTTATCCCATTATCCAGTTGAGGAAAGTTTGTGTGATCTGCCTAAGGTCACACAGCTAGCCAGTGGTAGAGTCTGATCTTCTGAATCCAAATTCAGCTGAGTTCCCTCCAATACAAAAAGCTACCTCCTTTATACAATAACAGGATTTTGGCAAATACAGCTCCATAATAACAGTTTTACCAGACTTCCTGTAGAGCTGAGCATCATCCCTGCTAATCCTTACTTTGTGCAAATGAGGGAAGGTGAGGCAGGTGAGCATCTGAAGAAGTGTTCTCCATCAGATCTTCCTGACTCCCAGACCTGGGGCATCATCTTCCTTTTTGTCTCAGCTGCCCTTTAAGGGATGTCCAAAAGTCATTCATCCTTCACAGCATTGTTAGAAATGCTTCTCATTCTTCCAACTTGGCACGTGGCACATTATCGAGTGACTTGAGAACATTCTATTCTCCTTGGAACACAAGGCTCAGTGGCCAAACCTGGGAATTCTCTTGGTAAATGGTTTTGACTTGGGTGAAGAGAAGGTGGCCGTAAGACATCCTTTAAACTTTCTAAATGGCCCATGTAGAACTTTTTGCAGGGCTTGGAATCAGGAACATCCTGGAATCAATCAGGAAGACTCTCTTCCTGAGTTCAAATCTGGCCTCAGATACTAAGCTGTATGACCCTGGGCAACTCTATTTGCCAATGAATTCGAGAAGGAAATGGCAAACCACTCCAGTATCTTTCCCAAGAAAACCCCAAATGGGGTCACAGAGCGTCTGATGAGACTGAAATCACTGAACAACAACAAAGAACTTTTTAAATTATAAGAAACAATAAAACCAAATGTGATCATATCATTAGCCAGAGTGAGGGGTGCCATATGAGTGCTGTACTGGCCTCCTCTTTTCTCTCTCTCCTAGGCTTCCAGGGCATTGTAGAGATCCTCTGGAGAATTTATGGTCATGGATTAGATGAGTGAGTGTGGAGGAGAGCTGCTTATCTGTCCATGGATGGCTATCAGAGCCATCAAAAGATAAAGAGGAACTTAGGGCATTTAAACAGTAAAGAGAGGCTCAGCCTCAACCCATTTCCCCGCTTGGGAGTATAAAAAAAAGCAAGTGTGTGGACTTGACATTAGTTTCTCCTAGAAAACCCCTGGTCTAGTCTGGTAGAAGGGAAATTTTATCCTGAGCCTATGCTGCCCCCAGTAGATGGTGACTGAATCTATCCAGGCCGAGAGACTGGTGCTGGCCTAAGGGCTGGGTGGCATGAACACTGTCTTGGAGAGGTGAGATCAAGAAGTAGGTGGGGTAGGGGACTTAATGTAGAAGTTTCTTTGTTTATGTGCTATACCTTAGGTACTTGGGGATCCTTGACAGAATTTTGATTGGGAGCTTTAAACAGAACAGCTTCTTTAAGAGCCATCTCCTTCACTAACTAACCTTCAAACTGTTTCCTTGCTGCTGACTAGAGAAAAGGCCTTGCCTGACAAACTTAACTTCGGGCTGCTTTTGGGCCGAGAGTAGGTACCCAATAACTCCGCCTCTCCTCCTTGTACTAGTGTGAATGTAGGTCAATGATTGGTTTGATTGATTAGGGTGCTTTGTTTTTCAGTTCTTCCTGATGGAAAGGTGGCGGTGTTAGGCGGGTGAACATTCTGTTTTCCAGAACATTGTGAATACTTCCATTTGAAAGGCTGGAAATTTTTCTTGGTTTTCTTAAGCGAAGCTCCCACTCCTCTGTTGGGACCGCAGGCTTGTGTGTGTCCCTGTTCCCTCTGGTTAGGCAGGCCATTTGCTTGCTGCTGAACAAAAAGGTTTCTTTCATAATAAATGATGGTGTGAACAGGGACATCAAAATTAATTTCTTAGAAGGCTGAGGAAGGAATGGAGTAGAGCAGCAGAGCCAGGTCCTAGAGGAGAGCGCTCATTATTATTAATGCCATAGAACAAATGAGCTATATAAGAACCATTTGGGATTTGGGGTGATGGAGCGAAGGGAAAATCATTGAGAATGTAATTGCTGCTCAGAGCCAGCAGCAGCACACTGGCGATGAAGGAGCAGCCTGTTGGGAAAGGGTTTCTACTAAAGGAACTGAGATGTCTTAGAAGATCCCAGTCTGAGATGTCAGTCATCTGGCAGATAGGATCGGAAGATGGGATGTAAGCCCCACTGCCAAGTAGCAAGAGGCGACTGGCCTCAGGAGTCCTGAGGGAGGGCACTGGAGGTCCCATCTCCCACCTTCAGGGCAGCATTTCTCAATGTTCCAAGAATATTTTGTAGTGGAAAGAACCCCAGATATCGAGCTGGAAGACTTGGATTGAGTCGCAGCCCCAACACTCAGCGGTAATAATGATGATAGCTAGGTAGGGATCATCCATCCCTTCTTTGAGTATGGTTCTAGATCTTTGATCCTATAATAATAATAATCCTATGATAGAATATGATAATAAATAATAGAAATTATAGTCATAAATATAGTAAATATGATAATGTTTGAGGTTTTCTTGGCAAAGATCGTAGAGTGATTTTGCCATTTCCTTCTCCGGCTCATTTTCCAAATGAGGAAACTGAGGCAAATAGGGTTAAGTGACTTGCCCAGGGTCACACAGCTAGTAAGTTGAGGCCAGATTTGAACTCATAAAGAAGAATCTTCTTGATTCTAGGCCCAGCTTGCCACCCTGATAACGTACCAACTGTGCCCTGCACTGTGCTAAACACTTTAAAATTATTATCTCGTTTGATCCCTCACAACAACGCTGGGAGGTACATGCTGTTATTATCCCCATTTTACAAATGAAGAAACTGAGATGGAGGTTAAGTGGCTTGGCCAGTGTCACACAGCTAATATATGTTATGAGGCAGAATTTGAACTCAGGTCTGACGCCAGGCCTAGCACCCAGCTTCACAAGTTCTAGTCACATGCCCATGGACAAATCATTGAAAAGACTTTCTAGCACCATTTACCTGACTTGGTACCTTTGTTATTTAACCTCCCTCCCTTCCCCTTTAAAAGGAAAGTCTTGAGTGTGATCATCTGACTGAAGAATTAGTTTCTTTATTGACCAAGAATCAGTCATTGAACGATGTATGAAGCGTGGGGATGGATTTTTAGCCATCTCGGCCAATGAGATGAAGAAACCAAGGCCCAAAGTGGGGAAATGACCAGTCCAAGGTAGTTACTTTTTTGGGGGGGATCCACCCCACTATGAATAAGGAATTTTGGGTAAAGAAAAGGAAGTTTGAGATGGTAAACTAAGTGTTTGACTTAGTTTATCAGATGCTAGATACAGTAGAAACTCATAATCCTATCCCTTATTTGAGATCTGCTTCTCATCCTGATGCTGAGCAGGAAAATTTTGAGTTCAAATCCATTCTTAGACACTTAAAATTAGCTGTGTGACCCGGGAATAGTAACCTCTTCCTCCCAGGGTTGTTGTGAGGATCAGTGGGATGCTATTTGGCACTATATAAATGGTAGCTGTTGTAATTAAATATGCTGACATCTCTCTGATTGCGGTGCCTTTCCCTGGGTCTGTTTGTGAAACTGGAGGAAATTCCAGGCTGGACCCTAATAAAAGCTCGGAGTTGTACTTAGTTGGGATTTAGAGGAGCTAAACAAAGATCTTCTACTTGAAGTAGCTGATTTATTTACTCAATGAAACTAACCCTTCTTTCAGTCTAAACTTTGGTAAACAAAAGAGACCCCTCCCTTTCTTAGGGGAACAAAAACACATTCCCACTCTTAATTCTTCCTCCTAATTTTTATTATACACTGCTGCATGCTTCCATACAGAGTTCCATCAAAATTGCAAAGGTATTGACAAACCACAATAACTGTCCAAACAAAACTCCATTTTTGAGTGAATTCTCCCAAAACACTGGTATGTAATGGGAGAGATGTTGTTAGGAAGAATTTTAAAAGCTGATTCATTCTGTTTAAAGATTATTTCTAAGTAGAAAATGATTGCTTATAATGTTAGATTTGTAACAAAAAGTTATGTGTAAAACTATGTGGACCTACTTTCAGAGACAGCATGATCTCCTTTGTGGGATCCTCTCTAAATGCGAGGTGTCTCTCAGTTTTCTGTCCTGGAGTCTCTTCTCTTCCCTCTCTATATACTGCCATCTCTTGGCTAATGACTGAAATCTACCTGGCCTGACCTAACCTCTCTGCTGACCTCCAGTCCCACATCTCTAGCTACCTTTCAGACATCTTCAACTGGATGTCCAATAGACATCTTGAACTCACCATATCCAAAACAGAATTCATTTTCTTTCCTTAAATGAAAGAGTTAAGGGGAAAGAGAATGAATTCAAGTCCTCCCCAATTTCTACTTTCCCCATTGCTGTAGAGCCCCTCAGGCTCAAACCTTCCCTATCTTTCACCATCTCCCCTCCCATTATCCAAGCCGTTGCCGCGGCCTGTTGATTTCACCTTTGAATCATCTCTCCCAGTGCTTAGCACAGGTGCTTAATAAATGTTTATTGATTGATTAATGGTTAGAGGACCTGGATCATATTTGTGTGACCTGGAATAAGCACCTTCCTTCAGCAACATTGGAAGAGGATTTATGGGCAGAGACCAGATGAAAAGGTACTGAGTGTTGGTGATAGAAGACCTCCCTGGATGAGTGATCCAAGACATCAAAATATAAAGACACATTTAAGGCGTTTGTCCTGTAAAGAGGTTCAGCTTTCATTTGATCTCCTCCCCTCTTCAGGAGTATTTTTTTAAAGTAGGGGTATAAGGAATACAAATCCAGGAATCTAGAGGGTCTCAGCATTTCCGATAGTTCCCATTCTAATGGGAGAAACCCCAGCTGTAAAGGGTATATGCACAATTCTCTACACTGAAGTCACTGATCTGAACCAAAAACAAAGATATGTTTTTTCAGTCTTCCTTCTATTATTTTAAGTTTTAACTAAATCATAAGATTCTTTCACTGGAGAAAAGATGGCAACCACCGAGAGGTTCTGCTGTCACCAGGGGTGAGAAGATATTGGGGCTTTGAGAATGCCAGGTGGGTGACCTTCCTACCACCTGTCTACCACTGGATAATAAAAGCAAATGGGCTGGTCACAACTTTTCTGTATTTTGAAATTAAGAGTTTTATAATGTTGATATAACTTCTATGTTATTCTTTGTAGGTATATCTGTAGTTGAGGCAGAATAATTTTCAAACCTTACTTTTAATGTGTTAAGGTGGCACAGTGAGTAGAGAGCCCACCCTGCTGTCAGGAAGACTCGAGTTCACATCCAGCCTTGGACATTTACTTGCCTTGTCACCTTGGCTGCCTCAGTTTTCTCATCTGTAAAATGGGGCTAATACCTACTTCCTAGTGTTAGGAAGATGCAATGATCATTGTAAAGTGCTTATTTAGCACAGTGCCTGGCACATAGGAAGAGCTATATAAATGCTAGCTTTTCATCATTCTTCATTCTCTCCCACCCCCAGGGCCTGTCTGCCAATCCTATGCTTTCTCCTTGTCTGCCCAATCTCTTGTTTTGTGAGAACAATTCTAGGTTGCTTTTGTGGTGGGGTTTTTTATTTTTTCCATTTATTTTTCCTCTTTTCTAGCTTTCTGTCCCACCCAGTTATTCAGCCTGGTTCTTTTGGGAATAAAGCTTAATCCAAGCTATGTTATTGGGTATGAGAAAGGGGGGGAGATTGTTACATTCAAATGTTTTAGATAAACCTCCACCTTATTCCTTGTTCATCTCTTGGGGCTTTGAATTACTTCCTATTTATTCCAGTTTAGAGGTCACTCTCCACTGCTAGTGCCAACTACGCCCTCATTGACTTACTATGTGAGACATCCACATAGGTTTGTTGCCCTTGGCCTCTTTATATCACACTGAGAAATCTTAATGGAGACTTTGGGATAATATCCATTTAGAAAGTTTCTGAACGTATTAGATTTGTAATAAGAAAGCTTACTCGGAAGAATATATTGAATGTAGAAAATTTGTCTTCCACAATTTCTTTTGTAATTTAAAAATGTTTCCTAAGACGAACTTGAGAAGGCGTTGGGTTTATATCATTGAACATTCTGAGAAGCAGAACAGTAGAAGGTTGGGACTGAGAATACCTGGGTTCTAGTCCCACCTGTACTGATTTGTGGGACCCTGGTGTCAAGTCTCTTAACTTCTCAGTGCCCCCGGAAGTTAGAGCAAAGTGCTTGGTGCCTAGTCGGTGCTTTATAAATGCTTCCTCCTTTCCCTTCCCCTCTCTTAGACCATAAATTGAAGACCAGATAGATGATTCCACAAGGAGATCCAGCCACAAGTTATTGTTTTATTTGTTTCCATATTTACATGATTTCATTTAAAGTTCAGCAAGATCAGTCAGCAAAAATTTATAAGCAACCCCACCCCCACCCCATATGCCAGGCATTGTTGTTTGCTACACATCTGGAATACAAAGACAGAAGGGTCTGGTATCTCAGAGTAAACATGTAGTTGGGAGGGAGGGCTGAGGTCGGTGGCCTTAGCAGGAAAGGCTTCTCTATCACAGAGATGGTCATTAGGTGGGAAGGGGACTTGAATAGGCTCTTTCTCATGAGCTGGAGCCTACATTGCATTATAAATCTGTTTTGTTTCTGTGTAAGCTCTGTCTCTGCTGCAGTGGCAGGCCAGGACCCTCTAGGGTGTGATTTCTGCTTCTCTGACTTTCTGGCACCGTGTTGCTCTTCTGAAAGCCCCACCTTTCTTACCTTTGCAGACAGCGTGGAGGAGCGCGAGCTGGATGCCGTGGAAGCGCAGATCGGGTGCAAGCTTCCCAATGACTATCGCTGCTCTTTTCGGATCCACAATGGGCAGAAGCTAGTGGTTCCCGGGTAAGATTCTCTCTCTGCCTGAACCTTTTCCTTATCATTCCTCTTAATTGTTTGAAAGATTCTGGAACTAAAATGTTCACAAGTGAAATGCCTCCAAATGTAGTTTACATTTCTCACTTTCCTGTACCTTATAGGCCTCTAGCAGTCAGTTCTGCCCTTCCCACTCCTTCCGGATGCCTTTGTGGGCTTGAGACACCACCATCGGCCATAAAAGGCCATTGGTTAGGGTTTGGATCTCTGAGGGCAGGAAGAGGACCGTGAGGCATGTCATTCATTCATCCTCAGTTGTAAATGCAGCTTCAGCCATCTCTGAAGTATATCAGTGAAGGAGATAATGTATATAAATCATAAAAGCCTCTATTTATAAAGAGCTATTTGTTTTGAAATATGAACACCCTGTTGAGAGAACCTGAGCTGAGTTTGATGGGTATAAAATGGAAGACGTGAAATTCAAATGGCCTTGATTCATTTTAATCTTGTAAGACTCCTGTATCTTACACGCCTCGAGCAATCAGTTCTGCCCTTCCCACTCCTCATTTAGTGAACGTTTAAATTTAAATTAATGTAATTTAATGGAGGCAGAATATTTAACATGCAAGTGGAAACAGGGTTCTAACCTGTGATTTCAGTTCCCCAAAACTTGCTCTACAGCTTGCTCTTTTGTAACATTGAAATATTTCATTTATACGGCACGAAACAAAGTTTTTGAGTTTATATTGACACAGGTAAATTTGAGGAAAGTCTTGGTGGATTATAGCTTAGTGTTGAAGAATTCTTGGGGCACTGAGAGGGCTTAAGTAGAACCTGGCTCTCCCTGTCTCAGTTCTTGCCCTCTGCCTGCTGTGTATTAATAAATTTTCTAATTTTCTATGGTCTCTGTATGGTCAGACTTCCAGAGAGACGCCAGAAGCCCCTTTTTTCAGGGGAAGTACTGGGACGATTGTACTGCCTGGGTTAGGAGCTACCGACTGCCTGTGCAGGACCAGCCTGGCTAGGCCTTATGAGGATTGAACGGACCCACCCCCAGATTTCCAAGGCAGAGTTAAATGGGAGACCATTTTGAGCTAGAACAGTTTCCATAGGTCATCCAGGACACAGGCCATAGAGGCCAGTATAGGGGCGTTCTCTGTGCTTTCCATCTCCAACCAATGATCCTGCTTAAAAAGGTTTCAGGTAGACTGTCCAGGTCTTTGAAAACAGCAGGCTTGGATCAGCATGGCTTAATATTGGAGGTCCAACTAGATTCCATACAGCATGGATTTCATGGGATTAAACATTTATTTCATGTCATTCAGACTTTGTATTCAAACTCTGCTTCATGGATCCTTTGGATTAAGATATTGCTGCATCAGTCATCATCTTCTCACACTGTTGGGTTGGGTTGAATGAACCGAGTCCACTTGGAGATGTTACTTACTCCACCCAAGGGACCCCGAGAATGTCCCTGAAATCAGAGAGAGCTGCTGTGTAACTTGGAAGCTTCTGTTGTCCTCTCTGACCCTGCAGGTTGATGGGAAGCATGGCCCTCTCCAATCACTACCGCTCTGAGGATTTGCTGGACATTGACACGGCCGCAGGTGGATTCCAGCAGAGGCAGGGCCTAAAGCAGTGTCTTCCGCTCACTTTCTGCATACACACTGGGTTGAGCCAGTATATGGCGCTGGAAAGCGTAGAGGGCCGCAACAAGTATGAGATCTTCTATCAGTGTCCAGTAAGTAGCATTTCCCGTGTCTGAAGTGGGGTACTAGGTGTAAGCCTTCTGGGTCTGCGCAGTCAGAGCCCAGCTCCTCAGACCCCTAGGAGGGAGACTGAAGATTTTTAGTAAGATTCCTTATATCTTGAATTTGTGGAGGATTTTTGTTAAAAGCTTTAAGTGTTTCCTTGAGACTCTCTTCTTTCAGTAGATAACGGAGCTGTTTTAAAGTTGCATATTTCAGGAGGTTGTGTTTTGTCTGTTTTGTATCTATACCATTCCCCTAGGGATGACAATTCAGATCCCTTGGAACAAAAACATTTCTCCATACTTTGATTTCTGTTTCACATTTGTGATTCAATTACCCAAAGGTTCCTAGGAAATTTCCTTTCTTCTCTTGAAATGCCTCCATTAGGTTTTAGAATACTTCATTATAATTGCAATATGCTTTTAAATATAAAACCATATTTATTACCAAAAATTCAGATGAAAAATGAGAGGCAGTAGGGCTGTCACTCTAGTGACCTGAGAGCCCCAGGCCTGTACTGGTTGTGTGACTGAACAAATAACAACCTCTCACCTGCCCCAGGCAATTCAAAGATTAGATTTTTCAGAGCTCTTTTAATCCAGCATTGGAGGAAAGGGTTTTCTTACCAGGAATTCCTCAAAAGGGACCATCAAAAAGGAGAAAATATGTCTTGGTATTTAGAAGAGCCATGGTTTTTTTTTAGTAATACCAATGTTCAAAGTACATCTTTGTGAAATCTGAAGGTGCTCTCTGCTGATAAGCTCTTTTTTACATGGCTTTTCATTTTGTCCTCAGGTGTTTTCATTTCTTATCTCTTTTTGCTCTCACCGCACCCCTTTGAAATAAGAATGCTAGATGTCTCTTTTGACAGTTGGGGAAACTGAGGTTGAAAGAGAAGTGATATGCTTAAGATCACATGGAATTAGTGTCATGGCTGGGACTTGACCCTCCTGGTCTTTTGGTCTTCACCTCAGGATCCCTTCTCTTCTTCTTAACTTCCTAGTTAGTTGTTTTTAATTGAAAAAAAAAAGTATATGACTCTACATCCAATGCAGTGGGATCCTTGGCCCAAGGCAGAGTTCATGAGAACAACACATTCTAACATTTGGGCAATGAAAGTCACGTCTCCAGCTTACTAGTTTTTGAATGAGGGTTTGTTGGTTTTGGGGGTTTTTTTTTTTTTTTTTGCTTTGTTTGTTTTTTGGTGGGGGGTGGGAAGTGGGAGGGTTGGTTCCAGGGAAAAATATAAAAATGAAGTGAATTGATTTCATCAGTAACAATGTACCTTTTCTAATCTAGGACCAGATGGCTCGGAATCCATCAGCAATTGATATGTTTATTACAGGTAGGAAAAAAATCTATGTATTTGTTTGTTGACTCCTCACTCCACCCCTAAAAAGAAGTTAGGAAAGGGCTATTTGTGCTTAGTTCCCAGGGAAATGTTGCTTGATTGATAGTACAAAGCTCTGTGCTAAGGCTGGCTTCAGGGGCATA
The DNA here is from genome assembly GCF_028372415.1 of Notamacropus eugenii. NCBI lineage: Eukaryota > Metazoa > Chordata > Mammalia > Diprotodontia > Macropodidae > Notamacropus > Notamacropus eugenii. The sequence continues at coordinate 17,589,451 of NC_092877.1, forward strand.
ACTCACTTGGTTTTTGGAGCTGCACCCTGCTGATTAGAACCTGCGATGGAACATGCCTCAATGACAGTACAAGATAGATAGAATTTTATGCCCTGTGGCATTTTTCTGTTTGCCCCCTGAAGCTTGGTTTTCTTGCATACCTTTTTTTTGGACCTGTGTAACAGCAGCTGGTAACTGCTGGTAACTGCAGGCAGAGGCCGTCAGTTGTGTGTGTCCATCAGCAGAGTGGAAACACCATTGGGTGCCCAGCCTACCTGGGCCCTGAAAGGAGGGGGTGTAGTAAGTGGAGCTCACTTCTCTTCTTCTTTGGCTTATGTCAAGAGAGACTCTGAACTCTCTGGGCTGCCTTTTAAAATGCACTGCCAATACTGCCCATTCTTACGAGTTAAAGTAAAGGGATGTTGCTGCATCCTCGGTTGTTTGAGGGAACATTTTCTTACTGATCTGCTAAGGTTGGAGCATGAGCTCCTTGAGGGCCAAGGCTGTCACAGAGTAGGCACATAGGAAATGTTTGATGGAGAGCAGGAAGTTGTCCAGTGCTACCCAGGACAGGTTGGCTCCAGGCCCCAGTTTGCCTCTCACCTGGATCAAGAAGAGGGGCTTCAGGTTCCAGGTCATGCATCCTCTAGGAAGCAGGAGCCATGTCTTATTTCTTTGTGTGGCCTTTGCTGCTGAGGAAGCCCTTCCCTTTCCAAGCAGGCACGTAGCTGGCTTCCCTTGGTGCTGAGTCATCTTAGAAACGAAAGAGTGACTCAGCACAGGAACACTGTGCTACAAGCAGACATTTGGATTAGGCTGTAGCTGTCCTTAGAATAGCGTAGCAAAGGGTTCAGTGAGAGAAACTTCCATGGCCAGAGAAGGGGGCAAAGCTTGTTGGCTTGGGACAGATCCTGACAGATACAGCTGTTCTCTGAGAATCCAAATGAAGAAGTTAAGGGAAGGTACTACCAGGGAGATTGTCACAAGTTCCTTCATGATGTCATATGTACAAGTGATATATTACTTGCCTTTTCAGTGACCAGGGGAAGGAGTGAAAGGGAAGGAAAGGATTTGGAATTCAGTTTTTTAAAAAAGAATGCTAAAAATAAGTAGTATTTTATTTAATAGTGAGCTTTCTTAGTACCTTTCAAGTACTTGATTGGACAACATTCAATTTATATGGATTCTGGGGGTTTCATCTCATATAAAGTGAGTTAGGCATATCCTGTGTAATGTAGAATTCACAGAGAAAAACAATTATATTGTATTAGAATATGTAAAAATCCTGGGTTTTCACAAGCCTAGCTCCCAAGCATATTTCCAGTCTGTTTGCACAATACTGAAACAATGCTAAGACCTTGGTGCTGCTGTCCTTGTCTGGGTTAGCACTGATGAAGTGCCTACTCTGGGCCAGGCACTATGCCAGGCACTGGGAATACACATCCAAAGAATGATCCCAACAAGCCACTGTACACTGTATGTACCAAGCATATACCAAATAAATAGGGAAAGTCCCGTGCACAAGAATGTGAGGGAGTGATCCAGAGAGGGCCGTTGTTCCCTGCTTCCAGCCCCTCTTCTCCAGCCTCCATTTTATCTGCCTTCATCTTACATCCTAGAAGGATAAAAGTGCTTTTCACTCTATACTACGTTTAAATTATTACACACTTTGAAGACCGGTTCTTCTCTGCCTCCTCCCCTCCTCATGGGCCCTGTTGGTGCCACTACCAAGATATTTTAGTGAGAAACAAGTTCCCAAAGGCATAATGAGTGAATCCTAGAGCGGAATACTCTTCAGGAAGGGAGAAATGCAATTGGTGGGACTTCGATCTAGAAGGAAACTTGTATGTTTTGTGGTCCAACAGCCTCTCTTTGCAGCTGAAAGGGGCAGAGACTTCTTGCCCAAGAACACCCAGCTTGCTCCAATGACTCCTGAGCCAGCATTATTCCAGTCCACCCAGATGAGTCTTAGCCTACTGTTATCTTCTAAGTAGAGTCTGATTGATGAACTGATGAATTCAGTTCTGTGAATAGACTTCGCTTTGTAAAGGTTTTGTAAAACCTTTATTTTTCCTGTTTCTTGTGGCTTACAGGTGCTTCTTATTCGGAGTGGTTTACCTCTTACGTGCATAATGTTGTAACAGGGGGCTACCCTATCATCAGAGACCAGATTTTCAGGTATTTTCCTATTCTGAGTTGGCATCTGCAAAGAATTCCTGGTTTCCCAAAGATGAATCCTGAAATGATTCAATAGCCAACACTTCAACTCGTTGGGATCATAGGATATCAGAGTTGGAATGCTTTAGTTTTTACTTGACAAACAAAAGGACATTTGTCTATATATGTTAATAATAAGTAGCAACTGATACCTTTATGGGCTTATAAGAATTACTAAAATGAAGGGCATATATGTAACTGACCTCACTTGAATATTGTGAAAATCAAAGTGCTGTTATTCAATATAGCTTGGGGCTGGGGGTGGGGGTGGGGGGTGGGAATGTCTATGTCTATGTATAGATATATAAAATGGGCCATATGATTTTAGTAAGTTTTCTTCTGTTTACCCCAGACTATTTCTAACTTCTGCAATCACATTAACTACGTTCTCTTTTATAAATGTTAGTAAAATATAAGCTACTATGAATCTCAGATCTGTCAGACAGATTCAGTGGATAAGTACCTGTTTGCAAATGAAGCCTGACTACTGAGTTCCATCTGATAGCACAGGGGAAATAAGCTCCCCGTTAGAAAATTCTTTTTTAAGTTTTATGATGCAATTAAGGCTTATCACATACCATTTTTTTGTTTTTCTCTTGTGTTGTTTTTTTTTTTAATGTTAGAGAATTGAAATCAGTGACTCAAAAGCAGATTCTCTGTCTTGGTTTTGTAGGTATGTTCATGATAAAGGATGTGTGGCAACAACTGGAGACATCACGGTGTCTGTGTCCACGTCATTCCTCCCAGAACTTAGTTCTGTACACCCGCCTCACTATTTCTTCACGTACCGGATCAGGTGAGCATTAGGCATAGTTCCTGTGGGCTCACATTGTATGATGAAACATTTGAAAGAGGCATTTTCTGGAGGTGGTTTTCATTTTTATCTTACGTTCTCAGGCATATATCTTTTCATCTGCATTAGATATTGTTTTCCAATTTATCTGTTAAGGTTTTTATCATTTGTGCTTATTTTGGGTTTTTTTAATTCTTAAATCTTTTAAAATCAGTCCATGAATCTTCTCAAATTTGCTGAATGTGTATTCTTGGGATAGCTAATGGTAGTGGGTATCAATCTATAGATCTTTGTACATATATCCCCATCACATATCCAATTGAGTGTGCTCCTTCAGAGATGGTGATTAGGCCTGATTTCTCTCTGCCTCTTCCCCTCTTACTAGTAACTCATTTTGCACAGACATTTAATAAATGCTTGTTGGATGAATTCGCTTTCTTATGTAAGGTCAAGAAGCTAACTGAACAGATCTGCTCTGAGGTGTCCACAAAGGACTTTACCTCTGTCTCTGATGAACGCTTTGGGTGCTGCTTTATCAGATAGCTGTTGGGGGCAGCTTGGACCACTTTTTAGAGGATGGGGTGGGGAGCACCAGCGCCAGGTGAGGCCTTTGTTCTTCCCGTTCATCTTTGTTCTAACTGAACTTCTTAGAATCCCCTGAGAGGCCGAGTGGCTTTCCTGAGTCACACAGCCAATATGAGTGGAGGTCAGTAAGCCATGAGCCAGGTCTTCCTGCCTTCTCTCCCCTGTGTGCTGCCATGTTTGTCTGAATTATTGTTGTAATTAAATGAAAGGCCAAGGGGCAGTGGTGGGGTATTGGAATGAGGAAGCCTACCTCTGACATCCTGGCTTCCTAACCGTGGGCATATCACTTCTCAGTCCTAGAAACTCCATTATTGTGGAGAGTAACGGGTAAGTCAAACCCACCTCAGAAGTGGCCTAACTCTTGAGTCTGTTGCAGTCACCACACACATATGCCAGTGAACCCACTATAAATGTCCCACGTGGTGGCCAGCACATTCCTTCCTGACTCTTGAGTATTTGAAGTGCTTCTTTTATCTAGTGGACGCATCAGCCCTATCCCTGCAGACCATCTGTAGTGTTTCAATATTATATATACAGTTGCTCTGAAGCATCCTCCATGTAGGATCTCACCACAGGTGACAGGAGCAGATGAGCCACCTATTCCCTGAATATTGAAGTCTGGATACAATGCCTTTTGTTGTCGTTTGTTCTTCATTCTTTTTTTTAATTGAATTATTTTATTTGTTTTCCGTGTTTGACAATCACTTCCACATATCTTCAATTTTTTTCCACTCTCTCCCCGTCATTCCCCCCTCCCTGAGACAGCGTACAATCTTATGTAGGTTCTACATATAACATTCCTATTAAATGCATGTTGCATCAAAGAATTAAAATGAATGGGAGAAAGCATAAAACATAATACAAAAGAAAATGGTTTGTTTCTATCTGCGATCCAATTCCATAGTTCTTTCTCTGGATGGGTTATTCTTCATTCTTGAAGAGGACCCAAGACATCAGGAAGATGATGTCATACGTGTAAGTAAGGCAGAGCTGTGCAAAGTCATCAGCCTCACTCTCTTCCAGAGTCACTGGAGTCCACTGAAGACAGGTCAGGACCATTGGTGATGGCCCCCCACAATTCCTTTTAAATAAAAACTAAATTCTTGTTTTCTTCATTTTTCTAGGATTGAGATGTCTAAGGATGCTCTTCCTGAGAAGACTTGTCAGTTAGACAGCAGATATTGGAGGATCACCAACGCCAAAGGTGAAATCGAAGAGGTTCAGGGACCTGGAGTGGTGGGTGCGTATTGGAACCAGAGACTCGGTCACCTTTGTTGACTGCCCCCTTTGTTGGCTGCCAGTCATGTCGATTTTGTGAGAAAACAGTACTTAGCCATCTTGGTATGTTCTGGCATTGTTGTCTTCAGAAATGTAATGGATGAGTTTCCTTACCCATTGGGTATGATTATTTTAAGGATAAATCCCTCCTTTTTGGGCCATAACCCACAGAGTGACTCAGGCTGGGGCCAGTTTCATATCATCTGCTCTGAGGCACAAACCTAATGACCAGATGTGTTTTATTTGTCCCTAGTCCCTTCTTGCCATGGGTTGCCTTTGCTGGATGGTCTGGTTTGGTTGTCTGTGATCAGGATTTTACACTGGAACCTTCTGATGGCCAAGGTTAAACCAGCAGTTAAAGAGATATACTGATTATATAATCAGTCTGTTAAATTAAGGTAAAGCTAAGGCTGTCCTAATTAATTCCAGGGCTAGAACACTTGTGTTCTCTCTGTTGACTTTTCCCTAAGACTTAAGGACAGTTCATACCTATAGAACACTGAAGAAAATCTGGCATTTCTAACTTAACATTCACCTTTGTGCCCCAAGCCTCTGTCTGAGCTCATAGCATCAGACTTGGACTTAACTTTCCTATCCTGATGCCAAAAATTCTTTTTAGAACTTCAATTTTCAATTTTTCTGTACTATACTATCTCCCTGTATAAACTTCTAGTGATTTCAAAAAGTGTTTTTTCATCATTTGCATGGCAGCAGCTTGGTATAGTAGACAGGAAGCTGGCCTAGGAGCCAGCAAGACGACCTGGGCTCTAGTTCTGGCCTCTGACACTTAGCTCTCAAACCTCAGGCAGTCGTAGGGCAGATGCCAGCCTGCTTTGGTTGAGGGGGTACAAGGAGTTTCCTTACTTGGAATTCTCTATATAGCTCTACGAAATCACAGGTCTGGTCAAAGGACACTGTTAATATGCCCTGTGTTTCTCTCTCAGGAGAGTTTCCCATCCTCAGCCCTGGCCGGGTATATGAGTACACCAGCTGTACCACGTTCTCCACCACATCAGGATACATGGAAGGACATTATACCTTTCATCTCCTTTACTACAAGGACAGGATATTCAACGTGGCCATTCCCAGATTCCATATGGTGTGTCCCACCTTCAAGGTCTCCACAACCCCAAGGGTAAGCAAGCCAACATGGGGAAAACGTTAAGTCTTTCTCAGGACTCAAAACTACTAAGCTAGCTTGCTTCAAGTTAAAAAAAAAAAATCTCCTTTTGAGAAACAACCGTTGGACAGGTTAGCGTCTGAGCTCGTTTGCTCAGCTGTAAGATGCTGCTTCTCAGGCGTCTTCATCTGAGTGTTTAGTACATGCAGTACTCTTATTCAGAGACTCTCCATCCACCTTTCGTGGGAAGAACAGTCCTTGCTGACCCAACAGGCCTTCCATTCCATCCTCAGGAGAGCTTGAGAAATGTGCTCTGGAAAAGGCAAGAGTGGGTGGAGGAGGAGGAGAGGTGGGTCAGAGCCAGGAGATTTCCCCTGGCTCCCCCATCCTAGGGTACCATCTTTATTAAGGGACTTTCTGAGGTAGGCTCAAGTGCCATTTATAGAAGCTACCAGTAGAGGCCACCCTGCCTAAAGGATTTGGGGTTTTGTTTTTAATTTCCCACAGTTTAAATCACTGGATAATAACATTTTAGGACTAGAAAGTGAATTTAATCCAGCCCCTTCCTTTTAAAGGTGAAGAAATTAAAGCTCACAGAGTGATTCATTGGTCCCTCTTAGTGATTCTGTCTAGGAAGGGTGGCACTCCTCCACTGCCTAGCTCACTGTGCTGCCATTTGAAAACCCGGGTTTGTCCAGGATGGTTGGAGACTTCCCTTTCAGTGCTATGTTATGACCAATTCCGACCAGCTTTTAGATTTTTAGTTTTATGACTGAGTCTGACCATAATTCAATTTGTGATACCTCAGAAGGCGCTGCCAATCTTTCAGCGTCTGACATATTAGGACCATCCCTTTTCAGGTACCGTGAGAAGTGGTTATGTTGGGACTTTCTGGTGGGATCATTAAGTCTACAATAAAATGAAAAGGCTGAGAAATAAAATATCTACTCAATGATGTAATTCTGTCCCAAGGAAACCAGTCATGATGAATGTTCTGTGATCGAAGAAGATGAAGATGAAGATTCCACAGATTCTGATGACTATGATGGGCCTAGACTCGTCAACTACTCCCCGGCCCCCAGCCACTGTCCTCGGCACACCTGAGCAAGCGCCTCAGTGGTTCTCAAGAATGTAAATAAATATCGGCTATCTCTGAGCGGCAAGCCAGCATCGGGCCAACCTGTGGTTTCTACCAGATGTTTATCTTAGGAGTTGATTTGGGCTTTTTGTGTTTTCTGTAAGACAGAGGAGGGGAAAGGAAGGCTTTTTTTTCCTTTTGTCAAATGGGAAATTTGTTCTCAAGCTGCGGGCTGATAGTACTGCGCTGTTTAAAGTATTTCACATTTGTAATATTTACAGACGCTGGGTGTGTGTGGGGGGGAGGTGGGCAGGGTCATTTTTTTTTATACAAGTATTGCAAATGTAGCAGCAGTAGAAAGGTAGAAGCGCAGATCTGTAAGGGCCTCTGTCATCTGCAGTCCTTGGGCTATCGTTTCCCGCCATTGTGGGTTGTATACAGAGGAAGCACACTTGCAGTTAGGCCTTTTTAGCCCAGGAATCCACTTTAGGGGACCCTCTCCATGTAGGGCCCTTCTTCCCTTGAAGACAATCCATCCTTGAACTTAATTCCCATTGCAGCCATTTTAGAATGTGGTACATTAAAGCATATGCTGTGTTGTTCACCGCTCCCTGGAGCAATCTTGGCGACGACTCCCATAGTATATACATTTGTAAATACGATTTCTGGTTTTTTCTGCTTTATACAGTCTTAACTTTGTGATAAGTGACATGATTTTATGTTAAGCTCAATTTGTTTTCCTGAAACATGGGTTTTTTGTAATGATCAGATTCTGAATTTGGAATGAAATCTTGCAGGTGTTTAAAATCACATATTTAAAAGTACTTGGGTTTTTGAGCTCATCTGTTTAATATCACATTCAAAAATGTTCTTGTTTCTGTAAACTTGATGCTTCTTGGCATTGTCTTTGCTTGTTTGAAGCAGAGGTTGTTCAGCATTGCTGCTGGAGGGCAGCAGGCCCCATGTCTGGGTTCTTTGGGTTGGAGCCATTCTGTGGGATATATGTTCTAGTGCACACACACACACACACACACACACACACACACACACACACACACACACACTTCCTTTGTTAGCCTGCAGGGAAGGGTGTGACAGCAAAATGCTTGGCCCTTGACCTTCCTCTGGGGCCTGGCCTGCATCTCCCCCATCTTCTAGCCTCTTGTCAGCCTGGCTACCAAGTGTGACCTTGGGCCAGTCGCTTGTCTCTGGTGCTTCGGTGTCCTCCATAAAAAGGAGGGCTTTGGCTGCATGTGCTCTTAATCCTGTGAGTCTGCTAACCTCAGATGTCAACTGTGTGTAGAGTTCATTTCCCAAAAGGGCATTTAGCCTGCTGATGTCTAGAAGACCTGGTTTCTGTCCTTCAAGATCTTGCTGTTATAATAAACAGACTGAGCTCTAAATTTCTACTTAGTGCAGGCTAATAATTCTTCAACATTGCTTGCCATGGTTTTGCCCTCAGGGCCAGATGGAATAAATTCATCTTCCATGATATCGAGATTTTTCAAAGAACACAGCCTCATGTCGAGGTCATCCTCCCATAGGCCTCCTTGGGACATGATCAGTTTTCTTAAGTCACTTCAATCAAGGTTTACCAGGGCCCTGTTAGGGAGAAGGTAATGCTTATGGGAATTAGGGTTAGCTCTGGGGAAAAGTTTAGCATCATTCAATGAGCATTAAATCCGTTGTGCGCCAGGCCCTTGGGATCCAAATTTTTAAAAGTGAAACATTCTCTGCCCCCAGGAAGCTTATGCTCCATTTGGGGATATGACCTGTCTAGAGAGGTGAAGAAGGACACCCTAGAGACACTAAAGCAGAGGGTGGCAGGAAGAGAGCAGTTAAGCTGAGAAAGGGATTTTATGAAATTATTTCAAATTAAGCATTCTTAAATGTGACCCTTTGTACATCTACAATGAAAAGCTCTAACGGTGCCATTGCTGGCAGAATAATGGGCCACTGGGAAGCGATACTGGTAGAGAGGAGGATCTCCAAGAGCTTGATTCTTTGAGATTTCTGATCCTGTCAGTCCACTAGCATTTATTAAGCACCTATCACAGTAGGTGGTTTCCCAGGAAATGCTATGCCCTAGGCATACAACAAAAGGTCTACGTGCATGAACTTTAGTCAGGTGATTCTATCCTTTAGCATTGGAGAGGACCTTTAGACCTACCTAAGGCCTGCCATCTGTGCCCCCCCCAAACCTAGAATCTGAGTACTGCCAAGTAGAGTCCCCCTCCCCCCCACCTGAATTAGTTGGAATTGCTTGGCCTTCCAAGACCTTCAAAGGATTCAGGAAACATGTATTATTCCTGTATGTAACGGCCTCCACTCTTCTGGCCTTGAATGAGCAACTGTGTCCAGCTTGGGTCAAGACTGGCCACACCACAGGAATAGCTTGTGCCTCCACTTCCTCATCTATAAATTGGTGGTGTGAACTAGACCTTTAGGTGTCTGAGCTCTAAATCTGATGGTATGCCTTGGGTCCACTAGGTCCCTTCTGAGCTTTGTGACTGATTTTTCAAGGACAGACCAGTATGTCTCAGTGACTGACATGGCTAGGAAGTTAAGGGTCTCTGATAACCCTTGTATAGTGCAAGTGCTAGATTCGCACTGGGAGTCCTTTTGTCAAATGGGAAATTGGGTTTGGATCTGGGGGTCTCTGTGATATCCTGGGCAGGGCACTCTGGGACTGTTCCTCACTTGGAAAATGAGCTGTTTGGGCCTTATTTTAGGAGCCGGCTTTTGAAGTGCTGTCTAGCTCTACACCTTATGAAGTCATCCAGATTGGTTTGGGCTACAGCCACTCCTGCAAAGGCCTTCTACAGGGCCTTGGGAATATGTGCCTTTGTGGAAGGAACATCCGCTGAACGAGACAGACAGCTAGGTGGCTGGTGGGCTGGCAGACAGACGGATACCCGATCGGTTACAGGGGCTGCCCGGACAGACAGACAGCCCGGTCCGAGGCTCAGCAGCGCGGGGGCGGCTGGTTCTCTGCAGAGGCTCCGAACCGCATAGACCTTTAACAGAGACCAGGAGGCCGCCGGGAGCTCCGTGTTACCCGATGCCCGAGGGCTGGCATTCCCCTGCCAAGGGCGGGGGATCAGCCCCTGGAGCCCGCCCCGCCCCCACAGGGGCACCGGACCGAGCGGGCCTCAGGCCGAGGGCGGGGGAGGGCAGCGGGCGGGGCGGAGCCGGCGCTGGGGGGTGGGTCCCGAGCTCTGACTGCCCGGGAAGTCTGGGGAGCCTGCCAAGGAGGGCGCCACCCAGAAGGGAAGAGAGGCGAGCGCCAGGGTGCCCCGCGCTCACTGTGCCCGCGATCGTCGTCCCGCAGAGCCCTGCCAACGCCTCTCTGCCCGTCACGTAAGGTGGGGGGCCCGCGGCTCTGCGCCCCGGGACCGGGCGGGGGTGGTGGCGGGTCCGGATCGAGGCGCCGGGCGGCCGTGTTCGGAGGAGGCCCGGGCAGGCCGTGCCAACGGCGGGGGGGCGCAGGCAGCGCCGGTGGGGGGACCAGAGCGGGCGCCCTGCCCACCTGCCCTCCTTAGCCGCCTCAGCTCCTGGGGGCGCGTGGCACGGGGGCTCCCGGCCGGGTGCCCTGCTTGTGGCAGAGGCGCGGGCTCCTGGGATGGCGCTCCCCAAAATGAAGCTGGGGGCTCCGGGACCTCCCCCGGGCTCAGGGACCCCCCGTGCTGCCGCGCCCCTGGCTCCTAGGAAGGACTCTGCCCTGCGCACCCGCGGGGGCCGGGATCGCAGCCCCTGAACCCCGCTTGATGGCACTACCACCGGCTGCTTCTGGTCAGCCTCGCCCAGCTGCGCCCTGCGGGCGGGACTGAGTTCGTGTTCCCCTGAGGTCTGTTTGACAGAAGCCAGCACCCACCTCGGGCCCTGACCGGGGGTCGATGGCGCCCGAGGAAGCCGCCCCGTCACCCCCAAGGCTCCCTTCGTTATTGTTGGGGCGGACCGTGCGTCCCCGGCCTGTCCGAAAGTTGTGCTAGCCTGGACCCGAAAACTAGACGGAAGAAAGGACCCCCCCAAAGAGAACCCGCGAGGGGCAGAGCCAAGATGCAGAGAGAAGCCAAGATGTTGCCTGAGCTCTGCCCAGTTTCCCTGGGAAACATTAGATCAAGCCTCTAAAATTGGATTCTGAAGCAACAGAACCCACAAAAAGACAATTTTCTAGCCCAAGATAACTTAGAAGGACTTCAGGAAAGACATGTCTCACTTGGGTAAAAAGGGAAAGGAGTGTAGGTGGTGTCCAGGCAGGGCAGCAGGAGGCTCTTAGCTACAGCATAGACAGCCCCTGAGGCTCCGGGCTCATTGGGCCAGCCATGAGGCAGGCCAACTGCCAGCCTCAGAACCCAGGGGACAACAGGTGCAATTAGTCGGGGGCCACCGGCAAGCCGCCAGCTCCCGAGGGCCCAGTACAGAAAGCCAGTGACCAGGCAAGCCCTCTGCCCCCGTGGCAAGAAACTTGGGACAGTGCCCCTTGTACCCCACGAGCAGAGCTCAGCTTCAGAAATGAGCAAAAAAACCCCAAAAGACAAAAACAGAACCCCAATCCAACCAACAACCCATCATAATAGTACTCTGATCTGTTGAACCAAGGATTGAGAATCAGGAGGCCTGGGCTCTAATTTAGGCTTTGGTATTTGTATAAGAGACAGCCTGACATAAGGGGCAGTCCTTGCATTCATCTTTCCTCTGATTATTAGCTCTGTGACCCTGGGCACTCCATCTTTCTGTGTGCAGCTTTTGAAAACGATGAGTTATAAATCTTGGGCCCTCTGCATCTGTGGAGCCATATTCTAAACCAGGGCTAACCTACCTCTTCCCCTCCATTCAAGGAAACTACCAGTTGGGACTCAAAAGAGAAAAAAAGTGTGACTCTGGGCACACTCTGGACCTCATTTTCCTCATTTAGAAAAAGAGGGGTTTGGGACTAGGAGACTTCTAAGGTCCCTTTCAACTCTTTGAATTATATATGATTAGCTTTCTCTCATGATAAGTTCTCCTTGAAAGCTGAAAGAAGAAATCTACCTGCCTAGCGATGAAGATACTGGTTAGAGGGTGGAAGATGGCTCATTTCAGGAAAAATAAATCAGCATCTTAGCAAATTAGGAAATCACTAATCCCTTTTAGCCTAAAGGCTGTGATCTTCTGTTGACAGAGCATCTGGGTTTGAGATTTTATGAGATATTAAATTATTGCAGGCATTCTGTTGGCTCTCTCGAGGACAGAATTTTTCCCTATCCTGAGATAGGGGAGGCTGCAGTTTCCCCAGTCTGGTTCATAGATAGGGCCATAGGCTGTCAGAACTGGAAACCACTTAAGAGTCATCTGATCCAATTTCCTAGTTTTACAGGTGAGAAAACTTAGATCCAGAGCAATTTCCAACCTCCTGCGGGATATACAGGCAGAGTCAGGATCTAACCCAGTGCTCTGATTTCCAAATCTAACCATCTTTCCACTGGACCATGCTAGTCCCATGTTAGAAATGGTAAGGGGCCTTTGAGGGAGATCTGTCCCACTCTGGTGTCTCTCAAGTATGAGAAATCACTGTGTATTCTATACCAGCCAATGTATCGATTTTGCTGTTTATGGAGAGGGAGCCAAGGGAAAGGGAAGGGAGTGGACATGCTCTTCTTGGAACAGGTAATGTGCATATTTTGCTTGGAAAAATAATGTAGCTTTCTTATAAATTTTCTTTGTGAGATAAAAGCCTATGCCCAGCCCAGTGAGTCAGCAAAGAGATCCTTGTGCTCCAGTAGGGAACAGCCTGAATGCAGACTTCTGGGTGAACAGGTCCAGGCAAGGATGCCCTGGGATGGCAGGTGGATGGGATGGAGGAGTAATAAGCGTTTGCATGGTGCCTGCTGTGCATCAGGAACTGTGCTAAGAGCTTTATAACTAGTATTTCCACTGTTGGAGGTAGGTAGGAGGTCGTGATTCCCATTCTACAGTTGAGACCCAGAGCCAGGGTATGGAGAGGGTCCTCATCCTGAGGAAGCCTTAGGGTCTGGGCTGTCTGGCTGGGGGCCCCCGGCAGCCAAGTGGTCCTTTCATTTTACAGGAAGGGCTGAGGATGATCACATCACAGATGTACCCCTGAGAGGGACTCTTGATTTCATAGACACAGACATCTAGTCCAACTCTCATTTATTTCTATTATTATGTATTTATTTTTAAATTTTAAATCCAGTTTTATTTTATCTTCAGTTCCAAATTCTCTTCTTTCTCGTCCCTCTCCCCACTCACTGAGAAGCAAGAAGAAAATCCCTTACCCCTCATTTTTACAGAGGAAACTGAGGCCCAAAGTAGTTGAATGACTTGCCCAGGGTCTCCCAGCTAGTAAACATCTGAATTCAAACCCAGGGCTTCCCGACCCTGCAGGAGCACAGATGCTCTATTGTGTCTCTCTCCCTTTTTTTTTTAATTCCTCCTTCCTATTTCCTCGTGCAGATTACAAACCCATGGGTCATTTACCTTCCTTGGGCTGAGTAAGTGAGCTTTGGTAGGAAGGAAATGTTTCAGGTAGTATGACAGTGGAGTTCCCTAGAGCTCTGCTCACATTCTGCTGAAACTGAAGAATTCCTGTGGTATTAGGGGAGGAGAATTTTTGACTTTTGGCCTTGAAGAATGTCATAGGTTGTGTAACAAGGATCTTCCCCTGTGGTATTGGTTTGAATTAAAGTCTGTATCTCCCCCTCTTTCTCAATGCTGCAGTGTACCTGAGCAGTAGGTAATCCTACAGTCTCTTTTCAGGGCAAAGGTGATCCTGGAAGTACATCATAGGAAAAGGGGCTCTTGCTCCTGGACTTCCTTAGATTTCTTGGGAGAAGGATTGGCATTAATTCACTTTAAAAAAATATATTTTTATGGATACTTTTATTAAGACATCATAGTTATTTCTTGGGGTTAGGTGAATCTTCCTCCCCGCTTCCCCTACATTTAATCATCCAGATTGAATTGTCCTGTGTGACAAATAAAAGTAATTTAAAACCCCATATGACAAACTCAAGATTTCTGACTGAAAGCCTAGTACTCTATCCACTGGGCTGCCTGACCTGCTCCTACAGGGTAAGGGGTTTTAAGATGAGGAGAAGGGAGCTTGGGAGATTCCAGAGAAGAGAATGTTTAAGCAGCTGCTGTGAGGAGTGAGCTAGGGAGTCATCGAGGGACGGGGAGCAGGATTGCCTTGTTGCTGGCATAACTCAGTTGAAAAAATCTGCTCTTCATTTACCAAAGACTTGTGGGTTGAAGTGCAGTGTTATCCCCATTTTACAGATGAAAAACTAAGCCTCAGGGAAGGGAAGGGACTTGCCCATAAAGTCTTGCTTTGGGAAAGTAGAAGGGTGGGAGTCAGAGTCCATCCCTTTCAAGTGGTTGCCCTGGAGGTAGGTCACATGGTCACAGCTTTTTAGAGCTGGAAGAAGTCTGAGACATAATGCAGTCCAGTCATTTCATTTTGAAGGTCTAGAGACTGGCCTGTGCTAATGCTGGAAGAAAGCATCAGAGTAGGTATTTTAATTATGACCCCAGGATTCCTCCCTCTTTAACTCCCTAACCCTCTCCTCAAGGCAGCCTTCCCCAGCTGAGCAGAGCCCAGCCAGAGTAGATCTACCAGCTCTGCCGCCATCATGTTCTCAGGTGGGCTAGGTTGTACTGAGTCTAGGAAGGCATTGGAAGTTTGCCAAGGGCGAGCCAAGGTCCTGGCAGGGCCTCTGGACTCTACCCTTAGCCTGCAGAGGGCTGCTTTGGTCTAGACCATATGTCTTAAAACTCCAAGGCAGCTTAGTTCTACAGCATGTATTAATGTACTGGCAAATGTGTTGGGCACTGCAGAGAAAAACAAAAATGGAACAGCCCCTGCCCTCAGGGAGCTTCTGATCTTTAGGAGCTATACAGCATATACCCAGAGAAGTAAATACAAAATAGGAAAAATAAAGAGAAAATAAGTGGGGGAACTGGGAGACCTTAGCCTTGAAAAAAGCTAAGAATTCTGGGAGAACATTCCAGGTGTAGTTGGTTGACCTCAAATGCCATATAGTCCAGCCTGCCTCCCTGAAGCCTAGGGAGCTTCTCTAACAGACTCAAAGTCACCTAACTCATTGGAGGTAGGATTTGAATTCAGGTCCTCTAACTTCCGAGTCACTGCCTTTTTCCTTAAACAAATTGGTACTATTTTATATGTAGGGAATTAGATAAGTATAGGCCAGTTTGACTGTAAGGAAGAAGGTGAGAGAAATACTATTGTGCAATCATCCTGCCAAGATAGTCAGGGATTATACTGGGAAGGACTTGAAATCCTAAACAGAGGAATTTGAATTTTGTTCTGGCGGTGATGGAAAGCCACAGATACCTCTTGAGCTGGGGAGTCGCTCCCGTTATTCCTATGTTTCTTCTGTATCTATTTCTCCCACTTTTACTTGCTATTATTATACCTTCCTACTTCAGTGACCTTCCCTTTTTCTGAGTTTCAATTATTTTATTTGCAAGATAAGGTAGGTTTTTCACACAATCCCTTGTCTGTTCCTTAAATTTGCTTCTTTAGGCTGATTTAATAAGGGCGGTTCACTTTTATGACATATATAGTTTATAGTATACCTGATAAAATCAACAATTTGATCAGACACACAGTATTTGTGTTGTAGCCTCAATTTACTGCTGAGGGAATTTGACTGGAAAAGGGATTTATGCTTAATCTCCCATAGCAAATAAGTAGGGTGGGGACTCAGACCTAGCAGTGAAGTTTGGAACACCTGGGTTTGAATTCTGACTTGGCTTGTTCCCCCGTGTCACCTGTAAAGTGACAGGGTTGGACTAGGCCAGTCTCCCAAGTCCAATCTCTTGATATTGCCCTGCCACTAAACTGGGCCAGAGGAAAGGTTTTGTTTTTAGAGAAGACCCTTTTGCCTAGGGCCTCCATCCCAAGAATGATGATCTTCAAATAGCTTTCTTCTGTTAGAAAACAGAGGCTTGTTGGGAGATGGCTAATTTGGTCTTGAGCTTCAGAAAGAGAAGGAAAACTCTCAGCGGTAAAGAAACAGTCCCTCTGTAAAGTACAGATTTTTCAACTGAGTTGTCCCAGTTACAAAGCAATCCTGCTCCCCCTCCCTCGACTGGACCGTGCTATCGTGGAGTACTGCATTTTGTTTGGGGTGCCCAGAAAGGTCATTGATAAGAAAGGCTTTGAGTTCTTGAGGACTGGATAAAGGAAATAGAGACTTTTAGTCTGTGGAAAAGATGACTTAAAGGAGATTGAGAGAAGAGATACAGGAAATGCTTGTGGCTTTGTGGCTCCTTTTTTTTTTTTTTTTTTTACATATTACTAATACTTTCCGATGATTCTCCCGCCCTCCCACAGAGCCCTTCCTTGTGTAACAAAGGAATAGGTGTTGCAAGACAAACCAGTACCATAGTCGCCTCAGCCTCTTTCTATACCTGTATGTGGAAGTGAGAAGGAGGCACATCTCTTAGTCACTCCTCAGGTTGATTATCACCTGGTCTAAGGATTAGGAGTGTTCTACAGTTAGCTCTTCCACATCACAACTTTCCCCATTGTGGTTTCGATATATCTTGGGGTCAGCATAAGAGATTAAATGAGAATTTGGGGGGAATTTTATAGAAGTCATGGACAAGGGAAGGTTAGCAGACTTCTTGACCAAATACTTAACCCAAATTTTACATTGAGGTACTGTAAGCACCCCATAAAAGAAAGAAAAAGTAACCCCAGACTACTTCTCCAGTACAAAAGGAGGCCAAAAAAATTCTATGTGGATTTTCCAGATTGTGGGGGTGTCACACCCCTAGTCCCCCACAATTTGGAGGGGATAACTGTATTTAGGGCAGAGAAACTCCAGAGAGGCAGATTTAGCCTTGATATCAGGGAAAGAAAACCAACCACAAAACCTTCCTAACAATTAGAGATGTTCAAGCTAGGTGATGCAGGGCATGGAAGACTGGGCTTGGAATCAGGAAGACTGATTGAAAACCTGCCCTCACACATTTACCAGCTGTGTGACCCTGGGCAAGTCACTTAACTGCTGTCTGCTTCAGTTTCTTCATCTGTAAAATGGGAATCGCAATAGCACCTACCTCCCAAGGTTGTTATGGGGAGCAAATGAGGTATTTGTAAAGCACCTTGCAAACCTTACAGAGTTATGTAAATGCTAGCTTTATTTATTATTCTTTATTATAACTAAGTCAAGAGATCGTTGATCTAGAATTGGAGGGGACCAATAAAGTTACTTAACCCAACCCTCTCATTTTACAAAGGAGGAAACTGAGGCCCAGACAAGTCAAGGGGCTTGCCCAAGGTCACACAAATGGTAGGAGCAATAGAGGTAGAATTTGAACCCACATCCTGTGCCCTGCACTGCACCATGCTGCCTCACCATTAACTTCAGAGGCCCTTCTGCACTGTCCTACCTTTGTGCATCCTTTCCTGCTGCCCCCCCGGCACAAACTCACCCATTTTCCTGCTCCTATTCAGTTTTCATGTGTGAAGCCTCCTACTTCACTGTCTTATCTAGAGCCTTTAAAAGAGAATTCCCTATTTTGGACTCTGGGGAAGTTGAGGTAACTGCCTGCCTGGGCGGCAGAGAGATAACTTCAGGGGTTCCTTCTCTTGATAATATTTTATCTATTTCTTTTTAACAGTTGTTCTCTGAACACCAGCTGTGTCTGAACTGCAGCCTGGTGACCTTGGACAGATCACTTTCCTTTTCTAGATCTCAGTTCCTTCATATGTAAAATAGAAGTTTTGATCTGGTATCAACCACCTTCAAAGTTTTAAGTTGTGGTTTTTTTCAGTGAAGGCAGAGACAGGGAATGGGATGGCAGAGGGACCTGGTGAGTTGGGCCTGGCTGTTTTAGCCCCTCTCTTTTTTTGATACCCTGTCATTTCAGCATATTCCCTATTCCCACCACATCTCAGTACCTGGGTGTAGCCAGGAAAGAGGGCTGGAAAAGGGTGCGGTCATCAGCTTCTCTGGAAGTCATTACAAGTATCAAGCTCCTAAGTACAAGATAGGGCCCTGTAATTCGTTAGATAGCCTTTGTCTGAAAACGATCCAACTTCACATGAATCAGCAGTAGGATTTAGTTCCTTTTTTGCTAATGAAAATTTGGCCTGCATGAGAGAGATCTCTTCCAGGAATAGGGAAGCGATAATCCTGCTGTCCTCTGTTCCCGTAAGATCACTTTTGGAATATTACGTTCAGTTCTGGAAACACCAGAAGGGATTTTATAAGGCAACCTTATAGGTAGACCAGCAGAATGTTGAAAGGCATTGGGTCCACACCACGTGAGGATTGGTTGAAGCAGAGGGAGATGTTGCCCTTGGAAAAGAGAAAGCTTCCTAGCCATCTTCCAGAATTTGAAGGACTGCTGTTGGGTCCCACAGGGCAGACCCGGGAACAACGGGGGGAAGTTACAAAGAAGTCAATTTAGTCTTGATGTCTGGAAAAGCTTTCTGAACAATTTGATCAGTCCCCAAGTAGAAGCAGAGCTGCCTCTGGGAATGCTGGGCCTCCTCTTATTGAGGAACCAAGATTGGGCGACTAGTTTTTTCTGATATAACTAGCAGGTATTACTGTGAGCTGACTTGACTAGAAACTCTTTTTAAAATTTTTTGAAAGGATTTTTGTAGGGCATGGGTTGGACTGTGTGGTTACTGAGCTTCCTTCAAATTTAAAACAGTTATTTCCTGCCCCCTCCCTACCCCCAAACCGAGCTGCCTTTCAAGGGTCCTTAATAACAGCATAAGAAGAAAGGGAGTTTATTCAGTAGGTACATGTCCCATCCCAACATGGAGACTAGAAAGGCCATAGACAAATCTGAAGAGATTCTAGCCAAGGATTCAGCTCTAATCTCTTTCCCTGTTTATCTACATTCATATTAGGGACCAAAACCTGGAAGAATCTGACTTGGTGAGGAAGGAAGATGACTGACTGGGAGCCTAATAGGGCTCAGAGAGCTAACCAGAGGAGTTGGCTGATTCTCACCAGCTCAGTGAGTCAGTGTAGTAATATGTATGTAGTAACAGCTCTAAATAAAAAAAAGGAACACAAGCAATTGTGATTCTCTCCTGATTTAAAACTGCTTCCTAGGTTGTCCCTGGCTAGTCACAACTGACTCAAGTAGATTTATTATTTTGGTCCCCTCTAGGAAGTCTTTAGATACTGCCCTGCCCTCCAATGAGGGAGGCCAGAGCAGAAGAGGAAGGGCAGGTCAGTGTCTAACCTCCTTTGTCTAAGCCATGGTAATCTGAGGGCTGTACACTCTCACGGCCTGTTCTGGGCTTTGGTTAACTGGCTTTGCCTCTGCCAGCTCATTTCTAAAGGGTCAGTCTGTGGATCTAGCCAGACTAGAACAATAAAGGGCTGGACTTCAATTGAACAGAAAGGGCTTTAGGTTAGAGACTGAGAAAAAATTACTTGAACAAGGGAAATACCACACTGAGTCAGGCCAGGGGCCACCCATCCTAGAGTTCTGTCTCTGCCAGGGGATACTTCCTGACAGAGAAACATATTCAACATGGAAACTAGTTATTGAGACATCATAACTTCTCCTTTCACAGAGATTAGGAAGGATAAATTATATACCCCTTCTGTCGAATTCAGAAGATCTATAATCAATTTAAGACTACCATTGTCCCTGGAAAAGACATGTCAGTGGACTAACCTACTGTTCCACTTGTCTGCTCTGTGATTTTCTCAGACCAAAACAGCCTTCTCTAGCCACCATTCTCATATACATACACACGTATGTATGTATATGTGTATGTATGTGTGTGTGTGTATGTATATAAAAGCTTTGCTCTATGTAAGCTCTTTAAGCAGCTGGTCTTTTGAATCTATACCTTCATTACTTGGTACATAATACACACTTAACAAATAGGGTTTTTTTTTTCCTTCATTCTTTAGCACATATTTGGGAGATCCTATCTCAACTCAAGCCAGAGCTCAGTTTCTGTTCCCATCAGAGTCTAGGGGATAGCCTTAGGGAATACCCCTAGGGAGGAGGTTTTCTAGTACCAAAACGCCCTTTTCCCTATGTGCTTCCTGCCATGAGTATCGGTTGAAATCTCTTTTAGAAAAGTATATCACTAAGTATGAAAATGATAGAATAGTTGGTATAAAACATCTAATCTATGTCTTAAAGTCTGTGAGCAACTCTCCCATGAGTATATACTGAGACTAGGGGAAAAGTAGGCTTAAGTTTAGGGAACAAATAGGAAAGGGTAAGTCGCTTCTTAAAAGAACTTTTGCTGGAGTCTTCATGTCCTTAGGCAGGGGGAAGTTTTGTTGCTGGAATCTTTGTAGAACCTTGAATGTGTGTCAAGTCTGTCCTTGTCTCCATCAGCTATTCTGGGATACTGCTAGGATGCCTGTGGAAAGACCTTTCTCCAGTAAAATCAGGATAGGAGAAGGCTGATGCCTCGGGAGAAGCACTTTTCTCCTAATGTGCTTTCCTCTCAGGAGAAAATGACTCTCCTTTATGGGAATTCTTTTCTAACTAACTGGCTAGTTTCACACAGCCCCAGAGCGAATGAACAAGGTCTTCAGCCAAACCAGATAAAACCTAGGAAAACATGCAGGTCACGTTCACATCTAGTGAACAGTTGTGTTCTTACTAGGGCTAAGTGGAGGTGGGGTGATTTCAACCCTTATGTTACAATTTATTAATGAATTCACTCATTATTTTATTCCTCAGTCTTCTGGATCAAGGCCCCTAAGTCTAGTTAAGTCTTCTATTGTCAAACCTGGGGATTAGACTACCGGAGTTCTTCTGGTTCTATGGCTAATTAGCTGTTACTTTGGCCCAGTCATTTAGCCTAAAGGTTAGCTTCTTTTTCTGTAAGATGTGGAACTTGAATATATGGACTCAAGTTTCTAGATTTGAGGATGTGTCCTGCCTCTTTTACCTTGGTTTCTTGTCTCCAAGTCAAAGGGAGGCTGGTGTGAGAGAAAGAGTGAAGGATGTACAGTCAGAGGGCCTGGCTTTCGATTCCTTTGCCTGACACTGTCTGTGGTTAGGAACAGTGCTTGTTTTACTGAACAGAGCTGGTTTCCCTTTAAGGGGACTGGGAGTTGTTTTTGGGATTTGGTTGGCATGGAGACTGCAACCTGAATTTCCAATCTGACTTCCTTGTCCCCAGATATCAAAGGACCAGCTGACTGGGGAATTGTGGTTCCTGAGGTTTTATCTCAATTCTTGTTTCCCTCCTAGGACAATTTCCTGGCTGATTATTGCTAATTGTCATAGTGAACTCAAAAGAAAAAATGAAATAACGTCTCATATGAATTTAATTAAGAATTGTATCTCTTTTAATATTGTCACAAATAAAGTAGATTTGTATTGCATTTTATGGGGCAGAAATCCCTACACTCTAGCCCTGAATTGAATTATTGGAGTTAGGTCTGAGTTAGGTTTGTCCCAGAATACTTAGTAGATATGTGATGCTGAGCAAGTCCCTGTTACTTCTCTGTGTCTCAGTTTCCTCATCTGTGAAATCATTTTGATATCTGTACGAACTCCTAGAATTGTCGTAAGGCCTGAGTGAGACGACATGCGTGAAACACTCTGCAACTGTAATGAGCTCCAGCAGTGTCAGGTGGTATTATTATGTTTGCCATACTACTGGGAGCAGGATGGTGCATGGATGTCTCTAGTTCAGAGGACTGGATTCAAATCCCCCATCTGCTGCTTCTCTGTGTGACCTTGGACAAATCTCAATTTCCTTGTCTGTAAAATGACTCGATAGATTCTGAGGTTTAGAT
Organism: Notamacropus eugenii; assembly: GCF_028372415.1. Lineage (NCBI taxonomy): Eukaryota > Metazoa > Chordata > Mammalia > Diprotodontia > Macropodidae > Notamacropus > Notamacropus eugenii. Next base: position 17,611,281 of record NC_092877.1, read on the forward strand.
TTAGAATCCAAGGGGCTGGAAGGGACAAAAGAAAAGGCCAATGTTTTGCCTCCTTCCCTGTACTGTCTATTTTCAAATCTAAAAAGTTATCCTGGATACCAAATGGATATTTAAACCACTGGGGAGTCATTCTGGAATGTGTGTTTTTCCCTCTTTAGGTTCTAGAAGCAATTGACATGATGGAGAACAGCAAGATGCGTATCCTCCTCCTCGACCTCCTGGTCCTGGCCATGTTCTGTAGTCCAGGTGGGTCAGCTCTGGTTGTGCTTCATGTGAATGAGGCGAGGACGTGTCCTTGAGTTCACCTCCTTCCTTGGTTACTGTCCCCTCCTCTGTCCTGACTTACAACCCTGCCTGTGTTATGGACTTGTCCCGTGCTAATGGCTCCTTCCTGTATCACCGCTCACCTTTGGTCACAGAGCTAACAAAGCTAGGGTGTCTGGGCTGCTCTCCAAGAGGGCACATGGAGGGGGAGAAAAGAGTAAGGAATTTGTATCCCTGGCTCCAAACACTTCCTTCTCCTTTGGGCCTCCCTCGGCTTTCTCCTGTGGACAATGAGTGGGTTAGACTAGAGGAGGACCAAAGTCCACGCCAGCTCGAGAATCTCTAATCTAGAGGGCATCTTTTAAATATAGGTGTGTATACACATATATGCATATAACACTTATCCATGTATACAACATATATGTATAGGTATTGTGGACACACATACATATATCTTTATACCTGTCCACAACATATACACGCATATGTGTACACATGTGTATATACACATAACATATGGGTAAATACATGTATATATGCATACATACATGTACACACAAATTTATACCACATATAACGTGTAACTGTGCACACACATGCACAGCACATTTCTACATTGCTCAATGTGTATACATGCACATATGCACACATTTTTATATCTGCACAACACAATATGTGTATACAGTATATATTTTTACATGTAACATTTGTGTATATATACAATATGTAGATATGTCTAGATATATGTATGCATATTCAGGGTGCATTTCTATATGTACACAACACCCATGTGTGTACGTATATAATACATATTTCTCTGTGCACACACATACATTTATATGTGCACACATATAAATGTATAACATTTCCATGTGTGTACAACACATATGTATGTGTTTCTGCACATATATATACACACATGTGTGAGTGTGTGTGTAGGTATCATGAGAGCAGGATTTGGAATCAAGAAGACACAAATTAAAGTTACAGCAGGAACAGAGAAAAGGCTTCTTCAGAAAGACAGAGGCATTGCAATGGACTTTCGAATGAACAACAGACTTGAGCTTCAAATACGGGATCTGAGTTTGAATTCCGCTGCAATCACTCAGGACTTGTTCGAATTTGGTCAAGTCACTGAATCTCTCTGGGCCTCAGTTTCCTTATGTGTAAATTGAGGGGGTTGGATTCAATGATGGCTAATCCATGATCCTGACTGCATGGTTTAGTCATTAGGTTGTTTTGGAGTCTCACAGACAGGGAATGTGGGGACACTCAGGGAGACAGATCTGTTTATTTAAATATACCAAAAACAATGTCTCTATTAAATAGGTTGATTCAGAGGATCCAAGGATTATTTTTTCTCTTAAGTGGGAGGATCTCATAGAATCCTAGATTTAGAGCTGGACACACCCTTAGAAATCTTGTAGTTCAACCCCCTGATTTTACAGGTGACAAAAACAAGCCCTAATGAGGTTAAGAAACTTCTCCAAAGGTAGGAAGTAGAAAGTCAGAGAGCTGAGATTCACACCCAGGTCCACCAGCTCCAAATTTAACTTCCTTGTGCCTTTGATAGTCACAGTAGGAAATCTTGTTTCAGACTTGCCTATTCATGTTGACCACATCCAACATGTTTATATCTTTCCAAAAGAGAGAAAGAGAAGCAAAATGGAGTCCATTTGTTTCATTTCCCTTGGTTTTTCCAGGTAGATGGGTCTTTCCAGGATGTGGTGGACAGAAACATAGAACTATAATGTATTTCACCTGGAAAGTACCTTATACATCTTTCCTCATTTTATGGAGGAGAAAACGGCTCCCAAAGAAATAAAGTAACTTGCCCAAGGCAACCCACACCATTTGAAAGCATCCATGCTGTTACTTGACCCTGGTCATTCTGATGTTGAAGGTATTTGACCTTTATCAATCCGATTTGTATAGTGAAAATAGCACTGGATTAGGGCAAGCCACATAACCTCCCTCAGTCTCAGTTTCCTCATCCATAAATGAGGGAGTTAGACTAGATGTAGATGACCTCTAACTTTTGATCCAGTCCATTCATCTTTCCAGGATCCCGTTTTGCTCATTCTTCATATTTGTGTAACATTTTACAGAATTTCTCACATCTTGCCCTGTGTCCCCCTGCAGACTAATAGGTAACTTTAGCTGTGCTAAGTTAGAAGGTCTAGACTCAAATCCCAACTCTACCATTTCCTAGTTGGGTGATCACAGAAATCATTTAAATTCTTCCAGCCTTAGTTTCTCTGCATGTAAAATGGAGATAACACCAACCCTATTGACTTCCCAAGGTTGTAAAGAATGAATGATAAAGGAAAAAAAAATAGTAATTGATGTGCAGTAGAAGTCCAGAAGATAGCAACATAGTACAAGAAGTCAAAGAGATCTGAGATTGGAGCCCAAGGACCAGAATTTGGTTTCAAAAATTAGCTCTTCCATTTACCTCCAGGGTCAACGTGGGCACATCATTTCTTTGGCCCTGTGTCTCCTCATCCATAAAAATGAGGACATTGGAGCAGATGACTTCTAATGGTCCTTCTGGTTCTAGATATAAGATCTGTGTGGTCTGTGAAATGAACAATTCTAAGCATCCATTAACTCATCACGTGATGTTGATCTTGACAAACCTTGACAGGCCGTTGAAAGTTCCTGAAATTGGACAAGTGCTTGTGGATGATGTAGAAAAAAAAAGACTTGGTTTGAATGACTATTTGTGAATGAATTAGAACCTGATTGTTCTTTATTTGAGGAACAAATAGGTTTTTTCTTTTGTTTTTGTTTTTTAATCACATTTTGAGTTGTTCCGGACAGCCACAAATATGAACATTTCCATATGCAGAGGAGAATGGAAAAAGAGGCTTGGAGGTGAAACTCTTAATCTCCATTATATACAATTTGTGTTTCTATCATTTTTAATTTCTTTTTTATTCTGAAGTGAAACCCCTTTCCCCAAAGGGGAGGACAAAAAGGACTCCATATAATGTCATGAAACTTCAATTTATACCATTTCCTGCCATCTTTCACGTATATTAGAACGCTAAAGTGGTTTACTTGGTCTGTAAATCTTCCTGTCCTCTTCTAAGAATTTTTAAAAATATTACAACCCCTCTCTTTCTCTTCATTACTGTACATACTATCCTTAATCCCTTCTCCCATTAATTAGAAGAAAGAATAGGAGCGACCTTTGTTTTCCCATTGAGTTTAATGTACTCCTGTATCAGAATTAGTGTATGTATATATGTGTGTGTGTTCAAATCTACTTTATTAAATAAGAGTAAGGTTCATTGGGTGCCTCCTCCACCTACTTCTTCTCACATACCCCAATAATGAGAAATAGTCCATTCTGCCCCCTTGGTTCTTCTTTCGGCACAAGTGTATTATCTCCTTTCTCCATTCTTCATCTTAAAACTCTCAGAACAGGGCTCCACCCTTAGGGCCTCTGGTGTATTTACTTAACTTCCTCAATACTTTTCAAAGAAATTGGATTCTGAGGAGACACTTGTTTCTGATCTACATACAGAATGTTAGCACTACCTCATCATATAGCTCCTGACAGCTGCTCAAAGAAATTTGCCTGTTTCTCTGGATTCTAGTGTTTGTATTTCAAAATCCCTCCCCAGCTCTGATTTTTTCATCAGGAATGCTAGGTCATTAAAGTCTGTTTTTGCCCCTGTAAGAATTCTACCCAGCTCAGCCCAGGGCTTGGATCACTTCCACTAAGCCCTGCCTTCACTCTTAATGCATGTGCTGCCGACCAAAGTCAGAGAAAATTACAGAAAGAATATAAAAAGCTGCTGGCTGGACCCACTACAAATTTATGTTACATAACCTCATCTGGGACCTCCCTGCTGCTGCCACTCTTTCTGCATCTCCCCAGTTGTCACCATCCCCCTTTTCCCCATAGCTCTTCCAAACCTTTTCATCCTTCCTCAAATCTCCCCTGGATCCTCCTTTGTTCTCGGCTGAGAACCTTACCTTGTATTTTACAGAAAACACTGACTTCTTCCCTCCTTCTCCTTATCTCACATCACTCAGATGCCTTCTCCTGCTCTCGATTCCATGTTTTACATCATGAGGTGGCCCTTCTCATTGCCAGACCTACTCCCCCTATATGTACGAGTCTTCCCATTCCATCCCTTCTTCTCTAGCAGATTGTCACCTCTCTCTCATTTTAACTCTTCCCTCATCTACTGGCTACTTCTCAGCTGCCCGCAAACACTCCCTTATCTCCTGTATCCTCAAAAATGTTTTCCTTGATCTGTCTTTCCATCCCTGCTGGGGCTTGTCCCATATCTCTCCTCTTTATTTTGTGACTAGACTCCTTAAGAAGCCCGTCTATTTCCTTTTCTCTCTTTCTGGAACCTTCTTTACTCTGTAGAGCCTGACTTCTGGTCTCGTTATTCAACTGAAACTGTTCTCTCCTAAGTTGCCAGCGGGTTCAAATGATTTCCCTGTTTCAGGATGCTTCTCTGGGGAGGCCAGACACTATGGACCATTATGTGTCAGATGATGGAAAAGTCTGATTTTTGCACTGGGAATCGTAGAATCATAGGACTGTAGAGCTCTTAGAATTGTAGAGCTCTGGAGGAAATTTAGACTACATCAAGTCCAGCTGCTTCATTTTTACAGAGTAGGAAACTGAGATTAGAGGGTCTTGGGAAGAGACTCACACAAAATCAAAAGGAGCACAGCCAGTTTTCTAGAGTTATAGGGATGTGGGTTAACAGCACCACCAGGGTCAGGAATTTGACTCTGGTTCCCTGGGAAGTACTGCTTCTTACCTTTAGGTATCTAGAAAGGTTTTACTAGGTCAGAAGCAGCTCTCTACATTCTAATAAGCCATTCCCCATAACATAGGTCAAAAATATATAAGAAGCTACCATCTTTCCTTATTTACAGAGTGTGAGTGTGTGAGTGTATGTGACTGTGGAACATTCATATAATGTCAAGTCTTTTCAATGTGTTCACTTTGCTTAACGTTAAAAAATTTTTAAATGATTTTTCCCGTGTGATGGCTCTCTGGGAAAGGTAGAGATATACACTGGTGATTGTAGTAATAAAAGTTGTCAGTAAAAAATAAACACACGTATATACAAAGAAATGAGCAGCTCCCTAACGGAATGGGTCATTTATGGCTTTCTTTTTCTTTTTGAGTCATCCAAATGTTTATATTATATGGTTTTCCATTAGAGTCTTAAGACAGCCACAACAAGGAAAGCAATGGTTAGAGGTTCCTTCTTTAAAATTTTTTTTATTGATATTTGCTGTTTCTTACATCATCATAGTTATCTCAAGTATCTTTTCCTCTTCTCCTCCCCCTCCCATATGACAAGAAGAAAAGGGGGAGAAATAAGCACAATTAATTGGCACATTGAAAAAGTTCAGAAACATATGCAATTTGTAACACCTGTGGACCTCCCAGCTCCATGAAGTAGCAAGTTGGGGAGCTCTCATATTTCTTCATTTTAGTCCCGCTTGGTCTTTAAAATGTTGTTGTAATTAGTTTGGATTTCTTGATGTGTCGTTCTTTATGTTTACGTTGCTATACTTACTGTATCTAGTTTTCTTTTACCTTACTCTGCATCGATTTATATAGGTCTTTATGTACTTCTATATTCACCGGACATCATTTCTTCATGCACAGCAATTTTCTGTTATATTCATCTACCACAGTCTCCCGCAATCAATAGGCATCGACTTTGTTTCCAGTTCTTAGCCATCATAAAACGTCCTGCCGTAAATATTTTGGAGTATAGGGGAATTATCTTCCTATGGATACCTTCTTGGGGTACAAGCCCTGGTTCAAAGGATATGGGTACTTTAATCACTTTATTTGCATAATTCCAAATTGTTTTCAAAATGGTTGTACCATTTTATAGCTCCACCAATAACATGTTGGTGTACTTATCTTTCCACAAGCCCTCCAATAATATCTGTTGCCATTTGGGGAGGGGAGTTCGTTTTTGCTAATTTGCAGGGTATGAGATAAAACCACAGGGTTGTTTTGATTTGTGTTTCTCTTATTATGAGTAATTTGTAGCATTTTTTCACGTGGTTGTGAATACTTTGCAGTTCTTTTGAGAACTGTTCATTCTCAGTTCATTCTGGGGAGAATGACATGTATGTGGGGGTATGTATGCGGGTGTGTGTGTGTGTGTCTATGTGTATATTTTGGATACCAAAACCTATCTAGAGAAGTGTAATACTGAGATTTTTTTTCCCTTTCTACCACTTGCCTGTGATCCTAGTCGTATTAATTTTATGTGTGCAAAAGTTTTTTCTGTTTTGAGTAATAAAAGTTATTTCTCTTTTGTAATTGTCTTTATCTTTTGTTAAGAATACTTCTCCTACATAACTGTGAGAAGTATCTGATGTGTTTCTCTTCTATTTTTTAATAGTATGATGTTTAATATTAAGGTTGTATAACCATTTAAAATGTATTATGGAATATGGCGTAAGGTGTTGGTCTAAGCCTAATGTCTGCCAGACTGCTTTCTAGTTTTCCTAGAAGATTTTTATCAAATGAGAACATTTTTCCCTAAGTAATCTGGATTTTCCACTTAATCAAACACTGAGTTATTGAGTTCTATTGTTTCTGAATCTCATTTGTCTACTCTGTTCCATTAATCTGTCTCTCTATTCCTGAAACCCTACCAGATGGTTTTGATAACTGCTGCTTTATAATATAGGTCTAGAAATGCTTTCTCTCCCCCCCATCCCTATTTCTTTTAATATTTTCCTTCGATATTTGAGATCTTGTATTTTTCCATATTAATTTTATTATTTTATCAATGTCTATAAACAATAATCCCCTTGGTAATGTGATTAGTGTAGCGTTAAAATGGAAGTACCTTCTAACACAAAATCTTGCCCTCCACTGCACACTTATCATTAAGATTTCAACATCTCTTCAATTGTGGGTTTGCGTTTTTCTGTTCATCTGGTCAATTTCCATAAGTATTTATTTATCAAGCTCCTAGTGCAAATATAAATATTTTTTTAAAAGCAATCTCTACCCTCAAGGAGTTTACAATGTGCTGGAGAGACACGCCATGTATACAGATAAGTACCAAATACAAAATTCTACTAAGTAATATCAGGACGGAGAGCACACTGACAGCTAATTGGATCAGGAAAGGGCTTATGTAGGTGGTAGCACCTGAGTTTGACCCTGAGAAAGCCTAAAAGACGAAGAAACCATGATGAGAGTACACCAAGTGTGAGGTTGAGACAATCTGGGCAAAGATGTTCCCATATTGGCAGTCTTAGGCTTTAAGCCTCTGCAGGACATGGATAGGACTTGTGTTAGTCTCTTATGATGTATTTGTCAAGAGATATGTTTTAGTTCAGTAGTAGGGACAAAACACCATCCCAGGATAGGAAGATCTATGTTCAAATCCTGCCTCAAAGACTCACTAGCTGTGTGACTGGGCAAGTTACTTAACCTTTGGTTGTTTCAGTTTCCTCATCTGTAAAATGAAGAAATTTGGTTTCTCAGATCCCTTTTTTAGCTCTAAATCTATCATTCTGTGTTCCTAAATTTTTTCCAGTCTAACAGGTCCTTGATGCTAGTTTTTCTTATGTGTTACAGGTGGTGCTCTGAGATGTTTTCAGTGTGAACCTTCTTCACTATCCTGTACCAGGAATGTCACTTGTAAAGCTGAGGAGGATGCCTGCCTTCAGTTTGTTGCTGGTAATGACCTTACTTTAAGCAATTCTTTCTTGGTCACAACTGTAGGCTAGAGTTGTACCTTGACAGGAGTTGGTACCACTGGCAGTTCACTTAGGAGGATCAGGCCAGGACTTAAAAACTTCTGGTCCCGCCCCAATTATTCTGACTGTTACTTGGGAGCAGAAGGCTTAATAATGTACAAGGTGCCTGAGGTCTGTGTTGGCCAAAGGTCGTGCTGCTCTTCCAGCTGGGAGATCAACTTGGGAAACCAAGATGGAGATCTAACGTAGCTTACCAACATAGTTAAACCTGTGCAGAGAAGGCTTTTATAGGGCGAAGCTTGCTGGAGGTGCTAACCTGGGCATCTTTGTCTGCCCCTCATCCTCTTGTTCCTTGTCTCCTTATTTTTCCCTTCCTCCCTTTCCCAGCTGTGTGCCCTCATCTTCTCTGTGTCATTCCCCTTGATTGTATTAGGGATTAAATCAAAAGGTCCTGAAGAGGAAGGCCTGTTAGTAGAGGAGGAGATAAAGAGGTGGTTATCTGTTTCTGGCCATAGTGTCTGTGGTGTATCATCTTGTCCACTGACGTTCCTCACAATGGAATAGTAGTAGTGGTAGTGTGTTTGGCCTTGAGTCCGAAGGGCTACCCGAGCCTTTTCTTACCTGTCGTCCAGGTCTTCGGGGATCAACCAGATAAATGTGTTGAGAGAAGAGACTTTCCAGAGTTGAACAAGGGTTAGCCTTTTTCAGGATCTTAGTTACATGTGCAGGGTGAATTCTTCCTCAGGAGAGAGGAATCCTCCTCCTCCCAAGGGGGCAAAGATCGTACAGCAAGAGGGTGGGAACAGGAGAGGGGAGGGACCTTCTGCCCTCTAAGGGCCCCTCAGCTCGAAGAGCACCTCCAGGCTTTCCTGTCCCTACTTAAGCTCTCCCGACGCATAGTTTGCATGTGAATACTGTGCCTGCTCTCAGCCCTTAGCTAGTCAACAACAAGTGTGCTCAGACCATGGATTAATCTCGAGGGCGGGATGCTCTCCCCAGCAAGTTTCCCACGGAGAAGAGGTGGAAATGCACGAGATAGCCTGTGTCTCACGCCTCAACTCCCAGCTGTTCCCTGGGGGGCCTCATGAGAACTCTGAGGTTTAGAAGTCCTCACCTTTACCTGCCCGAGACTGTCCACGTGAAACTGAGCTTACACCCCCAACAGTGGTGGTAGTAGTAGTGGTAGTGGGGGTAGTAGTACTTACCATTTGTATAGTGCTTCCTATGTGCTAGGTCAGGCCTTCACCATATACAGCCTTGCCAAAGTGGCTCCTGGGCAGTATGTTGTGCCCACCTGCCCTAAGGGTACTTTGCATCATCAGTTTTGCTGAGGGATTTGCATAAAACAGGCTGATTTTTTAGTTCTGCCCTCTCTCCATCCCAACTCTCCCTCACCCATTGAGAAGGCAAGAAAAATGATATCAATTATGAATGTGAAATCATGTAAAATATATTTCCATATTAGCCATGGTGCAAACAAAATTTCTCTGGTCCTTGGGATTTTTTTTAGGGAGCTCATTGAAAGTTTGTCCTGTTTCTTTTTCTAAGATAGCATTATTTCAGTATTCTATTTCCTCCTCTGTTAATCTGGGCAATTTATATTTTTGTAAATATTAATCCATTTCAATTAGATTGTCAGATTTATTGTCACATAATTGGGCAAAATATCTCCTACTAATTGCTTTAATTTCATTTTCATTGGTGATGCATTCACCCTTTTCATTTTTAACGCTGGTCATTTGGTTTTCTTCTTTTAATCAATTTAATCCGTTAAGTTTGTTTTATTGGTTTTTTTCCATAAAAACCAGCTGTTAGCTTTATTCATTAGTTCAGTTTTTTACTTTAAATTTTATTAATCTCTCCTTTGATTTTCAAGATTTCTAATTTGGTGTTTATTTGGAGATTTCAAGTTTGTGCTTTCTCTAGGTTTTTTTGTTTTTTTTTTTAGTTTCATGCCAAATTCATTGATCTGAGCTGCTCATTCTCTCTATTTTATTGATGTAAGCATTTAGAGATAAAGATTTCCCCCTAAGCACTGCTTTGGCTGCATCCCACAGATCTGATATGTTGCCTCAATGTTATCATTCTCTTTAATGAAATTATTGATTGTTTGTACGATATGTTCTTTGACCCACTCGTTCTTTAAGATCGGGTAATTTTATTTCCAATTAGCCTTTAACCTGTGCTTTCATGCACGTTTATTGAATGGAATTTTTATTTCAAAGTGGTCTGAAACAGAGGCATTTAATATTTCTCCTTTTCTGCCTTTATTTCTGAGGTGTTTATTTCCTAATGCATGGTCAAGGTGCCGTGTACAACTGACAAAAAGACACACTCCTTCCTATTCCTATTCAGTTTTTTCCAGAAGTCTGTCATATCTAACTTTTCTAAAATTCTGTTCATCTCCTTAACTTCTTATTTGTTTTATGGTTGATTCATGTAGTTATGAGAGAGGAAAATCGAGGTCCCCCACCAGTACAGTTTTATTGTTTCTATTTCCTCCTGTAACTCATTTGGTCAGTGAAGCGGGGGGCATGTGAGGAAGGGTAATAGAACATCCTGTTTGTCAGGAGTGGGGACCTTTTCTTCTCCCTGCCAACTTTCTTTTGTTAAGTGAAATGGGGGAAAGGAAAGGAATAAGCGTTTATTATGCACCTACTATGTGCCAGGCACTGTGGTAAGCTCTTTAAAAATGTTTCATTGGATCCTTACAACAACCCTAGAAGGGGGATGCTATTACCATCTCCATTTTACAGAAGGAAACTGAGGCAGATAGAAGTTAAATGAGTTGCCCAGGGTCACACAGTTAGTAAGCATCTAAGACTGGATTTGAATTCAGAGCTTCGTGGCTCCAGGCTCATTGCTGGTGCCACCTTCTTGTCCGAGGGGTTCAAATTGAACAGTTTCTATAGGACCTTACTAGTTGTTAACTTCACAGAGTATAGCATATCCCAAGAATGACTGTGAAAAATCCAGAGAGCAAAGGTGCCAAAATCAGGGCTGCACTGAGGATAAAAAAGGTAGAAAGCGAATGAATGAGAGTTATTTCCCAGGAATGAGAAGGATCCAGAAATCCACGCAAAGGAATTTAGCCTGATCTGAAGTTTTCCCATTTCAGAGGCAAGAATTTTTGTTATCTAAATCCCATTGTCCTCTTTGCTTGTCAGATCATATGTTTAATTCGTCAATGAAAATTTTTAAGTGGCTACTGTGTGTTATGCACTGTGCTAAGCCCTGGAGATACAAAAAGAGGTAAAACATAGTCCCTGCTCTCAAGGAGTTTCCAATCTAATCTTAGGATATTGTGTGTACTTCTGGGGACCACATTTCAGGGAGCACAATGGTAAACTATAGAGGGTCCTAAGAAGAGCAATTATGATGGTTGAAGGACTTTCTATTCATGCCACTTGATGACTGGTTAAAGGCACTGGACATAGCTTAGCTTGGAGAAGTGAAGACTTAGTGGGGACGTGATCTCAGTCTTTAAGTCTCTAAAGGAGGAATTAGCTTTGCTTTGCTTGACCTCAGAGAACAGACCAAGAAATAAAGAGTAAAAGTTGTAGAAGCACATTTGGATTTGAGGTCAGGAAAAGCTTTCTGCTGGTTAACGAGGAACTAGAGGGAACTGGCCTGAGAGGCAGGGGGTGGGCTCCTCCTCATGGGAGGTCTTCAAACAGAGCTGGAGGGATGCTTCGGAAGGGATGCTATGGTGCAAGCACAGGTTGGATTCAGTGACTTTTTAGTGGTGCCCCAAACTGAAATTCTGTGATTTAAATACAAATCCACTTGATAATCATATAACAGCTATTTTAGGTTTATAAAATACTTTAAAATCGCTATCTCATCTGATTCTCACAATAAGCCTGGGAGGTAAATAATACGGTGATCATCCCTCTCTGGGCGGTTTCCTCCTTTCTAAAAGGAATGGACTGGGCTAGGTGATCTCTGAGGGCCCTTCTACCTCTAAAATGTTTGTTGGTCCCATCCCTATTTTTAAACAACTGATAAAATCACTTTAATTTTAATTTAATTTATTTTTTCTTTTTAAAATTGAACCATAAAACAAAATTATATTTAATGAGGATAATAGCTAACATTATGAGTGTTTTAAAATCTACAAGGCATATATATGTGTGTATATATATTCATTATATATGATTAATCATCAAAATGCCTCTATTATATATACACATGATACATTTATAGTGTGCACATACGTGTGTTTATATATAATACATATATGTGTATATATATTCATATATAAAATTTGATCATCAAAACATCTCTGTTATTATACACACATACACATATGTGCATATAAATAAAAAATTTGATCTTCAAAACAATCCTGTGGGTTGGGTGCTGTTATTATCAGCATTTTACAAGTAGGGAAACTGAGGCTCAGCTAAAGTGACTTGCTTAGGATCACACATCTAGTAAATACTAATAGACAAAGTTTGAACTCCTGTTCCTGACTCCAAATATAGCACTGTATCTCCTTCACCACACACTGCCTCTTGACATATATAGCTCTCAGGATATGAATATAAGCAAAATTTTTCATTTTAAAACTTATATCTAGTGCATCTTATTCATATCAACCCACCTTAGTGATTGACTCATTTCCTTGCCCTAAAATTCACTGTTCATATCCAAATCAAATTCGTTCTCAGGATTTCTATTTCTTCTTCTTATGGATTTCTTCTTCTAAACTTCCTTTTCAACTTTGCGCTCTCATACTGTAGTTTACCTCTAAAATAATTATTTGTTTCTCATGAATTCACTTTCAGAATCATGATGATGGCTGGGCCCATGTGAAATGAGTGTGATTGGAAATGCAGGGAATCCTTCTTTCCCTGCCTCAGTTGCCTCTTTGCACAATACTGGGAGAAGGGACTTGGCAGCCCAAGGCATCCTATACCCAGCATAAAAAGAGGAATGGAGATGAGCTGAGAGGCTAGGAGGATGGACTGATAGAGAGAGCAGAACGGGTGGTGAACTGGCTTGGAAGTCAGGAGGATCTGAGTTCAAGTTTTCTTCTGGCACATTTGAGCTATGGGTCATCTATTTGATCCTTCAGTGCCCCCTAGCACTTTTCTAAGCTGGTAAGTGACAGATGAGCTGCTGATCCCAATTGGAGGAAGAAATTTCCATACTGGGAGCACCTAACCCCATTCCCCAATCTTCCTTCAAAAGATGATGAAAGCACAGATCAGGATTAAAAAAACAAACCCACAACTCCGCATAGTAAAAAGTACAGTTTTCAGAGTCAGAGTTTTCATCCCAACTTGGCTTCTTATTTCCCAAATATCCTTTGGCAAGATATTAACATCCTGGGACTCTTGTTTTCTCATTTGTAAAATGAGGAGCGTTAGACTAAATGATGTCTAAGAGATCTTTTCTAGCTCTAAATCTATGATTTTATATACATACACACCTATGTATAAGTCTAATATCTTTGTATTATATATCTATGCTTTTCCTTCCCCTTTCCGTGAGCGCTGAAAGCAACAGCTCCAACGTCTAACTGCTTGCTTTGGTAACTCTTGTTTCTGTGTGTGTTTCTTTTTAAAGCTGGAAAATATTACCATTCATGTTGGAAATATGCTGACTGCAACATCGAGAAGATTGCACAAGCCTATCAAGTGACCAATGTGATGGGCCAGTACATGTGCTGCCAACGTGACCTATGCAATGCTGCAGGGGTGGGGTCCCCCATCACCAAGACAAGCGTGGTTGCTGGGCTGTTGGTGGTGGTGGTTGGGAGCTTCTACTTTTAATTGAGTGGAAGGGGAAAAGAGCCCTACGGAACGTGTGTGTGTGGGGGGGGGGGGGCTAGTGGGGAGTGGTTTTCCATTTCCCTCTCCATGAGATCTCAAGTGTTACCTTTCTCACTAAGTGCATTTTGTGTAGGACCAAGATATTTTGTTAACAGCTGTTCATTTGAGAAGCAGGTACCCAAAAGTCGTGCAGGGGGAAGTGTATGGAATCCATATGGATGGCATTCTCCTCCCCAAGCAAGCTGCCCATCTAGGGAGACATTTTAAGCTCTAAAGTGATGGAAAGGACACTTTCACTTCTGAAAACTTGTCATTTCTGGAGGCTTCCTCAAGCTGTCCTGGCTCCCCCAACCCTCTATCCCATGGCTTGTCCACATGTTGGGTGACGGGATTAAGCATGAAAATTCCCATGTGGTATTTCTTGCTCACTTTCCTAAATAACTTGATCTTGACTAAGCCACTGTCCCTTCTCATTCCTTGGCCTTCAAATTAGGACAATCTTTTTTTTTTTTTAAATTAATGCTTCTAGCATGGTTATGAACTATCCAGGCTCATCCTTTTGGCTCTCCAGCCAACTTTCAAGCATTACCTCCTCAGCCATAGAGAAAGGACACGTTGGCCCAGTCTAAAAATACACCCTGCCCAAAGAACAAGTGTCATTGAGGGCCTTGTTTCATTGTGATTGGAATGGGTTCTAAGAAATGTCTGCATGAAAGGAGGATAGACCCCTCCAGCTGCAAGGGCGCTGGAACCCAATCCCTCTCTGAAGGAAATATGTCTCCCTGATGGCAGATACTTCAGCTGAAGCTTGAGCATTTTGAGGGAACTAGATCCTTAGGGTCTCTTTCCCCATTCATCCCTGAGATTGTAATTAAAGATAAGATCTGAGCTCCAGTAGGGGTATTTACAAAGCCAAAATTAATGTTACAACTCTATTAACCATTCCCCCACCCAGCCAAGCATGAGCTCAGACCTGGTTCCATAACTGTTAGAAATTAATCAACTCTTGGCCTGCATGCTTTGCAGTGTCCATTTGACTGATCTGAGATTTGAAATTGTGGGTGGAAAGTCCTTTTCCTGTACATAATGCCATTGCTTCTTTTTATGGTGGAAGAGTCAATGAAGCCACTATGTGGGGCTCCAAATTTCATCCTTGATAGAAATAAGAACTTATTCATTGCCAGGATTGTTGAAAACTCTTATAGTCACATGATTAACAAGCCAGGTGGGGAAAAGTCCTCCCCTGTTATGAGGGCTATCATATGCTGTTAAGGAATGCATTGGCTTCCTAGGAGACACTCCACTGGCTAACTTTGATCTCCCCCCCGCCCCTTTATAGTTGTAAGCATGATGCTCCTTAATCCCTAATCCCAAAGGAGCTCCTTGATGACATTTGGTTAGAATGACCAAAAAAATTGTGTATTCCCAAAATGTTTATTCTGTACTCAATAGCATATAGTTGCTTTGTAGATGAAGGCACTATTATGATAAAAACCTTTTAACTCTTGAAAATTGAAAAATATCCTGCAGTCAAGTGGAAGAATTGTAAGCCATTTTGTCTTCCGAAAATTAAATCCAATCAAGCTGTTGGACTGAGTGTGTTTATTGATCTGAAAGAGTGTTTTCCATTGGCATTTGGGAGAATGGGAGTCTTGGGACCTTACCAGCTGTCAGGTCTAGTTCCATAAATCCATTAATCACCATTCTTTGTGTTCTGAAATTAGGTAACCCCGTATTATTGCTTAGCCTTTGTCTTTTTTATCTCCCGTGCTTAGAGTGGGAAGGGAATAAGCATTTATAGAACATCTGCTATGTACCAGACAAGTACTTTTTTTATTTCACTTGATCATCACAACAACCCTGGGGCATGTAGCTACAAAGTGTCTGAGAAGGAATTTGAATTCAGGGCTTCCTGACTCCAGGCCCAACACTCTAGCCGCTACTCTGCCAGCTGACTTCTAGCACTGTGCCTGAAACCTAGGAGTAGGCTAGTAAATGTTTGTTAATTGGTCCTTGTCTACAAGAGACTATGTCAAATACCTTGATGAAATATATATTCATATTCCTTAGCCATATTTCTCCTAGAAATGTGATTATAATCCAGATCTGTTGGGTTTTTTTTTTTGAGGCAATTGGGGTTAAGTGACTTGTCTAGGGTCACACAGCTAGTAAGTGCCTGAAGTGGGATTTGAACTCAGGTCCTCCTGACTCCATGGCCAGTGCTGTATCTACCTACTTGCCTCAAAATCTATTCTTGATAAACCTATGCTGACTCTTAGAAAAGGAAGTGGTGGAGGAGGCGGAGCCAAGATGGCAGAGTAGAAAGACGCACATACACATAGCTCCGAACCCACAACCCATAGAACAGCTACAGGGAAGTAACTCATGGTGAATTATGCACCCAGAGGCCACGGAATATTGGAGCGAGGGAGATTTCTGTTCCTGAGAGACCTGCAAACCTCTCGCGGGGGGGGTCCTTCGTGCTGCAGATGCGGAGCGAAGCCCAGACCTGCCGCGGCCACGGCACCGAGAGATACAGATCCAAGCAGGCTTCAGGGACGGGATCTCCAGCGGCCGCACAAGTCCCTCCACCCACAGGTGACGGGGGTCGGTGAGAGAGTCTCTTTGGCGGGTTGAGAGGGGAGTGGGGTGCCCCCATAACTCAGGCCCCCCCACCCCGGGAGGTAGAAGCTGAGAGGCGGCTGCAGATCGGGGCTCCCTAAGGGGGCAGGAGCTTGGATCCATTGTGGAAGGTCTGTGCATAAACCCCCTGAGGGAACTGAGCCTGAGAGGTGGCCCTGCCCCAACCTGACCACCTGAACGTAATCTCACACTGAATAGCAGCCCTGCCCCCGCCAAAAGCCCTGAGGCTGGAAGCAGCATTTGAATCTCAGACCCCAAACGCTGGCTGGGAGGATCAGGAGGTGAGGTGGGTGTGAGGAGAATATTCAGAGGTCAAGTCACTGGCTGGGAAAATGCCCAGAAAAGGGAAAAGAAATAAGACTATAGAAGGCTACTTTCTTGGTGAACAGGCATTTCCTCCCTTCCTTTCTGATGAGGAAGAACAATGCTTACCATCAGGCAAAGACACAGAAATCAAGGCTTCTGTGTCCCAGCCCACCCAATGGGCTCAGGCCATGGAAGAGCTCAAAAAGAATTTTGAAAATCAAGTTAGAGAGGTAGAGGAAAAGCTGGGAAGAGAAATGAGAGACATGAAGTCAAAGCATGAACAGCAGATCAGCTCCCTGCTAAAGGAGACCCAAAAAAATGTTGAAGAAATTAACACCTTGAAAACTAGCCTAACTCAATTGGCAAAAGAGGTTCAAAAAGCCAATGAGGAGAAGAATGCTTTCAAAAGCAGAATTAGCCAAATGGAAAAGGAGATTCAAAAGCTCACTGAAGAAAATAGTTCTTTCAAAATTAGAATGGCACAGATGGAGGCTAATGACTTTATGCAAAACCAAGAAATCACAGAACAAAGAGAGAAGAATGGAAAAATGGAAGATAATGTGAAATATCTCATTGGAAAAACAACAGACCTGGAAAATAGATCCAGGAGAGACAATTTAAAAATTATGGGACTACCTGAAAGCCATGATCAAAAGAAGAGCCTAGACATCATCTTTCATGAAATTATCAAGGAAAACTGCCCTGAGATTCTAGAACCAGAGGGCAAAATAAATATTCAAGGAATCCGCAGAACACCGCCTGAAAGAGATCCAAAAAGAGAAACTCCTAGGAACATTGTGGCCAAATTCCAGAGTTCCCAGGTCAAGGAGAAAATATTGCAAGCAGCTAGAAAGAAACAATTCAAGTATTGTGGAAATACAATCAGGATAACACAAGATCTAGCAGCTTCTACATTAAGGGATCGAAGGGCATGGAATAGGATATTCCAGAAGTCAAAGGAACTAGGACTAAAACCAAGAATCACCTCCCCAGCAAAACTGAGTATAATACTTCAAGGGAAAAATTGGTCTTTCAGTGAAATAGAGGATTTTCAAGTATTCTTGATGAAAAGACCAGAGCTGAAAAGAAAATTTGACTTTCAAACACAAGAATGAAGAGAAGCATGAAAAGGTGAACAGCAAAGAGAAGTCATAAGGGACTTACTAAAGCTGAACTGTTTACATTCCTACATGGAAAGACAATATTTGTAACTCTTGAAACTATTCAGTATCTGGGTACTGGGTGGGATTACACACACACACATGCACACACACACACATGCATAGAGACAGAGTGCACAGAGTGAATTGAAGAGGATGGGATCATATCTTAAAAAAAAAAGTGAAATCAAGCAGTGAGAGAGAAATATATTGGGAGGAGAAAGGGAGAAATTGAATGGGGCAAATTATCTCTCATAAAAGAGGCAAGCAAAAGACTCATTAGTGGAGGGATAAAGAGGGGAGGTGAGACAAAAACATGAAGTCTACTCTCATCACATTCCACTAAAGGAAAGAATAGAATGCACACTCATTTTGGCAGGAAAACCTATCTCACAATACAGAAAAGTGGGGGATAAGGGTACAAGCAGGGTGGGGGGGATGATAGAAGGGAGGGCATGGGGAGGAGAGTGCAATTCGAGGTCGACACTCACGGGAAGGGATAGGATCAAAAGAGAATAGAAGTAATGGGGGACAGGATAGGATGGAGGAAAATATAGTTAGTCCTGTACAACACAACTATTAAGGAAGTCATTTGCAAAACTACACAGATTTGGCCTATATTGAATTGCTTGCCTTCCAAAGGGAGGGGGTGGAGAGGGAGGGAGGTAAAGAAGTTGGAACTCAAAGTGTTAGGAACAACTGTCGAGTACTTTTCTTGCCACTAGGAAATAAGAAATACAGGTAAAGGGGTATAGAAAGCTATCTGGCCCTACAGGACAAAAGAGAAGACGGAGACAAGGGCAGAGAGGGATGATAGAAGAGAGAGCAGATTGGTCATAGGGGCAGTTAGAATGCTTGGGTTTGGGGGGGGAGGGGATAAAAGGGGAGAAAATTTGTAACCCAAAACTTTGTGAAAATGAATGTTAAAAGTTAAATAAATAAATTTAATTTAAAAAAAATAAACTTTTGAGTATTTCTACTTTAAAAAAAAAAAAAAGAAAGAAAAGGAAGTGGTTATGAAATGTCTACCAGCTGTCATCCATTTTTGTAATGTGTTCTAGAGCAGTGGTGTCCAGCTCCAACAGAAACCACACATAGGATCCCTGCAGCTGCATATAGTAGAAAACCACACATGAACATTATGTTTTCTTGTATTTTTATTTATTTTGTTAAATATTTCCCAATTATATTTGAATCTGGTGCAAATCTTACTTGGGAGTGTTGTGGACTGCATGCAAGGATAGTGTGTGTGTGTGTGTGTGTGTGTGTGTGTGAGAGAGAGAGAGAGAGAGAGAGAGAGAGAGAGAGAGAGAGAGAGAGAGAGAGAGAGAGAGATCTGTTCTAGAGCTTCCAAGAAATAGGCTTTCTTTGAAAGAAACGCAAAACAATGTAAAGAAGGCCTTATTAGCCCAACATTTATTCAAAGAAATATTTATGGGCTACTTGGTATGTACAGAGAATTGCTTCGAATAGATCCAAGTCTCCTTAAGGGAAGTTAGGAAGTAAACAGTATTACTCCCATGTCACAGATGAGGAAATTGGGGTGAATGACAATGGTTTCCCTAAAGTCAAACACCATCAGGACACTGTTAACAGACCCAGAAGCCAGTGAGTTCCGCTCCGTACCCACGGAGCAGTGACTCATCACCAGCCTCACTGATGCTGAGGGAGGAGGATGCACCTCCATTTCACGGATGCCAACCACTCCAACATGTGCTTCTCTCCCAGTAACTGGAGAATCTCCCCATGAAGCAGATGAAAAATGGGCTGAAATTTCTTTTAATCTTTAGTTCTAGTAAAAGTGACCAGCTAGCGATTTCCAGGATGAAACATTCTATCTCCCATCTCACCATCTCATTGCATTTGCATGAATTCCCAGTGCATTCCCTCCTCACTTCTGCCTTTTAGAACTCCGGGCTTCCTTCAAAGCCTAGCCAAAAGCCAACTCTTAGACAAGGATCTTCCTCATTTCCCTGGGGCATAGCATTCTTTCCCTCTTGAAATTACTTTGTTACTTAATGAAATGTATGCAGTTTATGAAAATTGATTAAATAACTTAACTATTTATGTAGGGCTAGGGATAAGGTCTGGACTTAAGTTTTTATTGGCATAGGAAACTCTCTGGTGAGGAAATTCCCTCTGTGACTGCAGGTCAGCACGTTCCCAGTGATTTGTAATCTTAGAGTTACTTACCTAGTCTAGAGGTCTGGTCAGACATGAGGAGGCAAGGCACAGCCAAGGACCAGGGGTACAGAAAGAAGCAAAAGACAGTTCCTGCCCTCATGAGCTTATTATATTCTCATGAGGGAGAAAATATGCGAATAATTCTAGACAAAGCAAGTTATACTCAGGACAGAAGCTACATACACAACTCTGCTGAGTGCCTCTAGATCCGTAATAAAATGTGATTGGGAAATATTTTAAAAAACACATCACAGTAGAATGTAGACAATGTTAATATGTGGTTTTCTTGGTCAATATGTGGAGGGATCATTATACATTTTATTATTCAGTCATTTAACAGTGATGCCCAACTCTGTGATATCATTTGGGGGTTTTCTTGGCAAAGATACTGGAGTGGTTTTCCGTTTCCTTCTCCAGCTCATTTTATAGAGGAGGAAACTGAGGCAAACAGGGTGAAATGACTTGCCCAGGGTCGCCCAGGTAGTGAGTGTCTGAGGCAGGATTTAAACTCAGGAAGAGGAGTCTTCCTCACTCCAGGCCTGGTGCTCTGTCCATTGTACTACTGAGCTACCCTGTACAACTTGGTATTCTGGTATTCATCATCCAAGTTATTCCCTTATGTGTATGGTCTGTTGCTCCTACCCTTGAGCTGCCAAAACCAGAACAAGATTAGTACTTTATTATGTACAGTGCGGGCCAGAGAAACACTTGGCTATGAAGAAGTGGCTGACAAAGACACCAGTGAAATGCCCAAGGTTGAGAGCAGGGTGCCTGCCCCTGCAGTCTGCACCAGAACAATTGTTCATTCAGTTAGAAAAAAAAGAGAAGTCTGTTTGAGCGCCTAGTGAGGAGCCAAGCTCTTGAGATGACGCCCAAGCAATTTGTGACTAGATGTTGTCTTCCTGCCCCTGGCCCGGACTGGGGGGAAGAAGGCAGAGGCCTGTGGGAATCAGCTAAAGGGGCCCTGGACTGAGTGCGTGGGGGAAGATTGCTGGTAATGTGAATGACTAACTCGTAATTTATCTGTTTTGGTAAGTTCCCTCATGGAGTATTTTTGCTTTTGGTTGTAGGATCATAGAAAGAAGCTCAGAGACTATCTAGTTCCATCCTGTCTTTTAGCAGATGGGGAAACTGAGGCCTAGTGACTGGTCCAAGATCACTCAGCAGAAGCAGGATTTGAACCCGTTTTCTGACTCCAGAATCTGTGTTCTTTCCATATGGTCATACTATAAGTCTCCCCTGTCCTTCCCTCCTCCTCCTCTTCTTTATTCAGGATATATTAAGGGCTTGTGTGTGGAATGCCAAAGGAGATAGAAAATTTAGAGTCCCAGAAGCCCAGAGCTGAAAGTAACCTCAGAGAGCATCTAGTACAACCCACAACTGACCAATCACAGGCATTTACCTACTCTGACTCTGACCCCCAAAGAGGTCAGAGTCAGACACATCTGGAGTGGCTGAACAGTGGTAACGCACAGTAAATACACAATTATTTTTTAAAGTTCAGACTTGTGATTCAGGAACCCCCAGTGAGGAAACTCTGTCTAACAATTAATGCCAACTCACCTGTCACTTAGAGAGTTTCCTGGGACATGAGAGTAAATGACTTGCCCAGGGTCACAGAGTCCTGTCAAAGGCAGAATTTGAACCCAAGAATTCTCCACTTCAAGGCTGGCCATTTGTTTGCTCTGTCGTAGATAAAAAATAACACTGAGAGAGAGGGCTAACAACTGTGGTGACCAGGAAAGGCCTCATGGTGGTACTTTGACCTGTTGACTTGTTTGATGTGTTCTTTGAAGGAACCCAGGGGGCAAAAGTGAGGCAGTGCATTCCAGTGATGGGAACTGGCCAATGCTAAGGCCAACCATCTCTTCATTTTCACCCCAGCTGCACTCTGGGGCATCATGCCCCAGCATGGTCTCCATGATGCCCTAGAACCTCATCATCCTGCAAAATCTCTTCAACCCTGGAACGAACCACCCTGGGACTTCTCCCTCTCATTGCAGAGAATGGAGTTGGAGGGTTCTTCCCTGAACCTCCAATTAAAGAGGGTGTCCAGGCCAACCATCTTTTTGTTTCCCACACAGCTACACTCCTCTGGATTTTGCCATCATACCCTCACCCTCATTGGGTAACTTCCCCTCTTTCCTGCTTTTCAACTTCCTTTTGTGAGCTGTCCAGATTGTAAACTCCTGGAGGTCAGGGAACTATTTTTTAATTTTTTAAAATTTTTTGTATTCCTAGCACTTAGCAAACTTCCTGGCACATACTGGGCACTTACTTTATTGACCAATTAAGACATGGAATCAGGAAACTGAATTTCCTGTAGAGCAAACAGTCAGCAGGCCAGTTTGATTAGAACTGAGGATGGATGCTGGTGAATCAATTAATCAACATTTATTAAGCTCCATATGTGCCAGGCCCTTCTAAGCACTGGAAATATAAAAAGAGGCAAAGGACAATCCCTGCCAATAGGGATGACAGCATGCAAAGAAATTTATAGAAAGCAGGAGAAATGGGAAATAGCGAACAGAGGGAAGACACGAGGATGACGAGGGGTCAGGGAAGGCTTCCTATAGAAGGTGGGATTTTAGTTAGGACTTAAAGGAAGCCAGAGAAGTTAGATCAAAGGAGGGAGAGAGTTCCAGGCTTAGGGGATGATCGAGAAAATGCCTGGAGCCACGACATAGAAGGTGTAATTTGTGGGACAGCCAGGAGGACAGTACCTGGGTCAAAGAATACAGATTGGGAAAGAAGAAGACTGGGAGGAAGCAGCCAGCTAATGAAAAGACAGAAAAACTTGTTCAACGAGTGCGAGTCAATTGGGTTCTTGTCCTTGGACAGTTTACACAAGTGAGATATGAAACCCACAATCTGGCCGGGCCAGTCCTACAAGGAGACAGCAGAGAGGCATCTTTGACCACCTGAGTTACATCAGCTAAAGCTCCTGGGAAATGACCTCCGTACCTGGGATTAAAAACAGTTCTGTTCCCAAAGTCCCCTTAAGAGGCTCAGAAGGCGCCCTGAGCCCGGAGCCTGCCCCAAGCTCAACTTTCAGAATTCCACAGGGAGCTTACAAGTTTGTGAAAGGGGGGAGGGAGAGGGCAACCAAAGAGGTGAGCTGCAATGGGTCCCCTCTTCCCATTTCAGTTCCACATCGTGGGAGGGCAATCCTGCTACCTACATGGCTCTGATTTAGTAGCTTTGATTTTTTTTTTAAAGGTAGAGTCATGGTGAGGCCAAATATGGAGGGATTTTCTTTCTCTGACCGGCCAGGACCCAGACATAATATAACAATAGCTTTAATATATTTATTTAGTATATAATAATAACATATAATATAATATAATATAATTATTATATAATATATATAATATAATATAATTATATAATATATAATATCATATAATAAATATATTATATATCATATATCACATATAAGAAATATATGGTATATAATATATCGTACGTAATAAATATATCGTATTTATTAATATACTATATGATAAATATAGTTAATATATTCATCATGAATGAATTCAATTAATTAAGACAGCCTTTTAAGATCTGCAAAGTGCTTTCCATGTAGGATCCACATTTAATGCTCCAAAATAACTCTTCGAGGCACATACTCTTATTACCTCCATTTTACCGATGGAGAAACTGAGGCACAGAGAAGTTACATGACTTGCCCAGGATCACACAGTTAGCAGGTATCCGAAGTCAAATGAGTCAGTCTTCCTGACCTCAGGCCAGGTGCTCTATGCACTATGGCGCCACCTAGCTGCCCACCAGGAAGAAACTATTCATTCCTATGGGACTAGTCTAGCATTTCCAAACCAATTATTAAATGACCCCAGGTGGACAACATGGGGAGACTGAGAAAGCACAGGCTCATTTGCTTAACTTTCTTTTCATAATTTTCTTAAAATAACTTTAAAAAAAGAAAAGACAAACTTAAAAAATTAAAATTAGAAAAAGAGAGAAAGCATAAAAGCAATTTGTTAGGGTCTCCAGGATCTGTCTTGGATTTGTTCTGCATCAAGCCTAGAGGAAAAGGCTAAGACCAATGGGTACAAGCTGTCAAGGGGCAAATTGAGGCTGTGAAGGGAAAAAAAGCTTCCTTACAATGAGAGGGGTTCAAAAGTACAACTGGCTGTCTGGGGGAGGTAGTATTGCCCCCTCCTTGGAGGTCTTTATCTTGTTGAGTACAAAAGTACAAGGGATCCTTTTTGAGCCTGGGTTGACCTTGGTGGTTGGCTGCTAGGCTCTCTTCCAACTCTGAAATTCTGCGATCTGTGAATCATGGAGACCTGGATTCAAATCCTGGTTGTGCTCACTAATTTCCTGTGTGATCTTGAGCAAGCTGAATCCCTTTTCTGAGCCTGTTTCCCCTTCATTTGTAAAGTGAGAGGATGGGATTACCTTTCACATATGCCCTTTTAAACTCTAACATCTAGATTCTATGGTTCATATTCCCCCTGCAGAAGGACTCCCACTCCTGAGCATTCCAAATTAGAGGCTGAGAGATTCAAATTCCTCTAAGCTTTTGGAGAAACTGGCCTTACCAGCACCACATTCTCCAACGTCACTGAAGGCAGACATTCCGATTTCACAGCTTTCTTTCAAAATACAAACCTTTGAGATGGAAAGGGCTCCTAGAATCTATCTGAACTAACCTTCCTTTTGGCCTTCATGAGGAATGATATGAATTTCATTTTACCGACAAGGCTGCTTAGGCCAAGAACATTTGTAATTTTCTAAAGGTCATATGGCTAGTGAGGGCCAAAGGTCCTATTCAATGGCTGCTGGTACCAGCAGTTTGTTAACACTGTGCTCTTGCAAAAAATTCTCAGGAATCAAAATTTGAAAAAGGACCAAAGTGGGTGATTATTTGGACAGGGTAGGCTGGTTTATACCTTTGTTCTGTCAAATGCAGGAAAAATAATATAATCCATGCTATCCATAGACAGACAAGGACGGGTAAGGGAGTTCCCCAAGGGGAAAGGACTTGATCTTGGAATCCTTGGGCTATCAGAGAAGAAATACATCTGGAAGAGACTGTGGGTGAATAAGTTTCAGGCGACTGAGAGATGAGAGATATCAGGTCAGAATTTTTCAACTTTGTAATGGAGGAGCTAGGGGGGAATGTATGTAGCTGACTAGGACTGGGATACTGAGGCCAGAGTAGAGAGGATCAGTGGTTTTCAGTGGGGAATCTTCATCCCAGTCCATAGAGAAAGGCTTCTTTCTCCCCCTTCATTCCCCCCACCCCCATCTCTTAGGACAAGAAATGCAGTCTTGCTGACTCTTAAGCTATGAGGATTTGGAAGTTTAATGTCTAAGTTTTGCCCAAATTCCCTTTCTATTCAAGTCACAGTTGATTATCAAACTGTATGTACCAGTGCTTGAAGGTGGCATGAAGTGGGGACATTTGGGGGAACCCAAAAGGGAAGGAGATTTGAACCACTTTTTACTGTATCCTCTAGCCTGGGCCTTATATTCAAAGAGAAAGAGAGAATTTATTGATGTATGTTAAAGCTTCCCAGAGCACAGAGAATACATTCACAGGAAGTATCCTTCGGGACTGAACTGAATCAGTAATCACAGAAGTGGTTGGCTGGGAGGTGTGAAAGGGAAACGTGCCCCCAAGAGGGAGGCAGCCTTAAGGAAGGGTTACAGAGAAAAATATCAGTCCCCAAGGGAGAAGTAGATGTGGATAGCTCTACCCACTGGAAGGTGGGGAGAGTCGGGAAATAAAGCGACTGATCCCTCTGCCTGGCTACTCACCAACCTGAGGCTGATGGGTAATTAATTCTTAAATGAATAAGATGCTTGCTAATTATGAAGGCTAGACACAGACTCTCACAGACCGTTTGAATGCCAGTTTTGCTATTTGTGGAACTTTGGGTCGGGATCTCCATTTCCTCTTCTGTAAAAGGAATGGTTTGGACCAAATGACCTCTATGGCCCCTCTCGGCTCTAAATCAAAGACCTTATAATTCTTATTTGCCAGTGTAGTAAGAAACAGGCTTGACATCATTTGATTAGTGATTGGTTAACCAATAATGGAGATGCCTGCAAGTTAAAATTGAATTTAATTTTAAATTTTATGTAACCAGGCCTTTGAAAATGGACAGATATCCCTCTGCCCACAGCATCCAGAGCCTCTCTGGGAATCCTGGGACAGTGTTCCCACCCAGTTTTGGAAGACACTGAGTCTATCACAAGGACCTGAGCTTGTTTAGACTAGATTTTGAATCGGTGAGGTTTTAGTACATGTTTCTGTTAAGAGACAGGACAATGGTGCATGGTGGGAGGTCTACAACACATTGCAAATGAAGAGAAGTGGGAGAAAGTGATATAAAAGGTATTGTTATAGAAAGGTAGGGCTGGGAAAAAAAATCAGTCAAGATGTTTTATTAAACTCCTTTTACGTGCCAAGCACTGTGCTAGGCATTTTTCTTACAAATATTATCTTATTTGGGCTTTACAACAATCCTGAGAGATAAGTGCTATTATGATCCCCATTTTACAGTTGAGGAAACTGAGGTAAAGTGACTCCTTCAGAGTCACACAGCTAGTGTCTGCAGCCAAATTTGAACTCGGATCTTCCTGACTCCAGGTGGGTCCATCTCTGGCGTCTGAGAAGACAAAGATAGAAGTGTAATATTTCTTTCCCTCAAGAATCTTATACTTCATAGGAGGAGACAACATGTACACCATGGACTCATATGCAAAATAGATAAAAGGTCATTATTTTTTGAGAGGCAGTAAGAAGCGCTCTTGGACAGGGAGAGCTGGAAAGGACTGGCCAATCTTTGAAGGAAATTGGGGCCTCTTAGAGGCAGAGGGGAGGAGGGAGGGCACTGAAATGAGATTTAGGATGGTGTGTGTGCAGAGCAGACAAGGGAATGCGTGAAGGGGAACACTACATACAAACATTAGAAAGGTAGGTTGGAAGTTCATCGTAAAAGGATTTTAAGGTGAATGTTCTTCACAACAATAGCTAACCAATATTTCTAGATCATCAAGATTTGCAAAGCACTTTACATCTTTTGATGCCCATACAATAATCCACTGGAAGGTAGGTGCTACTATTATCCTCATTTTGCAGAGCAGAAAACTGAGGCTCTGAGGAGATGTTGCATAACTTTCCCAAGAGGAGGATTTGTATGGGGTCTTCCTGACTCCAAGGTTTGCATTCTATCCTCTGGGCCTCCTAGCTGCTCTCTAATGCTTCATCAAGACAGCCTTGTACTCTTGACCCTGGATGCCACCCTCAGGCAAATAAGGCAGATTTGGGAGCCCTCAGAGAGCTCTTTTTATAATCATGCAGACTTCTCCAGTGTGTTCTTGTGTTCTTCCCACTGAACTTTCCTCTCATACTAAACCATAGCTGGAGTACTGTGGTCCGTCATGGGCATCCCGTTTTAGAAAGGACATCAACAAACAAGGACACCCACAGCAAAGGGAGTAGTGCAGTCAAGAGTTCATTCCACAGGAGGATGTTTAATCCAAAGAGAAGAGTAACAGGAAGATGCAATTTATCAAATATTTGAAGGGCTGTTCCAAGCAAGGAAGGTTAGCTTGGTTCTGCTTGGCCCTAGAGGGCAGAACAAGCAGTAATGGGTGGAAAATGCAGGAGGACAGATTTAGACAAGAGAGAAAGAAAGCAGTGAGTTGTGCCTCTTTGGAAAATGTTAATAAAAGACTGGATAACTACTTGTTGAAGGGATCATTGTTTAAGCAGTAGAAGAAACCTCAGAAGCCATCTAGTCCAGCCCACTGGGCAGGAATCCCCATTGTAGCATAGCTGTGTATTGCTATATATAGAAGAAGGAGAAGGCAATTTGGGTGCTCTCAGAGAATTCTTCTGATAATCATGCAGACTTCTCCAGTGTGTCCCTGTGTCCTTCCCACTGAACATTCCTCTAATACCAAACCTCCTCCTCTTCCTCCTCCTCCTCCTCCTCCTCCTCCTTTCTTCTCCTCCTTCTTCCAGCTTGCCTATAGTCCTAAGGACACACAAATCGTGACTTGGGTGTACTGTGGAATGCAAATTCTAATCCAGGGCCTAGATCTCTGGGTCTCTGCCCATATATATATATATATATATATATATATATATATATATATATATATATATATATATATATATATATATATGACTCTAGAGCCAGTTAATCAGCATGTGATCCAAGCACTGTGATTAAGAAAGTCTGTTAACTTTGAATACCTGCATTATGAAATTTGCTAACCTTGTAGACTTTGCCTAAATATGGCAAGACACTCAGTTACTAGCTAAAAAGGAATTCCTCAGAGGTTTGCCATTTCCTTTACCAGCCCATTTTACAGATGAGGAGACTGAGGCAAACAGGGTGAAGTGACTTGCCCAGGGTCACACAGCTAGTAAGTATCTGAGGCCAGATTTGAACTCACAAAGATGAGTCTTCTTGATTCCAAGCCCAGTGAGAGTATTACAACACCCAATTGCCCTATATAGGTAGGTCTATTAGGGGTCAAACGTGAAGTCACTTCTGGCAGCTAGAACGTAGTAAGAGGCCACTCCCCCTATTTCCACATCTAGGGCTTCCTTTGCTTACTCTTACTTATCAGGGTGGAAAATGGTGGTAGTGGTAAGATCCCATTCAGAGATAGGATAACCTGTCTCTGCAGTCTCAGAGACCTTCCAACTACCCTAGGGAGAAGGGGAGAAGTTCTACCATACCATACTCAACTTTCCTTGGGCTACCAGCCCATCTCAAAGGAGCCTTCCCTACTCCCAGGAAGCACTGGGTTATCCTCTACAAATAAAACCCATAGGAACAAAGAGGGTGCAGAAACTAGGCTGCTGTGGAAAGAGATCTGGATTTGGATTCAGAGAAGCTGGGTTCAGACCTCAGCTCTGCTGACGACTATTTCAATTACACTAAACCTCTTAACCCTTCCGAGCCTCAGTTTCCTCACGCATCAAATGAAATGAGACAATGAACTAGATAAAGTTTAAGGTCTCTTCCAGCTCTGTTTTATGACTGCCTTTGATGAGGTTTAGAGATGCCCCAATGTGGCAGAATCAGATGAACATGTAATTGGGAAATATTTTACAAAATGAATAATAACACAGTAAAGCGTGGGTAACATAACACTTGAAAATGAAACCCACACACAGCCATAGGGGATCCTTATGTACAGACAAGTGGCTCCTCTTATTTGAATTTGACAGCATTCAGTTACACAATGTTGATGGTAAATAAGTCTGAGCACCGCCACTGCAGCCAGGAATTAATATCAGCCTTTTCACAGTGTTTTGCCTTTTTGGGTATTTGTGATTTGGAGACATCATCAAAATTAAAATGAATGAAAGGGAGCTCTGTGGACTGAACTGAGGGAGGAGGAGGAAAATGAAAAGATCCATAACAGAATTAAAAATCTCATATTTACATTTGTAGGATGAACTGAATATCTGCACTGATAAAGTTAAGTCCAAAATGAAGAGCAGCCCCTTTGATTAATTAGGAATGCATTGGACATCATTTCCAGTTAGCCTAGGAGAGAACTGAGCTGTCTTTATTTTCATCCTTTGGCATTGCTTTGAGCCCACACATATCCTGGCATTTTCGTGGTTATTTCACAAATAAGACCAAACAGAAGGGTCTGTTGGAGCCAGTTCATCTAGCTGGTGTCCTTCTTATGACATGTACTCAGCCTCAAGTTGACATCCCCCACTCCAATAACTGAATGGGGAGGGGCGTGTGTGTGTGGAGTGCCTGTCTACATTATTTCTTCAAATAATCAGGAATAATGTCTCTGGTCACTTACTCTTTTTGTGTGTGTTTAGTATTTTCTTTTTTTCCCATTACATGTGAAAACAATTTTTAATTCATTTACAAATTTAATTTGTTTAATTTAATTTAATTCATTTTACAAATTATTTTTAGTTTGCAATATTCATTTCCATAAGTTTTAATAACATTCATTTTAAAAACTTTTAGTTCCAAATTCTCTCCCTTCCTCCCTCCCTCCCCCCACCACATTGAGAAGACAAACAGTTTGATATACTGTAGTCATGCAAAACACTTTCATAACAATCACATTGTGAAAGAAAACATAGACAAAAACCTCAAGAAAAATAAAGTTAAAAAAAGTATGCTTCAGTTTGCACTCAGACACCATCAGTTCTTTGGGGATCAACAGCATTTTTCACCATAAGTCCTTGAGAGTTGTCCTGGATCACTGTATTGCTGAGAATAGTGAAGTCATTCACAGCAGATCATCCTACAATATTGCTGTTATTTTGCACACAGTACCATTTTGGTTTTGTGTTCATCCTTCGTTGCCAAAGAAGACCATTCCATCAGAGAAATAATGACATGACTTACACTTGACTTTGTTTTGAGGGAGGGAGGGAGGGCTGTGCAGGTCACCAGCCTCACCTCCTTATGAGCCATCTGGGTCTAGTGACCAGATATTCATCAGGATGACTGTAGACAGCCCAGGATGCAATGGGAGATACTGTTTTATTGTATAGACAGGTAGTAGAAAGAGAGCTGGGTTCAAATTCAATCTATATCACTTACCAACATTTTTGCAAGCTTTCCATTCATGTCAGTATTATTCTGTTTATCTTCAAGCCTCTCCCCCCGCCAATCCATCCTACGTACCGCAGTCAGACTCATTTTCTGAGATCATTTTCATCACTTCACTTTCTTGTTCAGAAGCTTTCAGGATTAATGTTCCAATATAGTTCCTTGCTTTGGTATCCAAAGATTGCTCCTGTCTGATGGCCTTCGTCTACCTTTCCAACCTTATCTCCCACCATCTTTCACAAACCATTCACCTCAGGCAACTAGTCAATTTCACTGTTTTCCAGAAATACACAGAGTCAAGAGAACTCAAGAACTCTCCCATTATGTTGGGAGAAATTTTGTGATGGATTTAAAGGAACACATGAACAAAAGCCACCAACACCTGTTAAGCATTGATGAGGAATGACCTGTATCTCTGCAGGGAATTCCCTCATCAATGAGATCAGCCATCCATCACAGTATTGTAGTCATTCCAAAAATTACCTTGAAACTTTCTTTATTTCTTTCTTTTTACATAAATAAAATTTTCTTTCTTTTTTATAAACAAAAGATATTTATTCTTATTTCCTAGCTCTCCTGTTTCACTTACTTGGATATTCGGTGTTTTCTCATAGTTTTGATCTTGACTTCTCTATAATATTTAACACTTTCCCCTCCCCCTTTGCCTTGATACCATGGATTCTGTTGGCATGTGTAACACTCTAGTCTTCTGGTTCTTCTACCTCCCTTTGCTCCTGTCTCTTTTTTTTTGGCATTTCCCCATCTTTGAGCACTCCCCCAAACTCTGCCCTTTGACCCTGCTCTCTTAACACTCTCTTCCTGGGTAATTTCATCTATCATGATAGCTTCAATCATCACCTCTATGTAGACAATTTCCAGCTTGACTTCTCTATGCCCACTCTCTCTCTCTCGAGCTGTCCAGACTTGCATTTCTAACTCTCCCATGGGCATCTCATGCTTCTCAAGATATTCAAAACAGAACTCATCATTTTCCCCATGAAACTGGCTTATCTTCTTGACTGAAAAAAAAAAAGACAAGACTACTCTCCTGGTCACTTTAAAACCTAGGGAAAAATCCTTTGAGTAGAGGTTGTTTCATTCTTTGTGTCTGAAACCTCGGGGTCTAGCAGAGTGCCTGGAATGCAATAGAACTGGATTAATCAGTTGAACTGGATAGTCATCATATGCTGCACATAAGTCCCTGTAATTCCTACACCCTCTCCTCTGGAATCTCCTTCTGGAAAGTTCAGTTGTGCCTCCAAGTCAGATAAGTGAACCAGGAAAAAAAAATCTGATCTTAGATTTTACTTATCATCGCTTCTCACTCTATACCAGTAGACATTAAGGAAGGGTACTAGTAACATGACTTACTTCTGTGTTTATGCAACTTAAGGAGGCACAGGGCCAGATCCACGGCTCTAAGAGTTTCCAATATCTGCAGTCCTCCAGTCTTATTATCCATCTCAGGGAAAACTGCTGTACAATGATTGCACATATATAACCCATATTAGATTGCTTGCCATCTTGGGGAGGGGGGAAATGTGAGGGAGGAAAGGAGAAAAATTTGAAACTTAAAATCTTATAAAAAAATGAATGTTGAAAATTATCTTTATATGTAACTGGGAGGAAAAAACCCAACTACTGTACCATTCCATTTTTCCTCAGCAGCTTGTGAAGCATACTTTCAGTTTCATGGGCAGCTATTTGACACAGCACTAGGCCTGAAGTGAGGAAGACTTAAGTTCAACTCCAGCCTTAGACCCTTCCCAGCTTTGTGATTCTGGGCAAATCACTTAACCCTGTTGGCCTCAGTTTCCTCATTTGTAGAATGATCTGGAGAAGGAAATAGCAAACCATTCTAGTATCTTTGCCAAGAAAACCCCAAATGGAGTCATGAAGAGTTGGACATGACTTAACAACAAGCAAGAAAATCTGTTTCATGGTTCAGCATACACACCCATCCTGCCGCTTCTTAGAATTACTTATTACTGTTCCCCACCTCTGCCCACCTTTTAATTTCCCTCCTTTTCTGTCCTTCAAGGCTCAGCTCAGATCTCACCCTCTGCCTTTTCCTATCCCCTTAGACACCATGACTTTCCCTTCTGAGACTGCATTTGGCCCATCAGAACCCAAGCTCCTTCAGGGTAGGTGCTGAGTGCGTGTGTCTAGCTCATAGTAAGCAGTTGATAAATACTTGCTAACTGTAGTTTTGAGAACAGAAATAAAATAAATGCTACAATTCTTGGGAAGAAAATTTAATAATTTGCCATATGGATTCAGATCACAATTCCTTCTGACTTCCCTGTGCAAAACACTCCAACATGCTTGCTTGTATTTGTAACCTGAGGGTTTAATGAAGATGTTGGTAATATGGGCTTACTCAATGCATCGTTTTATTCATGTGTTCTTCACTTCTCATGTCTCTAGATGCTTCTGAGTCACTCCCTACCCAGACACACAGCCTTCCGAATTTAATCCTGGCATTTGATGTTATGAGGCAAAATAGGGTTATCTGTTTCTGAGAAGTCCACCGATGTTCAACGGTGGGGGAAGGGGAGGGGAAGGGACAGCTTTTTAAAAGATTTATTTTTTTCACGCATTGACGATCTGTACTTCCCACTGCCCCCTCCCGCTGAACAGCACCTTGAAAAACAAAACCATCATAAATATGAATTAGTCCAGCAAAATCAATTTTCACATTGATCACGCTCAAAAATATTGGTCTTCCTCTGCAGGTAAAGTCCACATCATTTCTCTGGCAGGAGATTAGGGTCCTGTTTCATTTTCAACACTATGGAGTCATAATTAGTCAGTCTTGATGATTATTCGGAGTTTCTCAAAGTTATTTTTCTCTGTATAAATTGTTCTCCTGGAAGCTATGGTTTCCAAAGGGGGTGAGGGTGGGGTGCAGAAGCAGCTCGTTCCAGCTCAGGCACTGGGACGGGAGATGGTGCTTCTCTATAGGAAACAGCCAGCAGGCCTGTTTGAGACAGTTTCTTTGTGTAGGTTCTCCAGCTTTCTAAAAGCTGCATGCCCGAATCCAACCCAGCAATCCAGACGTGCACTACCTCATGTCCAAAGTACAACATGAAGCAGCTGGGAAGGAAGCCTTCTCGGTGGA
This sequence comes from Notamacropus eugenii, assembly GCF_028372415.1. NCBI lineage: Eukaryota > Metazoa > Chordata > Mammalia > Diprotodontia > Macropodidae > Notamacropus > Notamacropus eugenii. The sequence continues at coordinate 17,645,050 of NC_092877.1, forward strand.
TGGAAAGACACGAAGGGATCAATCAGGCTTTCCCTATCCTCCTTCAAGCCTTGTGGGGGACTCCCCACCACTACTGCTTTCCAATGGATCTCCACCTTCAGTGCCCACTGTACATATCTTCTATGTACACAGATGTTTGCTGTTTGTCTCCCCCATTAGAACTTGACCTTTCGGAGGGCCGACATCTGGTTACTGCCTTTCTTAGCACGTCCCAGATGTGGTCTGGTACCTGCTAGGCGTAGTGCTAGTGGGCTGACCCAGGAGCCCCTGGAGGGCGGGGCCGGGAGCTCGCCCCGGGGGGCCGGCTAGCACGAGCGTGGGGTGGGGGTGGGGGTCCAGTCGAGGGGCGGGGCCGCGCGTCCCGGGGCGTGGCCCGTGGAGCGAGGGAGGGTCTTCGGCCCTCCAGCTGGCCACGTGGCGGCCAGCAGGCTTCAGCCCCCCGCCCCCATTCAAACGATGCCGAAGGGGCGGCGCGGCTGCCCGAGCCCCACCATGAGCAAGCGGCCCGCCCCGCCCCTCTACTTCCCCTCCCTCTACGACCGCGGCATCTCGTCCTCCCCCCTCAACGACTTCAACATCTGGAAGAAGCTCTTCGTGCCGCTCAAGGCGGGGGCGGCGGCGGGGGCGGGGGGCGCCGGGGCCGGGCTGGGGGGCGTCGGGGCCGGGGCTCGGAGCCTGGCCGCCCAGCAGCCCCAGTCCGCTGCGCCCCCGCCGCCTCCGCCCGGCCTGGGCCCCCTGAGCGAGCGCCCGTGCCCCCAGCCCTGGCCGGCCGGCCTGGCCCCCATCCCCTACGAGCCGCTGCGCTTCTTCTACTCGCCGCCCGCCGGCCCCGAGGGCGCCGCCCCGCCGCCACCGCCCCCTCCGCAGCCCCCGCCGCCGCCCCCGCCCCCGCCGCCGCCGCAGCTGCCGCCCCCCGCCCCGGGGCCTCCGGCGCCCCGGCTGGCTCCCCCAGCCGCCGCCGCCGCCGCCTCGCAGCCCGACGAGCTGTGCGAGCTGGAGATCCGCATCAAGGAGCTGGAGCTGCTCACCATCACCGGGGACGGCTTCGACTCCCAGCGCTGTGCGTGGCCCCGCCCCCCCGGGCCCGGGAGCTGGCCCAGGTGCTGGCCCGGGAGCCAGCCCGGGTCCGCTGGCCCGTAGCCTTCCCTCCTTCCCATGGGCGGGGGTCCCCGGGCCCCAGCGTCCTCTGAGCTGTCGGTGAGGCGGGAGGGGGCGAGGCAGGGACGATGGCGGCGCGGGTGTGAGCCCCGTGCTCGGGGATTTAGAGCTGGAAGAGCCCTGAGAAACTGGTGTCCAACCCCCTCACCTTACAGACGAGGAAACTGAGGCCCTGGAAGGAAAGTGACTTCCCAAGATCCTAGATTTAGAGCTGGAAAAGCCCTGAGAAACTGGTGTCCAACCCCCTCACCTTACAGATGAGGAAACTGAGGCCTGGAAGGAAAGTGACTTCCCAAGATCCTAAATTTAGAGCTAGGAGAGCCCTTAGAGATTATCCAAGCTAGCAGTTCTGAAAAGGGGGGAGGGGGGGCTTCGAGATAGCGCACCCATGCAGGGGGTCTCCAGGTCAAAACTGTGTGTAATAATACTGACCAAGTGCCTCGCCCGAGGCTGTACAGGCTAGTAAGCATCAGAGGTAGTCCTGGAACCCAGGATTGCCGTGCCTTCCATTCTTCCAATTAGAGGGGAACTAAATGATAATAACTCACGTTTCCATGTTAAAATGTAAGGTTTACTAAGTGTTTGCCTCATGATCTCTCAGGTGAGTTAGGGTGTGTGAGTAGTAGCCCCTCCATATTACAGATAAGGAAGCAAGAGCAGAAAAAGGCTTGTGATTTGTGGACAGCGAGTCAGTGAGTGAGTGGTTGGACTGGGACCTGAGTCCAGTTCTTCTGATTTCAAGCCTAGGGTTCTTCAGACCTTTTTTTTCCTTGACACCTCACTAATTGTGTCACCTTTCGAAGGTCCATTGGCATAGTTGTCCGCATTTCACATGTAAGGAACCTGAGCCTCCTTTGGTGCTACAATGTTGCAATTCTGTTAAGTAGTGGAGGCAGTCTTCAAATCCAGAACTCCTTGCTGATGAAGCTATATTGTAGCTAAGATTTCTCTTGTGTTGAGGTTGAATGAGAGGACACTTCCCACTCCCAAAATTCTTGGATTCCTCCACTGGTACTGTGCTGCCTCTCCGAAGATCTGGGGCTCCTCGCTGAGAGGACCTTGAGTCAGAGCTTTGGGGCTTGTACCCCGATTGTACTGCATGTGTGACCTGTATGGATCTGGGCATGCTGCTTTCCCTCCCAAGTCCCCAGTTTTCCCCTCTGTAAAATGAGGGGTTGGACTGTATGATCTCTTTTGAGCCCCAAATTCTAGGACCCTGTAACCTGTGGAAGGGAAGAGAAATGAAGAAAGTTTAACCTTTCTATGTATTGTGTCAGGGCTAGAAGGATCCTCAGAGACTACCTGAGGGAAAAGAGAAAAACCGATGTGCAGAGAGGGGATGCTACATAGTATCCCAGGAAATCCAGGCTGGAAGCTCAGTCAGTAAACAAGCATTTATTCTGTAACTCACCATGTGCCAGGCACTGTCCCCACCAAGAAAGGCAAAAGGGGCAGTTTCTGTTCTCAAAGAGCTCACGTTCTAAGGGATACAAATACTGTGATACAAATTACATCCAGACTTTGTTGTTATTGAGTTGTTTCAGTCATGGCTGACTCTTCGTGACTCCATCTGGGATTTTCTTGGCAGAGATACTAGAGTGGTTTGCCATTTCCTTCTGCAGTTCATTGGACAGATGAGGAAACTGAGGCAAACTGGGTTAAGCAACATGCCGAAGGTCACATAGCTAGTAAGTGTCTGAGGCCAGATTTAAATTCAGGTCCTTCTGACTCCAGGTCCAGTGTTCTATCCACTATGCCCCCTAGCTACCCATGCAGATTAGATGGAAGTAATTATAGAAGGATGATGCTCATGGTTAGAGGATGTGGGAAAGGCTTTCCTGCAGAAGGTGGAGTTTGAGCTGAGACTTGAGAGGAAGCCCCTAGGGAAGCTAGTGGTCAACATAAGGAGGGAAAGCATTGCAGGTGTGGAGACAGCCAGTGCAAAAATATGAGTGAGAATAACCAGCAAAGGGGATCTTGCACCTCAGTCATAGAGCAAGTAGGGAGTCAAGTATAAGATTTGATAGACTTTGAGAGGGAAGGGTGGGGAGTTGAGGATGACCCAGAGGTTTTGAGCCTGGGTGACTGAAATGAATCTGGTAACTGAGGTGGATCTGGTAATATGGAACCTGGGATGAGGGGATGGCTTTAGGAAGAAGCCTTAGAGATAACCCAGCTGAACTCATACAAGGAGGAAAGTGTTCCTTAGAAGAATCTGAGAATCAGGGGATGAGACGATGGGAAAAAAAAAAAACTTAGTGGAATCCTCTCATGCAACAGAGTATGTGGGGGATCAGGGCCAGAAAGGGGAAAGGAGAAGGCATTATATAATACCAAACCTCAAAGAGATTTCTTTGCTTATACTGGATTTCTTCCCCTTTGTATGTTTGGCTACATACAAGAAAAGTTTTTGTTTAGAACCCACACAGTGGAAACAGGACTGCATTTGGAATCAGAGGACCTGGAGCTGACCCTTTGTGACTTGACTTTTCTCCTTGGGCCTTAGTTTCCTCATCTGTAAAATGAGGAGGTTGGCTCTCTAACAGCAGCTTAGTGGCAGAGGCACTAGTAGCTCAGGCTGGTGGGGCAGCACAGTGGACAGAGTGATGGATCTGGAGTGAGGCAGATCTGATTCCAAATCTGTCCTGAGGCACTTACTAGCTGTGTGATCCTGGGCAAGCCATGAAACTCTGCCTACCTCAGTTTCTTCATCTGTAAAATGGGGATAATAATAGCACCTCCCCACCAAGGGTTGTGTGAGATATTTGTAAAGGATCTTGCAAACTTTAAAATGTTGTCTAAATGCTAGACATTACCATCATTACATCATAAGGTCCCTTCCTGCTCAAAAACTATGATCTTGGGATAGCGCCCTATGCATAAATCTGAGGCCTTTAATAAATACTTATTGAATTGAATTAAACCCTCTGATCCTATGATGGCAACAACAGACTCATTCCACAGAAGTGTACTCGGAGGCAATGAGCATTCTTGATCCCCAAAGCCTGGAGCCAGCCCAACTGACTGACCATGTTTCCTTCTTTTCCAGATAAATTCCTGAAGGCACTAAAAGATGAAAAGTTGCAAGGCATAAAGATGAGGCAGCCCCTGAAGAAGCCCACGCCGCTCTCCTAATGAGATGTCGAAGGCTGCGTTACCGTATCTCCGTAGCGTTAGATGTTATTGAGTAGAGAATGTATCCCGTTTCTTGCCGTTTCAGATATAACTATTTTCTGTTCTTTAGTTCCTTACCTTTTTCCTGCTTCCAGGTGCACATTACAAATACAGCATCAGCTTGTCTAGTAAGCTCCCCAGAGTTGCTCCTCTTTGTTCATGTTGGTGGGTGTTGGCGATCTTTTTCTGCCTTGATGGAATAGCTTCCTGAGCATCTAATGGTCCCAGGAGGCCAGGAGATGCTGCTGGCTTGTTTGCATTTGGGGTGCCTGGAATTGGGGAAGGAGACTCTCAAGGGAATCAGGAATGTATTAGGAGTGGCTGCTTCTCCTAGGTAAAGTGCCAGGAGGGAAGGGGAGAGAATCAGGGGTAGGGGCCCATGAACAGACTCACAGTCTCTGAAGTGGAAGGCACTGGACAGAAAGATCAGCCTTTGCTATTGAACCCAGGACTGGGCAAACCTTTGTACAGAGGCCAAGTGGACTTGTGGGAGAAGGAACAGGGTTTAAACAACAAGGGAAGTATAGTTTTTACCTCTGGAAAAGGATAGCTGACCTAGATCAGGCCTGTACAACCTGCAGCACACCAAAGGATTTCCTCCACATACAAAGGATGTTTTCCTCTACATTTTTTTGTGGCCACTGGAAATCCTTTTCTATGCTGAAAGTAGGCCATAAGCAGTCCACGGACTGCAGGTTGTGCAGGCCTGGCCTATAACAATCAACAAACATTTATTAAATGCCTACTATGAGTTGGGACATATTAGAATGATCCAATGAGGGCTTTCTTCTTGGCAGTCCTGAGTCTGTGGCCCACCTGTCCTTGTGTATCCGGCTTTACTATGACCCCATTTATAGAGAGGGCAGCTAGGCATGGCTGCAGAAGGTTGGAGCTGACTTGTCATCACAGCAGTGTGGCACAGGAGAAAAACAGAGCTGGACTTAGTTCAAAGACTTACATTCAGATCCTGATTAAGCCACTTCCTATTTGTCTGGGCATGAGCAAGTCCCTTCCCTTTCCTGGACCTCTGTCTCTTCCTCTGTAAAATGAAGGGATTGGACTGGAAAATTGGTAAGGTCCCTTCTAGCTCTAGGGTCCCCTGATCCTAAAATCTAACTTTTGGAGTGACATCATTAGCTCCTTGACTCCTTCCCTTTTTCCAATCAGTAAAAACAGGATTATTTCAGTCAATTAATAGAGTTCAGATTTAGAACTAGAAGGGAACTTAGAAGTTATCTAATGTAACCCCCTCATTTACTTCCCAGATAGTGAAAGAGAGGCACAGAGAGTAGATGTGATAGGATGGTAACTTTCGTGTAGTCACTCTTTCTTCCTTTTCTGAGTCTTATCCCATTGTCACCTGAGTTTTCTCTGCTATCTATTTCTTTCTCATGGCTGCTGTTTTTCTTCTTAATTCATTACTGCTTTCCAGGAATCTCATTTTAAAAATTACATTTTCCCAAAGAACATGAAGCTTTAAAAGGTTGTTCACAAAGCTTTTAAAGTGAGCTGTTGGGGATAGTATATGCTTTTAAAATCATGGAGTAGTGGATAGAACTCAGGACCTGAAATCAGAAAGGCCTGGATTCAGATTCCGTCTAACACATGCTAGGTGTGTGGTCCTGGGCAAATGACTTAACTTTTCTGAGGTTCACTTTCCTCATCCCTAAAATGGGGATATCTCACCTACTTCACAGGGTTGTTGTGAGGATCAAATGAGATACTGTGCTTTGCAAATTTTAAAAGCTCTTATATGTGAGCCCTTCTTACTGTTATAACATGAGGGAACATGGCTTTTTCTTCTTCTTAACTCACTGTGTGTTTAGAATAATGACCAGTGGGGAACGTTGTCATTTTGAAGTCAGCTGTATGGTATCATTTGCCAATCAGAGGAGCAGAAGTGGCAGACAAGGGAGCAACAGCCAACTGTTGAACATTTTTATAGCCTGATCTTGGAGTCAGGAGACTAGTTTTACCTTAGGATGCCGCAGCTAAATCATCTCAGGCATGCTATGGCCACCTGACCCTGCTGCTCTAGCTGGGATCATTCAGCCATCTTGAGAAACTGGGCATTTGTGATCATCTCAGGAGGTCTGGGTCTCATGGCTATGCCTTCCAAGGCACAGGTCTGATGTCACTCCAGTCTCCCTAGAACTTGTCAGGTGAAATACAAGTACCATCTTGAAGGTCTTCCCTAGTCTAGGTCTTCATGTGTCACTTCCTTTCATTGCACTCTACATTTCAGCCAAACTGGACAGTTTAAATTGTTCCCTGTGAACCCCTTGCCTGGCACATATTAGGGCTTATTCAGGAGCTGATTTGAACTTCCATTCCATCTCCTACTAGAGTATGACCACACAAGCTGTCATCCCAGTCTTATGATGCACTTATTCCACCATCTCTACCTCTTAGAATACTTGTCAACTTCTGGTGCCAAGATGGTAGAGTGAGGAAGGAACCCTCTGAAACCTTTTCAAATTCCCCTCTAAACAACTAAAAAACTGCCTCAGAATTGGTCTAGGAGAAGGGAAGCAGCTCACCAGCCCACCAGGAAAGGTCAGTCTCAGGCAGGGTGGGAGGGGAGTGAGGTGCAAGAGCATCAGCAGCAGCCAGCAAGGGGCCTACAGCAAGGCTCCAGGTCTGGGGCAATCCACCAGTGAAGTCCCATCCTCCTGCAAACCATTGGTCCTTTAGGCAATTAAGTAGCAAGATCCCACTCTAGCATAAGCCACCATCAAGGCCTTGACCCCATTCCTGCCCAGTAGTGAAGCCCCACCCCACAGCTGGCCAACAACAAGATCCTGCCCCAGGGCCTATCAAGAGAGACTTTGTTTCCATAGCAACCCAGTAGTAGGGTCCCAGATCAGCAACAAGATCCCTTGTCCAGGGCCAGTCACCAGAAAGACTGTTACTGTAGGAGCCCAGCAGCACAGCCACATCCCTGGAGTAGGTCAGCAGCTAAACCCAGAGGAGGTCAATGGGACCCCTCCCCTCCACCCAGCAGGAGCAAAAAGAGAAGCTTACTCTCCAGAGAAAGCAAGCAGCTAAGTCCTGAAGCGTAGTGAAAGCCAATAGTAAGACCCAGAGCCTCAGCACAGAAAGGTTGGGACAGTGCAAGACCAGAACCCAACTCTCACTTTAAAAACATCAAGTCACAAAGGCAGAAAAAGTAAGTAAAAAACAAAAAAGGCTTGACTATAGAAAGTCCCAATGGTGATAGGGAGGATCAAGGCATAAACTTAGAAGAGGAAAATAATGTCCAAATGGCCACATATGAAACTTCAAAGAAAAATACAATTTGGTTTCAGACCTCAAAAGAATTCCTGAAAGAGCTTTAAAAGGATCTTAAAAAGCAAATTACAGAAGTAGAAGAAACATTGGAAAAAGAAAGGAGAGTAATTCAAGAGAATCATGAAAAAAAAATCAATAACATGGGAAAAGATATACAAAATTTACTGAGAAAAATAACTCCCTAAAAAATAGAATTGGCCAAATGGAAAAGGAAGTACAAAAGCTTATTGAAGAAAATAATTCCTTAAAATTTAGGATTGAACAAGTGGAAACTAATGACTCTATAAGACATCAGGATACAATAAAAACAAAATTTTAAAAAGTAAAACAATAGAAGAAAATGTGAAATTTCTCACTGGAAAGAGAACCAGCCTAGAAAATAGACCCAGGAGAGATAACATAAGAATTATTGGACTACCTGAAAGCCATGACAGAAAAAGAGAGGCCTGTATGACATCTTTCAAGAAATTATCAAAACTGTCCTGACATATTAGAACCAGAGGGCAAAATAGAAATTGAAAGAACACACCCATCACCACCTAAAAGAGGTCCCAAAATGAAAGCTCCCAGAGACATCATAGCCGAATTCTGGAGCTCACAGATCAAGGAAAAAAGTATTGCAAGCAACCAAAAAGAAAAATTCAAATATCATGGAGCTACAGTCAGGATTACGCACAATTTGGCAGCTTCCACATTAAAGAACTGGAGGGTCTGGAATATGATACACAGGATGACAAAGGAGTTAGGATTACAACCAAGAATTACCTACCCAGAAAATCTGACTATAATCTTTCAGGGGAAAAAAAGGTTACTTCACAAAATAGAGGACTTTCAAGTATCTTGAATGAAAAGACCAGGGCTGAATGAAAAATTTCACCTCCAAATACAAGAGTCAAGGGAAATATAAAAAAGAAATAAGAAAGAGAAAACATAAGAAATTCAATAAGGTATATGGTTTATATTTCTATATGGCAAAATAATATTTGTAACTCTTAACAACTTTATTGCTATTAAGAACAATTAGAAGGAGTATATGTAGACAGAGGGTGTAGATATAAGGTGACTTTGAGGGGATGATACTCCCCAAAGCAAAATAAAGAGGTGAGAAAGAAAATTGCACTGGAAGGAGTGGGGGGAGATTGAACGGGGTAAATTATTCCACATAAAAGAGGCATAAAAAAGCTACTATAATAAGGGAAAGATGAGTGTGGTGATAGGCAAAACTAAAACTTTACTCTCATTAAAATTGGCTCAAAAAGGGAATACCAATACAGTTGGATATAGATATCTACCTTACCCTATAAAGAAGTAAAAAGGAACAGGGATAATAAAAAGGGAAGGCAGTAATCAGAAGTAAAATATTTGTGAGGAGTGAAAGGGTATGGTATAAGAGAGAGGGGGATAAGCAAGAGGAAAATAGTCTGGAAGGAAATACACAGTTATCAACTATAAATGTGAATGGAATGAACTCACCCATAAAACAGAAGTGAATAGCAGAATGGATTAAAAACCAGAATCCTACATTTTGTTATTAACAAGCAATACATTTGAAGCAGAGAGATACAGAGTAAAAGATAAGGGGCTGGAGCAGAATCTATGATGCTTCAGCTGAAGCAAAGAAAACAGGGGTGACAATCATGATCTCAGACAAAGCAAAAGCAAAATGAAAGGTATCATATACAATGAAGTCATGTCAATGTTAAATATATATGCATCAAATGGTATAGCATCCATATTTTTAAAGGAGAAGTTGAACAAGCTACAGGAGAAAATAGATAATAAAACTATACTAGTGGGAGACATAAACTGTCCCCTCTCAGAACTAGATAAATCTAACCAAAAAATAAGAAAGGAGGTGATTGAGAGTCTGGAAAAGTTAGATATGATAGATTTCTGAAGAAAACTGAATGGGAATAGAAAGGAATATACCTCTTGTCTTGGCAATACATGGCACCTACAAAAAATTGATCTTGTGTTAGAACATTAAAACCTCACAACCAAATTCAGAAAAGCAGAAATAATAAATGCATCTTTTTCAGATAATAGTGTAGTAAAAATTACATTCAATAATGGACAGTGGAAAGAGAGATTAAAAATTTATTGGAAATTAATAATCTAATCCTAAAAAAAACCAAGTGGGTGAAAGAACAAATCATAGAAACAATTCATAATTTCATTAAAGAAAATGACCACAAGACAACATACCAAAATTTATGGGATGCAATCAAAGTAGTACATAGAGGAAAATTCATCTCTAATTACTTATATCAATAAAATGGAGAAAAAGCAGATTAATGAATTGGGCATGCAACTAAAAAAATTAGGAAAAGAACAAATTAAAAATCCCCAATTAAATACCAAATTGGAAATCTTGAAAATCAAAGGAGAAATTAGTAAAATTGAAAGTAAGACACCCACTGAACTAATAAATAAAACTAGAAGCTAGTTTTATAGATAAAAAACTAATGAAACAGATAAAGCAGTGGTTAATTTGATTTAAAAAAATGGAAAGAAGAAATTCAAATTATTAGTATCAAAAATGAAAGGGGTGAATTCATCACCAATGAAGAGGAAATTAAGACAATTGTTAGGAGCTGTTTTACTCAATTATATGTCAATAAATTTGACAGTCTAAATGAAATGGATGAATGTCTACAAAAATATAAATTATCCACAGAAGACAAAATAAAATACTTAAATAATCCATTTTTAGAAAAAGAAATTGAACAAGCTATTAATGAACTTCCTAAGGAAAAAAATCCCCTGGACCAGAGGGAATCACAAGTGAATTCTACCAAACATTTAAAGAACAATCAATCCCAATATCATATAAACTATTTGGAAACATAGGCAAAGGAGTCTTACAAAATACCTTTTGCAACACAAATATTGTGCTGATACCCAAACCAAGAAAAGCCAAAACAGAGAAAAGCAAGTATAAACCAATTTCCCTAGTGAACATTGATGCAAAAATTTTAAATACAAATGTAGGAAAGAGATTATAGCAATATATCACAAGAATCATACACTATGACCAAGATTGGATGGTCCCTGCCCCTCTTAGCTCAGAATGAATATAAATAGTAACTGTTTTTCTTTTGATCAGCAAACCCTGAAGCTTTTTATTAAAGGGACTGTCTCTTGTGTGTGTGTTCATCCTTCATTGCTGAAGATGACCATGCCATCAGAGAAAAGATGACATGACTTGCACTTGACTTTGTTTTTGAGTGAGTGAGGGCTGTGCAGGTCACCAGTCTCACTTCTCCTCCAGAGCCATCTGAATCCAGTGACCAGATGTTCAGGATGACTGGAGATGACCCAGGATGAATTGGAGTTAAGTGACTTGCCCAAAGTCACACAGCTAGTGAGTGTCAAGTGTCTGAGGTGAGATTTGAACTCAGGTCCTTCTGACTTCCGCACTGGTGCTCTATCCACTGCACCACCTACCTGCCCTGGCCATCTCTTGACTCACTTCTTAAAGAGGCCTAATTCACTGAATGGACATTACCTCATCGAAAGTGAGAACCTGAAAAGACCTTAGCTTAAAAGAGCCAGGGTTCCCCAGTACATCCTGGCCATCTCCAGTTGTCTCGATGAATATCTGGCCACTGGACCTAGAGGGCTCTGGAGGAGAAAGTGAGACTGGTGACCTTGCACAGCCTTCCCTCACTCAAATCATAGTCAACCGCAAGTCATGTCATCACTTCCCTGATGTCATGGTCCTCTTTGAGAAGAAAGGACAAACACACAACTATGACCAGGTGGGATTTATAATGCAGGGCTGGTTTAATATTAGGAAAACTATCAGCATAATTAACCATAACAATAACAAAACCAATAGAAATCATATGATTTCTCAATAGATATAGAAAAAGCCTTTGACAAAATACAGCACCTATTTCTATGAAAAACAGTAGAGAGCACAGGAACAAATGGAGCTTATTGCAAAATGATAAGAAATATTTATCTAAAACCATCAGCAATCATTTTCTGTAATGGGGATAAGCTAGAAGCCTTCCCAATACAATCACAGATGAAGCAAAGATGCCCACTATCACCTCTATTTTTTAATATTGTACTAGAAATGTAAACTATAGCAATAAGAGAAGAAAAACAAATTAAAGGAATTAGAATAAAAAAAGGAAACAAAATGATCGCTCTTTGCTGATGATATGATGTTATACTTAGAAAATCTTAGAGAATCAACTGAAGAACTACTTGATATTATTAACAACTTTAGCAAAGTTGCAGGATAGAAAATAAATCCACGTAAATCATTTGTCTCTCTATACATTACCATCAAAGTCAAGCAGGCAGAGATAGAAAGAGACATTCCATTTAAAATGACTGTAGACAATATAAAATACTTGGGAGTTTACCTTCAAGACAAACCCAGGAACTATATGAACAAAACTATAAAACACTTTTCATAAACTAAAGTCAGATCTAAACAATTAGAAAAATACTAATTGTTCATGGGTAGTCTAAGCCAATATGATAAACTGACAATTCTACCTAAATTAATCTATGTATTCAGTGCCATACCAATCAAAACCATCAAAAATTATTTTATAGAGTTAGAAAAAAAATAATAACAAAATTCATCTCAAAGAACAAAAGCTCAAGGACATCAAAGGAATCAAGGCGGGGGGGGGGGGGGGAGGGAATGCAAAAGAAGATAGTCTAGGCATACCAGATCTCAAACTGTATTACATACCAGTAATTGTCAAAACAATCTGCTACTGGTTAAGAAATAGAGTAGTGTATCAGTGGAATAATTAGGTACAAATTACATTATAGTAAATGACCATAGTAGTCTAGAATATGATAAACCCAAAGATCCAAGATTTAAGAACAAATACTTATTATTTGACAAAAACTACTAGAAAAAACTGGAAAACAGTATGACAGAAACTAGATATAGTCCAACATCTCACAGCATACGCAAGATAAGGCCAAAATGGGTAAATAATTTACCCATAAAAGGTGATACTTTTAAGTAATGTAAGTAAATTAAGGGAGCATAGAATAGTTTCTCTGTCAGATTTGTGGATAAGGGAATAATTTAGGTCCAAAGAAAATATGGAGAGCATTACAAAATGTAAAATAGATAACTTTGATTATATAAAATTTAAATATTTGCACAAAGAAAATCAATGCAACCAAAATTATAATGAAAGCAGAAAATTGAGAAAAATGCAACAAGTATCTCTGATAAAGGCCTTATTTTAAAAAAATATAGATAGAGATATAACTGAGCCAAATTTATAAAAATGCAAATCATTCCCCAATTGATAAATGGCCAAAGGATATGCACAGGCAGTTTTCAGACAAAAAAAATCAAAGCTGTCTATAGTCATATGAAAAAAGGTTCTAACTCACTATTGATCAGAGAAATGCAAATTAAAACAGCTCTGAGGTACCACCTCACACCTATCAAAGTAGTTAATATGACAGAAAAAGAAAATGTTGGATGTTGGAGGGGATGTGGGAAAAGTGGGACACTAATGTGTTGTTGATGGAATTGTGAACTGTTCCAGCCATTCTGGAGAGCAAATTAGAACTATGCCCAAAGGGCTATAAAACTGTGTATACCCTTTGATCCAACAATACCACCACCAAGTCTCTATTCCAAAGAGATCACCCCAAAAAAGAAGAAGGGAAAAGGATCTACTTGTATAAAAATATTTATAGCCGTTCATTTTGTGGTGACTAAGAATTGGAAGTCAAAGGGATTCCCATCAACTGGGGAATGGTTAAACAAGCTGTGGTATATAATTGTAATGCAATATTATTGCATGTAAGAAGTGACAAGCAGGATGATTCCCGAAAAACCTGGAAAGACTTACGTGAACCGATGCATAGTGAAGTGAACAGAACCAGGAGAACATTGCACACAGTAACAGCAATATTGTTCGACAAAGAATCATGAATGACTTAGCTATTCTCAGTAATACAATGATCTAAGACAATCCCACAGGACTAATGATGAAGCATGCTATCTGTCTCCACAGAAAAAACTGGTATTGATTGAATATAGACTGAAGCATGCTATTTTTCACGTGCTTTCATTTTTTCGTTCGAGTCTTCTTGCACCAAATGACTAATATGAAAATGTTTTTACATAATTGCATATGTATAACATCTGTTTGATTGCTTACTGTCTCAAGATGGGGGAGGGAGAGGAAGGAGGAAGGGATAGCATTTGGAACTCAAAGCCTTAACTAAAAATATTTAAAAATTGAGGGAAAAAGAGTGCTTGTCTCCCTTCAAACCTTATCTCAGCTTCCACCGCCTTGAAGCCTCCTGTGCTTCTGCCCACATTTTGGCACTGCCTCTTCCTTCAGAATCATTCATCAGTGTGTTTGCACCGTAAGCTCCTTAATGGCAGGGACTAGGTTTTTTTAAAATTTGTATTCACAGAGTCCAGCACCATGCCTTGTACATAGCAATCACTTAATTGTGTTGGTCTTTTGTTGCTGAAGAAGATTCTGCCATCAGAGAAATGATGACATGACTTGCACTTGACTTTGGTTTGAGTGGGGGAGGGCTGTGCAGGTCACAGCCTCACTTCTCCTTCAGAGCCATCTGAATCCTTTCATCAGGATGACTGGAGATGACCCAGGATGCAATGGGAGACCTTAGGCCCTTTAGGCCAAGGTCTTTGCAGGTACTCACTTAGGGTAAGGCAATACCCATTCATTGAATAGGCCTGTTTAAGAAGCAGCCAGGGCATGGCCCCTTTAATGATGCCAAGACAAAAAAGACATCAGGCTGGGTGGGAAACAGTAGCAGTTACTATTGATAATCACTCTGAAGCTAGGAGGGTCCAGAGGAGCCCTCAGGCAGGGCCCCAATGGAGTCCCAGTTTAAATACTTGTTGAATTGAATAGATACTGAGAGAGTATCCCCAGTTTAGAAATGTCCATTTTAGTCTGGAACTGGGAGCCAAGGGAGGGTACCTTCTCTGACTCTCTGTAATCTAACTCTTTTTGTTGGTCTAGTGCTGCCTGCCTCATGGGGGCACTGTGCTGATGAAAACTGTAGGGAAGTGGGGAGGCAGGGGATGGTAGGATCCCCATGCAGGAAAGGGTATGGTGACCTCAACTGCTGCGCACATGTCGAACAGAAGAAAGACCTTCAAGATGCCCTGGAGTTTAGTTTTAGAAAGGGTGGCATAGGTCTGGATGGATGGGAGAAGGCTTCTCCATCTCACAAGCAGAAGAATGAGGCATCTTTTCATCAAAGGCTGTTCTTAACTTTTAAGAGGCCCCCTCATAAACCACAGGAAAATGGTTCCATCTCTGAAAAATTACCTAAATAGAATGCAGTGATGAGAACTGCTGCCAGTTTCTTTAATCTTTTTTCCTTCTAATTACATCTGTATAAAATGACTGCCATCAATCTTTGTGTAAAAACAAAGGCAGTCTACCTCCAGGAATTGGAGGGTGGGGGGCGAGCTGGAATCAGGGTGGGGGAGGCCAGGAGGAGAATTTTCAGAGAAATTAATTTTTAAAAAACCATGAGAGATGAAAGGAATCCAACCTCTTAAATCAGCAGATGAGGAAACTGAAGTCTAGAGTGAGGAAGTCACTTGTCCAAGGTCATGTCCATAACTCATTCATGTCAGAGTTGGGTCATGCATCCTAGCTCTCCTGATTCACAGGGCTGGATGATCTTGCCACATACATCTTAAATGTGATCATCACGTCTATCCTATCCATTAACTGCCACAAAGCAGTAAACAGAATGAAAGAAGAACCTGAAAGAGTGGACAAAGGACGCAGAGACCATGGGGGAAAGGATCCACGTACTCAATTCCACAGACAAGTCAGGGAACTCCAGATGAGAGACTGGGATATGGGTTCGAATCACTTGGTCCAGGCAGATTACATCCTACACTACTGAAACTTGCCTTTCAGCTGTATTTTACCCTTCTTCCTTTCAGGTATTCCATGAATTCAGTCCATCCAAACTGGACTTTGTACTATCCCCTAACATTTCTACTATCCTCTTCTACCTGTATTGTTGTAAAACTGCCCCCCCCCCAATAAACATATTCCTTTAAACTCTGGATCTGTTGAAAATTTTTAGCTTACTGGATAGATCTTCTAGGAAGTCATTCCTGATGGCTAGAAGTGGTCCTTTCTAGGAATTTCTCAGCCTTTCCGAATCTTCCTTCTTATCAGATGTTATAGGCTGAAGTATCTATGCACATATCTTATCGCCTTTTCGTTTGTAAGATCCTTGAGAGAAGGGGTTGTGTCTTGTTTTCCTATCTTTAGTGCCTAGAATAGTGCTTTTCATAGAGCACGCAGTTAATAAACATTTATCCAATGGAAGTGGGATTTTCTGGGAAAATAAAATTTTCTAGTTAGGTCAAATCCACTAGATGGCAGTAGGTAATTAATTTATTTTGAATAGCTACTCTCTTTCGTTAGCGCTTCAACAGGAGTGCTTATTTATCAGCTTGTTAATTATTAACTAAAAGAAAATCCATTAAAAACATTTGGGGAGGGAGATGGCCCTTGAAGCTATTAAGCACATTAGTTGTTAAAATAAGTGTAGTTGCTGAGTTTGAGTTTCTGGAGGCGTACTTTGGCTGGCTCCTTTGTCGGGATTTACTGATGAGTTTGTGCATTCTCTCTAGAGGCGGAAAACTGGAAGGAGCCTCAGAACATAGAACATGGAATGTCAGATCTGTAAAAGACCTTAGAACATAGAATAGTAGAACTCCATGAGACTTTAGAAGATAGTCCCCAGAATGTAGGTTGTTAAAGTGGAAGGCTTCTTAGGTTATAATAGAAATGGTTCTCTAAATGTGAGCTGGGGACTCTTGGAGGTCCAAAGATGCTTTCAAGGGGTCTATGAGGTCAAAATTATTTTTAAAATACTAAGATTTAAAAATTTTTAATATAGTAAATATCAATAGATATAACTCTCATAAACAAAAGTTCTTTGGTAGGTTCCTCAATAATTTCTAAGAGCTTAAAGGTGTCCTTTCACCAAAAAGTCCATGAACCATTGGGATATAGAATATTTGAGCTGAATAGAAACTTAAAGCATAAGAAAGTTTTAGGGCTAGAAGGGATCCTAGAACATAGAACATTAGAAGTAGGATGGGACCCTACTGGGGCATCTCCATAGAGCTATTCCGCTCAATCTTCATTTACACTAGTACCTTAGTTTCTAATAGTCACCCATATGGATGACTCTTGCTCCTTTTATATTTCATGAGCCCCCACCAGTTTGCTTCCTATTAATGATCAGTTAGTAGACTTAACTACGTCTTATCAATGGTATTTACTCAAACGATATAGCAAGAATAACCGGTACAAACCATTCTCCCTACATCTAGGGTATACTGTCTCTGAAATACACATAGAATCAGTGGAGGATGGGGGTGAGCACAAATCTAAAGTACAATAGTATTGAGGTGTACATGAACAAAACATATATTGCTAAGGCAATGTACAACTCTGGGATTACAGAGCCTCTATGTCCTTTCTTTCTTGGAGAATGCTCATGATATTCACATATGATTTTGGTAATGGATGAGTTGATGGGTTTGCTTCTAATCCAGGCTGGTTCTCTACAGGGTATCAGCACTTTTGTTAGATGGGTAGCTTAACTTACTTTTTATAGGGCATAGAGCCATTGCTGAATGGGACACTTTGCTGCTACATTTGGGTGGGTAAGGTTGGGTAAGGGTGAGTTCCTCGAAGACCATCCTGCTTGTCTTGTTTCTCAGAGACCATGCTATCTCTGCTGTTCAGGTTGCTAGACTCCCCAGGATTGTTCTTCAGTAGACAGCTATAGTCTATATGACCAACACCCCCAGGTGCAATACAGTAGGTCGTTATAATGTTCTTTCAAGACATAGACCCTTAGCTGAGGATTGGCAGAAACCATTCCAAATTGGCGTTCGATCAGAGCCCCATGTCTGAGATTTATAATTTCCCAGGTAGGGTGTGGAAAAGACATAACCTTTCCTTTCAACAACTCGTGATTCAAGGGTGAGATCTCTCAGTGAGGGAATTTACCATAGATTATGGTAGCCACGCAGGTACATTTCCCAAATCCTTATCTCTGGAAGGCTGGGCCACAAACAGAAAATGTCTATTTGCTGAATAATTACCAAACAGTTCTGGGGATTCAGAATTTCTTAGCTTTTTTTAAAAAAGAAAACTTCTAGGCTTTCTCTTTAGTCTATGCAAATAAATGTCTGGGGGAAAGGCTGCTTGGGTCCAGGGAATGAATTCATTGTCTTTGCTGACCTTTTAATATTCAATTGAGCTGCTCAGACCTTCAAATGCTTCCTTAGATATGGAATGTGGGCAGCTAGGTGGTATGGTGGATAGTGTCAGGATGACCTGAGTTCAAATGTGACCTCAGACACTTACCAACTGTGTGATGCTATGTTTATTCTATCTACTTCAGTTTCTTCATCTGTAAAATGAACTGGAAAAGGAAATGGCAAATTGTTCCAGTATCTGCCAAGAAAATCCCAACCGGGGTCACAAGGAGTTGGACTGGACTGAATAACAACAAAGGTATGGGATGCTTCATTTATACCAGAAAAGTCCTCACAGTTATATTTCATGGTCTCTTTGTCTCTCACAATCTCTAACATTGCTGAACCTTAAAAAAGGGATTACACTTAAGTTAGAAAATAGGATATTCCTAGAGATCTAATCCACCCCCCTCCTTTTATAGAAAATAAAAATGAGTCAGTATAATGGTATAATGGAAGTTGTATGGAAAGGATACGGAGTCAGACAATCTGGGTTTGAATCCTGTATAATTTTAATCAAGCCATTCCACACCCTGCCCTCAGTCTTATCACATGGAAAATGTGGTGAGTGGTTTAGATAGCCTCTAAGGCACCTTCGGGGCAGCTAGGTAGCACAATGTATAGAGTCTTGGGCCTGAAGTCAAAAAGACTCATCTTCCTCCTAGCTGGGTGATACTGGGCAAATCACTTAACCTTGTTTGACTCAGTTTCCTCATCTGTAAAATGAGTCAGAGAAGGAAATGGCAAGCCACTCCAGTATCTCTACCAAGAAACTCCCAGATGGGCTCATGAAGAGTCAGACAGGATTGAAATTTTTCAACAACAAAACAAGGTACCTTCTAGCTCTAAATCAATAATCCTATATATGTCTACACTCAGTCAGCTGCTGATTTCTGGTTGTTTTTATCAACAGCATATTCATTCCCCACTACACCCACACCTACTCTCCCGCTTCTGTACAAACAAATTGGGGAATTGACTGAAATGTACTCATTAAGTCTAGCAGCATGATAAATTGTGCTTATATTTTGTTCCCAAGGCAAATGGCAGGGTAGATTTTGTTTCTTTTTTAAACATCATTTTGATGTGAAAGCCTCAAACAAGTAGCTTGAGAGCAGAAACATTAATCCAGGCACAGAATCACAATTTGCTGATTAATAGCAGATTGGAATATCTGGAAGATATGAGAGAGACCTATTCTTGTCTTTATATAGGACAAGTACAAAAAGTTTCCTTACTAAAGTGTCAGTCAAAAGTAACTACTGTCATCTCAAACCCCCCACCTCTCAGGGCTTTTCTGAGTTGGAAATTCCAGGTATATTTTGGTATAGAGACAAAGAGGAAATTTGCTTGAATTCCAAGGAACTCGCCAATGGTACAAAAACCCATGGAGAAAATCTGATTCACTCTGTAAAAAGGGACACCTTGAAATTTTGTCTGTACCACAAATGGATGACCTTATGCACTGAGGGAATCATAGAAAAGTGCTCACTCAGGATAATCTGATTCCTCCTTGGAAGGGTGAGAAGATGATTTCTAGTCAGTGTCAGGACTCTAATCTCTGGATGGAAAATTGGGTCTTTGTAGAAACTAGGTTTTCCTTCTAAGACAGAAAGCTTGATTTTCTTCTCTTTTTTCAGTTCATCAAAGATCAAAGTCCTTCTGTGGTCCCAGAATAGAGGGGCCCAGAGTGTGAAAGAGAGAAGTTCTTCCTGAACCAACTGCAGTTTTGTTGGGTAGTACTTGGCACTCAATGAAGCTAGAGTAGAGGGATCCTTCCATGGAAGCATGAATGAGTAAGGAATCAAGATCCCCGCCTCCCAGACCAATGTTGCTTCACAAGCACAAAATCAAAGTGGTTTGGTTTCTTACCTCAAGTGTGAAGGAATGACTTTTCATCAATCCTGGATCCCTAGTCTCTCTGGGATAAGCCCCACGTGCTTAGGGAGCCCTTTAAGGGACCAGGCTTTCCCCCTGAGAAGGGACTTGATTTTCTTTTCTTTTTCTTTATCGTTTTAGGGTTAGGGAAGGCCTTTTACAAGTATCAAGATAGATGACCAATATATAAAAAATTTAAATTATATCGGTTTGCTAAATTGTATCATCATATATTTGGGGAAAAGTCACCAAATTTGATTTTGCTTCTGACATACAGATTTTTCCAAATGTTCTTTTGCATAAGGTACTGAAAAAAGACATTCAAAAATAGAATAATGCAGAACCTCATGAGAGAGCTGTTTAGGATTTGGGACCGTAGACTTTGATAAATACATTCTGGTATATTTGCTGAAGATAGTAAATATTAAACTTGGGGGAAAGAAAAGAATTTAAAAGTAGAATCTTGTACACCTCCTTTAATAATTACAAAGCCCAGGACATCTCAACTGAATCAGTCAGAGGTATAACAAGACTAACCTTTTCTATCGAACCAATCAATCAGTCAAAGGCTTTAAACAAAGTGTAAACCATCCTTGATCAATTCAGAAGTCTTTGGAAGACATTGGGTACAATGTAGTGATGTTGCCCAGGTAAGGTATTTGTTAGGCTAGGATGAGGGGACTTGGTCATGCCTTTTGAGTTTTGTATGATGCTACTGCAGCCAATTTAGAACCCAGGGATTTGAGATTCTGGAAGGTTAGGATGGAAACTTACCAAAGAAGAAACCACTGAGGAAGGATGTAAAACATTCTAGTTCTATCCCCTTCCCTGGTCTCCCTGCCTTGGTCTTCCCCTCTCTACCTTGTCTGGAAAAAGATGTTGTGAGATTAAAAGGTTTGGGAGGATATTGTACTTTCCATCAACATTCTGGTAGTGTTCCTTAAAAAGCTTATAGCAGTGTCTGCATCAGGAGGCAAGGACAGACAGGATGAAGTGAGAAATGACAGTTTTAAGGTTCTCTGAGGACCCTCAAAGAAAAACTACCATATGTCAAAAGGAAACATCTGGAACACTGAAGCAAAAGGAATTTCAGGAACTGTGAGATATCCCTTTTGCCATCTGTGCTCTAAAATGGAGCCCACATTCCCTTGGACTTTGTAGAGAGCAGACCACAGACATTTGAGGGGTGGAGGGAAAGTATATTTTGTACCAGTTGTTCTTACTATGCCACCTTATTAAATACTTCTGTCTACAAGTTAAGACTAGTTAGTTAATTGCCATCAACTGAAAACTGGGAGGTGAGGAAAAGAAGTACAGTTGTAGGGGACTCAGCTATGTACTAGAAAAACCACCACTCTCATCTTCTGGAGACCTCCTCTAGATTCTGGGGAGAGAAGCTGTAGCGAATGTCTGGGGACCCTAGCTCCCCCACACCGACTCCAGCAAAGATCTATAAATTGTACAAGGCCAAATAATGACTTTAAAAATTCAGTGAGAACCTCTAAGTGACTTTATCCACCCCGGAACTGCACAAAAAATCAGCTAAAGCCCATACGCAATAAGAATAAGGGAACAAGGAGAGGGGAAAAGAAGGGAATTAGCATTTATATAGAATCTAGTGTGTTCGAGGTATTGTGCTAAGTGCTTTTTACAAATATTATCTAATTTGATCCTCACAACAACTCTGTGTAGTCGGTACATTTTATAGTTAGAGAACCTGAGGCAAACAGAGGTTAAGTGACTTGTGCAAGGTCACACAGCTGGTAAGTACCAGCATATATTTGAATGAAGTCTTTTCTGACTCCAGGTCCAGCACTCTATCACTGAGCTACCAGCTGGTCCCAAAAGGAAAGAAGACTCCCAAAGAAGGCAGAACCTGCGTCTAGGTGACTCAAGCAGGAGGCCCCCAAGAGAGACCAGAGACCATCCAGAGATAGATATGTGTAACCTGCAAGACTCCGTGTCCCAGGGCGGCAAGAATGGAGCATTCTTCTAAACCACAGGGTTGTCAAGAGACCTCAGAAAGGACTAGCGGTAGCAACAATCAGCCCCGGTGAAGCTGAGAGCTCAGACCGGGACACTCAGGGCTAAAGACCTTAGCACTTTTTTTTGGAAATGCTATAAAGGGCATGGAAAACTCAACAGGGAAACAGGTGATGATAAGGAAAGCAGGGAGAAAGGAGGATAATGCCAGGGAGGAAAGAGTCACAAGCAAAACAACATTCCTGATTCTGAAGGGGGAATTAGGAAGGGAAAAAAAGAGAAAAAACAAAGAACTAGAAACTAAAGGTATGCCCATCAATTAAGGAATGGCTGAGCAAATGATGGTCAATAGATGTAAAGAAATCCCATTGTTCTGTAAGAAACAACAATGGAGACAATTTCGGAGCATTCCAGAAAACAAGAACTAATGCCTATATATGATGGACACATACATATAAATGTGTGTCTATGTCTATGTCGATGTCCATTTAATATGTTTTAGATATATTGGATATGTTTATATAAATGTGTATATACACATATAAATTTGTATACGTAGGTGTGTGTGTACATGCATATGTGTATATATGTGGAATATATATTCCTGAGGGGTTTACATAGATATATGTGTACCTATGACATGTATGTGTTTATTATGTTGCATAAGTTATATACACACATGTAGCCAACAGATTTGAAGTGATTTTGACAGTGAGGGCAAAAGCCTCTGGAGGGATGAGAAAAGGTCACATATATAGAAGGTGACTCCAAATGAGCAAGAAGTGATGACAACCAGAACAATTTATACAATGACAAAACCAGTTTCGAAAGCAATGACCAGCTATGTCTCCAAAAGACCTGCAATGAAACGTAGTATTCACTTCTTGACCGAGAGCTCGTGGACCCAAAATGCAAAAGGAGACAGATGCTTTTGTACATGGCCATCATGTCGATCTGTTTTACTTGACTATGCTCATTTGTTACAAGAATTTTTCTCTTGTTTTTAAATTGGAGAGTGGGAAGAGGGAGGATAGTAACAGAGGTTGCCCCCACCTCTAAAAAAATCAAAGAGAAGGAAAGCTAGAAACACCAACAAGCAGAAGAGCTTTGAAAGTGACATGTTGGAGGAAAACGTGGTGGGGAAGCAGCGATGGTGAAGCTCAAAAAAAAGGAACTCAAAACATCTGCTTGAATAAATGCTTAAAAAAATGTTTTAAGTGTGTAGAGGAATACAGAAGGTAGTTCAGAAGGAAGCATCGACAAATGGGATAAAATAGCATCGGCTTTTAAGGAGCTAACATTATATTTGGAAAAATAGCATGTATATATACGCACACATATGCATTATAGTATATACATGAATTTGTGTAGATGTACACACATATATTCATATGTGCATATATATGTACACAGTTACATACATGTGTATACGCATACACATGCAGTGTAATATACATATGTATGTAGGAAATCTAAGGAGCAGATCTGTGCGTATGTGTATGCACACATATATACATAGGTATATATGCATATATTCCTAAAAGGTGTATGTAGATACATAATAAATTTTACATATGTGTATATCTATATACATACATATATTTACACATACACCCAGAACAGAATGGAGGTGATTTTGATGGGGTGGGCACTAGCCCCTGGAAGGGAGAGAAAAGGTCATTTTTAGACCCTTGAGGTATGAAGAATTTGAATGATTGACCAAGAAGGCTGCCTGAAGGGAGGCAGGTAGCCCGTTTTGCACATGCTTACTCTGCCTGTTTGCCTAAGTGTGAGCCCTGCTTTTCTGGTATATGCTCTTTCCTATTGTCTTTAGAATTCTGGCTGACTTATTGTATCATTTTGGGGTGGTTGGATTCACTTTGTTGAAGTCATTGGATTTTCTCATTGGATCTCTTGATTACCCAGTGGCTAGCACAGTGCCAGGTATGTGTTTAATAAATGCTCCTTGATTGATTGACTAAACATGGCCACATGCTTCCTTCTCTCCAGCAGGCTGAGCCTCTTGGCAACAACCATGTGAGACAGAGCTAGCGAAAGTATTAATTATCTCCATATTACAGATGCATAAACTGTGGTTCTGACAGGTTAAATGCCCTGCCCATGAGCAAATGGAGAGGACTTGTCTAGTGCAGGATTCAAATCCAGGTCTCCTTCTCTGGTTCCAACACTCGACCCATTAGGCTACCCTGCTTCTCAGTGGACTGATACATAATTCTTATTTTATTATATGACTGTGATTATTCATCCAGGGTGAAATTCAGAATCTCCTTTTGCAAACCTGTGCTAAGGGCCATGAAAGTCCAAGTCTGACAAAGAGGATTCTAAACTGCCAGAAATTAACAGAGAGGGCGAATGTTTAATGCATGTTTGTTGAATTACCCAGATTTGTTCTATCGTGATGCTTTAGACATTTGGAAAACACAAGTGGATCCAATAGATGGGGCCCATTCCATATTGCTAGGTGGAAATAAGATCTGGTTACACAGATGGAGACCATAATTCTAGCAATACTGACATTTTTACAGCCTAGTTTGCATTCTGAAGGACTTTCACATCTCTAGCCATCACAAAGCTCTGCAAAGCTTGTAGAAAGAACCCTCTGCATTCATGAGGATGGTATAGCAGAGTCGATATGTCAACATTTCCCAAATTATGATGTGACTTCAGGGTCACAGGAATCAAAATACCAATGAATTATTCTATAGAGCTAAATAAACTCCTAAAGTTTAGGTGGTATTGTAAAGTGGCAAACTTTGAGCTGGGAAGACTTGAGTTCAAATCCTACCTTAGGCATTTCTTGAAGTATGATATTGGCCAAGTCACTTACCTCTCTCAGCCCCAGTTTCCTCAACTGAGTTGTTGAGGATTGAATGAAATAATATCTATAAAAGTATTTTCTTACAGCATCATATAAACTGTCAGCTATTATTGTATGGAAAAAATAAAAGGGAACTTTGCTTAAGAAGTTAAAGGAGGAAAATATACTCTGTCAGACTTTAAAATATGCTTCAAAGCAGTAATTATCAAAACTGGAACTGGTCAAGAAGCAGAAAAGTAGATAAATGGAACAAAGGAGCAGTTCCAGAAATAGAAACATCTTTTGTGTCCATGCCTGTACAATAAGAAAAAGAAGAAAATAAGCCAAACAAAAAGAAAAGGGATATATTGGCAAACACTAAACCCCTAGTGCCTAGTAGTTGCTAATTAAATGCTTGTTATTTCATAATTGATAAAAGTCTGGCATCCAGAATCTTTATGGAATTTGATACACATTTATAAGAGACTTGGACAATCTCTAAAGGGTAATACGCAACGTACAAAAGATGGTACACAAATTATATCTAATAACCTGAAAATTGTTCAAGCCCTCTAATAATTAAATACAAATTAAATCCTCATACCCATCAAGTTAGTAAAACCAAGAGTGACAAGACAGATGCACTCACACATTGTTGGTGGAATTGCAAATTGATGCACTCTTTTGCAGAGTATTCTGGCAACAACTGTAAAACTGATCATATTCTCAGACCCCATGATCCCATTTCTGGAAGGCAATTGAAAGAAAACAAGATAGAACTGAACAAAAGCTACTTCATTTGGGGCAGTGAAAAAGTTGAAGGCAACATGTCCAAGGGTTATGAAAAAGGCAGAACTAACTGTGGCCGCGTAATGGGATATCTATGACAGGTAAGGAAAATATAGAAATATGGAAAGATTGTTTAAATAAGGCAGATTGAAGGAAGATCTAGAAGAGCAACCTGATTACCCTGACCAATGTAGAGGGACAAGAAGATTGGAAGGAGACAAAATTGGATAAATTGTTAAAAATATTTTTATTATAAATGGTTTTGACCATATGGTTATATTAGGAACTTTAAGAGATTTGCTTTTTGCTTTGTTGTGATTAAGTTTAAAATATTTCCTTCTACACCTACCCCAACTGTGGCAATCCTACCTACTAGGGTTTACAACAGCCTAACTTTTAACCTTTGTGTGATCACATCAGATCAATTATTTCTAGTCTCCAGGAGTCACAGGTGGAAGTTATAGGAGCAGACTTTGACTTCACATACCAATGAGGTGACACAGTGGATAGAGTGCTGGGCCTGGAGTCAGGAAGACCTGAGGTCAAATTGGGCCTTAGATAGTAGCTGTGTGACCCTGGGCAAGTCACTTATTTCCTCTTGTACAACAGGGATAATTAATAATAACTAGCATTTTTATAGTACTTACTAGGTGGTAGGCATTGTGCTAACCACTTTACAAATATTATCTCATTTGACAAATATTATTGATTTGGCAAATTATTATTAATTAATAATACCATCTACTCTTCAAGGTTATTGTGAGGCTCAAATGAGACATCTGTGAAGGACTTAGCATAGTAGGTACTACACAAATGCTTATTCCCCTTTCCTTCCCTTTCACGTAAGGAAAGACTTGCTAATAATAATTAATTAATAATCATCACACTTGTCCACAAGTGGAATGGGTTGCCTTGGGATTTAGGGCTTTGATGGCCACTTGTAGATTGCGGTGTAGATAGAATTCTCGTTCAGGTGTGGGTTGGTTGGGATAGGCTTAGATTCCCCCCAATCACTGAGACTGTGATTCTTTGGGAATCAATCCATATTGGATGGCAGCATGTTTTGTATATAAGACCTACCGGATCAAAGCATGAAGCCTAAGATTTCTTCAAACATTCTCTGGTAAAAGGATAACAAGTTTCTTTCTCAATCTTCCCTTCCTGACCACCCTCTTCCTCCCAAATGTTGGCATAATGTACTTATCAAAAGCAGGAAAATTTTGCTACCTCAAGTCACTTATGTTTGGGGCATCATATTTTAAATTGAACCACCAAGCCAATAAAAATATCTCAAATAAAGTAGGACTGGTAATGGGGATATTGTCCCTAAGCCCCAAGAGGCCATTATATGTGATCTCATATAAAAAAAATTACAGATGTGTATTATAAACAATATGGTAGAAAGCTTGGTGTAGTAGAATAGTCAGTGGTTTAGGAATCAAGAGCCCCTCAATTACCTTGTGTAAACATTTATTTATGTATGTCTCCCCCTGTAGAATGAGATTGCTTCATTTTGTCTTCCTATCTCCAGAGCCTAGGACAGCGTTTGACACTTGGTAACTACTTAATACATATGTGTTGACCGCTTGATCCAGGGCAGGTAAGTCACCTATCCTCTCTGGCTCTCAGTTTCCTCATCTGTAAAATGAGTAGAGGTTAGATGAGGTGATTTCTAAGGTTCTTTCCCAGCATTACCATTTAGGAGCACAAGTTAATGAACCTTTCTGAATGTGGAACCCATGGCTAGGAAAAGAATATTCACTAGAATCTTTCTAATGAAAGAATGAACTCTGGCATTTTCCCAAAAGATTGAAAAAAATATATAATTGACTAGAATTGACTTCAAAGATTTAATAACTCTTCCTGGGGAAACAGGGAGATACAGCTTTTTGTAAAAATTATATGAAAAAATTCAAACTTGTGGTAATGTAAAGGCTGAGGACATTTACATGTCCATGAATTTTACATGCATTCATTATCACCTCTAACATGTCCAGAGCTCAGAGATTTCATCCCAAAGCATAAATATTTAAATTGCACAATTGTCTTTAAGGTTCTATTTGACATACAGGATTTCCAGGCAAACATCACTTGGACAGAAAGTAACACATCTGGATTGACAGAGTGGCACTGATGACATAGCATTAGTAAGCAACGGGGATAGTTAACTGACTTTATCAAACCAATACCTATTTGTATGAAAGGCTGAGTTTCTTTGGCTCTTTTTGTGTTCACGTTAGTTGACTGCCTAGCTAAGTTTAAATTTACACACCACACATCAATTTTTCAATAAAGTCTTGCTGTGTCTACAGTGTCTTGCAAGTTGACTTAGTTCTTAGTCCATAGCAAATTGGCCACTGGTAGAAATATACAGTATATACACATGGAGATTATAAAAATACATTTTATTTATATCTGATTTTTTGAAATAACAAAAACACTAATATTTTGAAAAATCAACCAGTTTACCAAAAGGTTCCTCATTATTCTATGTGGTCTGACCATGATAGATATTTGAAGATTCTACCACCCATGATCTCCGGTATTATCTGGGATGGGCTCTTTGTCTTTGAAACAAAAAATTGCTCAGTTTTAAAAGACTGTATGTGCTTTGTTAGTCTGAACCTTCCTTTCATGTTCTCTCACATTTTAGACATGGCCCCCAAGCTAACCCAACTTTGACTTTCCATCTCAGTTAAAGACCAAAGAAACTCATGCGGAGAATGAGGTGATCAGATCAGATAAAGAACATATATATGGCTGTAGCTGAATGGATTACAGGGTGAAGGGAGGCCATTAGCACAGAATTCAACATATATCAAGTACATCCATCCCCAACACTGGGGACCTCTGCTACTGAAGCTGGTTTCTCAATGAAGGAATCCAGAATATTGCCCATGGTCAAGATGTTACTTTATTTGATTTGACTTGGGGAAAACGAATTCTGGACATGTTCAGTAGCTCATGGGGATGATGTGTCCCTTACAATGAACTGAAGAGGTCAGATTCCCTACCAGCGGTGAAGGTCAGCGTAACTGTAGTAAATACCAGCTCCCTCCCCCCAACTCCCTGCTGCCACTGAATAAGATGACTTGGTTAAATTCATATATTCGTTTTCATTGATTTACATTGGACCATAAGTCAATAGGTTGCCCACATTCCAAAGTTTTTACAAACACTGGCTGGGAATTTGAAAGTCTGCAGATTCACATATCCCATTTTGAACAGACATCAAACCCAGTTTTATTTTGAGACACCTGGCAGCATTTACTGAACAACATTGTTCGAGAGAGCTGGAAAGCTTTATGATAAACAGAGGTTTCCTTGTGAAAGTAGATGTACCTATTATTCCAGGAGAGAAAGAGAGAGAGAGGGAGAAAGAGAAGCAGAGAGAGATGGTTGGTTCTCAGGCTACTTTCAATGTAGGGCAAAGAAAACAGACTCAAATAACCATTTTTCATTTGTAGAATTCCCAAAAGCTCTTCGCACCAATTCTCTCTTTTCTTCTTCTTCTTCTTTTTTGTTAGGTCTTCAGTACAACTCACAATGCATTCTATTCCCCAAAGGCCAACACTTTTTCAGTGCTCAATAGGGACCTTTAAGGATTTGGCAAACAACAATTACACCGCCACAATCCCTCTCCTCTCGCATCTTCTCTGTTTTCAGGCCATTGTACAGTTAATGAGAAGCCAAGTCGGGACTATTTACAAGGGTGATTGTTTGGGGAGAACCAGAAACATAAATTTCACTTGGCCTTGAGCATGAGCTTGAAATAAAAAGGGCTGAAGTGACTTGGTTGGATTCAGTTTCCCTTATTCCAAGTTCAGAGACGATTTTATTTTTTATTGTGTAAATTTTGCTATTATTTCAATGAGAAAGAATACAGTGTGGTGCTTGTTCTCACCTTTTTTTATCACAGAAGTACAGATTGAGCATGCAGAGGTCATGGTAGTCAGGTCTGGATTTTGTCCTCTCTCTGGTTACTTCTGAAATATGGCACTGGAGAGCAGTCTACCAAGGAGCATCTCTCATGCCTAAGGCTTCTCAGGACATACAATCATAACCCATGGATTTCATGTATCAGCATATTAAACACAGTTACCAGCCAAGACAACCTTGACTGGGCAACTGAATAGACAGGTCAAGAGCTTTGCTATTCAAGGAATTACTCCGTTTAGCAGAAACTCCAGAGTTCAACTTTCCAGGAAGTAATGGGTCAGGCAGAAATCTTGCCTCTCTCCCAAGACCCACCAAACAAAAAGAAGACACATTCCCTTGTCTTTTTGCAGGTTTCATGGTTTGGAGTTGAGTGACTACAAGAGTGGCAAGCTCCAAATTGTTAGACCTGGAATTCAAACATGTCTGTCTGTTTCTTGGCCAGCTTAGCCACCTCCTCTCTGATGGCCTTCACCAGGGCGGCTGTGGAAATGTTGGTCAACGGAGCGTCAGAAGTATCATTCTCCGCCAGGCTCTGCTGAGATGCTGCTGTGGAGGCCATGGGTGCCTGTTCCAGACTTGGGTGCATGTTGGTGGGCTGGCTGTACTGCCGGGGGAGTCTTGAGGGGGATGTCTGTTGGTAGCGTGACCGGGGATATGCCTCTATGTAACCTGGGAGTGGAACCTAGAGGAGAGGTCAGATGAGAGAGCAGAAGGTGTTACCAAGCTGCATTTTTATACCCAGAGAAATCTAAATGAACCAACATCATCCGGAATTAGGCTGTTCGAGTTCATTGGATTTCTCAGTTATTTTAAATTCAGCTTGTGGGGAGAATATGTGTAAAATGTAGTCTCTTGTTACATTTAAAATGAGCACAAGTCACTCCATTTTGCTTTTATCCACCATTTTTTTTTTTGTGAAGCACAGTTTCAACTGCTTTTAAGTCTCCTGATTTGAAGTCACAAGGTTACTTCCTCCTCCAAAGGTCACCCTACTAAAGGAATGTCACAAAACTAACCCTCTCCCTCTCACCTCTGTGTCTCCAGACCTCATCTTCAACAGTGAGAAATCAGGTGTGATAATTCCTATAATCCTCTTTTTCCTGTTTTTCTCTTCCTTCGAATCGTATATTAACCATGAGAAAGCAAGCTTCTGGGTCCTTGGCCATGGAGAGCCTTGGACCTGGTTCGTTTTGCAGCTGCACGCACTGCCAAATAAATCTCTGCCGTGGATGTAATTAATTACTACGTTTCTTTACTCCATTCTAACACTTTGCAAGGTCAGTTCTGTGTTCAATGCCTCCAAGAGTCCATAGATTTCTCTGCCTTAGTAAGCATAATGGGTAAATGAAATTGAATTCAATTAGGCAAAGATTCATTAACCATTTGATGTGTACTAAGCATTACATGAAGGTAGGATAGGGAAGAAGAAAGCTATAACAACTCAAATGTCTATCTATTTGAGATGGTAAAAGTAGTATTCTGTGAGTTTCATGGTTTTATAGTTGAGAAAACTGAGGCTCAGAGTTGTTAAATGCTCATATGAGCATGTACTTAGTAAGTGACAAAGCTAGGATTTGAACAAGGTTTCCAAGATCCAAGTCCAATCCTCTTTCATACAGCCCCAGACTAATGACTTCATGAACCCTGTGATGTGAGTTGGACATTAGGAAGTATGTGAAGGATTTTCCCCTCTTGCTTTGTAGTAAATAGCCTGAGACCATGACTGGAGATAGGATACCTTGATAGCCCAGTGATTTAATTTTAGAAGACAGATTCTAGAGTGTTCCTGAGACTGGGTCTTCTTATTTGTCATAAACCAACTGAATCTTTAGAAATATCCCACTTCCATGCCTTTGCTCACAGTTCTTCCCTTTACCTGGAAAGCTCTTCCCCTCCAGCTCACTATCAAGATTTTCTAGTAGAGGCTGGAAAGGCAAATCTTTTCACCTTGATCTGCCTCAATTTCTTTCTCTGTAAAGTGGGTACAATAGTAGCACCTACCTCCCAGGGTTGTTGTGAGGATTAAATGAAATGAGAAAAACCTTAAAGTCCTATCTTCAAAGTTAGCTATTATCACTATTACTATTATTTGGCATTCCAGGGTTTGTTTTTGTATTTTTTTAAACAGTTAAATATGTTTCATTGATGCCTGTATTTACCTTCCAGTCATTTGTGAAGAAAATCCAAGCCAAAACAAAACTCCCACTTCTAGACAGAACCCTTCCTTGTAACAACAATTGAAAGAAATAGCTAAGTAAAAGCATCCAGTAGAGTGACTGCATCGGATGCTGTCTACACTAGTCTATCACACCCTGATTCTCTCCTGTCTTTCTGTCATGAAGAAGGAGTTATGTTTTGTGAGTTTTTAATTTGGGATTTTTGTTAGTTTTTCAGTTATTTAGAATTTGATCTACCTGTAGTGATCTCTTCACGTATAATGTGGTCATTGATACCTTGTATGATAGCAAAGCTTCTGATCCGTGAATATTAAGATCTCCCCTCTTCCCCCCAAATCACTTTCTATTTAATTTATACATATTTTATATTTGTATGTTTGTGCTGATAATCATTTAATATAAATTTTGAACTTTAATAAGGGCCAGAGCTTGAATGAAGAAGAGATTGGACCTAATAGTCTCTTTGTTCTGTGAAATAAACTCAGAGAATACCTCTTCCTATGTCAACAAAGCCAGATGGGGCTGGCTTAGCATTCCTTATGAGACTCTTAACCCAAGACACTATCTTGAATAATGGGACCTTTTCCACATCTTAATATTTTCTGGACATATATTTTGTTATGGCATGTTAATGGTAAAGAAAGATATCTTGGGTCATAATTTCAATTGAAACTTTGTCAACTCTGTTATCTT
Organism: Notamacropus eugenii; assembly: GCF_028372415.1. Classification (NCBI taxonomy): domain Eukaryota; kingdom Metazoa; phylum Chordata; class Mammalia; order Diprotodontia; family Macropodidae; genus Notamacropus; species Notamacropus eugenii. The sequence goes on from NC_092877.1 coordinate 17,677,244, forward strand.
ATGGTTTTTACAACCTATGCAATTAAGAAATTCTTTTCCCATGGTCTAGTTACCTTGGATTATCCTAAACAGATTTAAGCCTGGTCATTCTTGTATAAATCAGTTAGAATTTTCTTCTGGCTCCATGATCATGTAAATCGGTAACTTAAAGGGAATAAACTGTATGCATTTAGCCTGCCTGCTTTTCTTAACCAAACTTTCATGTTGTTTTCTCTTGGTAAAACATAAGCTTCTTAAGTGCAGGGACTGTTTCATTCTGGTTTTCATTATCTTTACTCTTTTTTTTTTTTTTGATCCCAACATGTGGTTTCATGGGTATAATGAGCTGCATAGTAGATCAGCTACTGCAACCTGTATTTTTAGAGAGAATGCCTGGGGTCAGTGAGAAGTTAAATGACCCACCCAGGGTCATACAGCTGGTAGGTGTCAGAAGTGCTTCTTGAACCCAGGTCACCCTGATTCTGAGTCCAGTTCTCTACCTACTATGCCACAGTGTCTCTTGCCTGGTATATCATAGGCATTTAATACTTGCTGACTTGAATGTCTCATCTCTTCAGCTAGACTATAAATGTTGTGAGGACAGAGAAAGTGCTTTATTTTTCTCTGTGTTTCCCTCAGCACCCAACATTTAGCAGATGCTCAAGAAGGAATGTGGAATCCAAGGAAACAGCTGGTTGTTGGCTGCCACGTAGACCAAATATCCAGATGATGACCTGAGTCAGTCACCAGATACCAGATATGTGGATACAACCACAGTGTGTAATACATCTTCAATTGTGACCTGGCCTCATTTACATTTTTTTTGCATAACACACAGTAGCTTAGACAGAAAATTAAAAAAAAAACCCAACTTGATAGAAGCTACACTGCTAAAAGGACTGTTCATTAGGTAATTGGATGTGGTAATTGTGCTCCAGGAAATAGCCTTCTTAAACTAGAATAATCATCTTCCACTTAATTAAAAACAATGAAAAAGGACATTGGCTCATTTTCAGCTGGAGAAGGATAAACCCAGAGTGGTGGATTCAGCTAATCAAAAGCATGAAGCTGGGCCTTTCCATAGGCTCTGGCTCACAACACAAAAGTATGCTGTCACTATTTACAAAGGACATCTGTACACAGCTATCATGCCACCTAGGAGCCTTGCAAATACATATGAACGTGCGCTTTTATTGTTGTCAACTGATCGATCAATAAACATTAGGCCTGTACCAGGCACTGGGCTAGACACTGGGGCTAGACAAGTAGAGGATGGCATTAAGGAGGGAGTTCACATTCTGATGGGTAAAGTACTTTATAAATACTAAAATACCACACGTATGTGAGCTCTTAATGCTACTGTTGCTGTACATAGAAAAGGTTTGTTTTGCAGAGATGTGAAGGTTGGATCGGAGTGAGGAGAAGATGGAGGTGGGGAATTCACTCTGAAGGAGGCTGGTCGAGCTTAGGCAGGTGGTCATGATAGGGCAGGTGCCCCAGGAATAGAGAGCAGGGGCCAGATAGGACAGATGTTGTGGAATGGGAATTGTCAAGTTCTGACAGATGATCAGATATAATAAAAATAACGGAATCATAGTCAGCATTTATACAATGCTTTAAGGCTTGCCTAATGCTTCAAATAACATTTTCACAACAACCCTTCCTGTGATGGAGGTGCCATGTAACCTTATTGTAACCTTATTGAGAAGCTAGGTGGCACTATGGGTAGAGTACCAGACTTGGAGTCTGGAAGACCTGAGTTCAAATCCAGCCAAAGACACTTACTAGCTGTGTGATCCTGGACAAGTCACTTAGCCTCTGTTTATCTCAATTTCCTCATCTGTAAAATGAGGATAATAATAACACCATTGCCTAGGGTTCTTGTGAGGATCAAATGAATTAATTGTAAAGAACTTACCATGCCTGGCACATGAGAAATGCAATACAAATGTTAGGTATTATTGTTTATTATTATTTCGTAGAGGAAGCAGCAAATGACGTAAGAGAAGTGAGGGGAAGGGGAGAATCAAAGACTGACCCTTAGGTTTCCATCATGGCAGAGGGTGACATGGGCAGAAGCAGGGATGGTAAAGAGAAGGAGGAGACAGAGATTTAGGAGAAAGAGAAGAAATTCTATTTTAGGAAAATAGGTAAACCAGCAACAGTAGCGGGGCAGCAGTGATAGCAGAGGAAGGGTTTTACCCTTCACCCTAGGGTAAACATTTCCCAGAGTCCTTGGCCTGAGTATGATAGCCGCTGCCTAAGACCCCTACTCTTGACCCACTTTGTTTCCCATCTCTTTTATTATTGTTATTAATTTATTTGTTTTCAGTTTTCTGCAATCACTTATATAAGTCTTAGATTTTTCTCCTCCTCCCTCCCCAAGACAGTGTGCAATCTTATATGGTATCTATATGTACATTCCTATTAAACACATTTTCACATTGG